>NC_053501.1:18141253-18741253 GCF_905171775.1 Rana temporaria
TTTTTTTATTTTTTTTATATTTTTTTATTTTTTTATTAAAGGGCCCAGAGGTTTCTTTTTTTTATTAAAGGGCCCAGAGGTCATGCATGTTTTTTCCCCCCGTCGGAAATTCCATATAGACGAACGGATTTTCCAATGAAAAGCTCCCATTGGCCTTTTTTTCCATCGGAAATTCCGACTGTGTGTACAGGGCATTAGACTTCCGCTTTAACACCAATGTCAGTACTAAGGATGCATGTAAAGAAAGGCTGAGTCATAAAATACATCCATATTTCTTCCACGTCTGCTTTGGGGCATCACTGCTTTTTCATCAAATAATCTTCAGGCGGTAAATGTAATATTAAGGATCTTTGCCAATCACAGACGGCATCACAGGTAAATGAAAAAAAAAAAAAAAGGAATCTTGTAATTCTGTCTTATCTCCAGCACACAAAATGTTATGTTGTCGTATTTCTTGTAATGGCTGTAGTGTGGCTCCTGATATTCCTGTCGGTGCCTTGCTCCGGGAATCAGTCATACACATAACGCTGTCAGACGATGAACACACTAAAAATCCATCTTTTTTATGAATTTAGTGCTTAGCTGGTATCTGTCTCTGGCAATCTCCAGCGTGCAGAAAAGATGCCGGACCACAGAATAAGTTGTGTACAAAGAATAAAACTCTTACTTATAGACCGGGAGATATCCTACCGGGAGGAGGCAAAAGCTGTTAATCTACAAAATATGAACTATTTATTTTAGTATAAAATAAACTGTCATGGATGGTGCAGCAATAGCCACAGCAGACGGTGGAGGTGGTACGGGGCCCAGCAGCATAAAGGGGGTTAGCACTGTGTCATTCAGTCCGATATCAGTAGACTTAGAAAGCATGGGTCATTTACTGAATGTACTGTATATTAGAGGTTGTAAACCCTTCCATATACCCAGTGACTGGCCTCAGGTCATACACAGAGATGAGACCAATCCTCCTACATACAGTGCATCCGGAAAGTATTCACAGTGCTTCACTTTTCCACATTTTGTTATGTTACAGTTGTAGCGCCTGGTTCCTTTAGAGTACCGGTGCTATTGAAATTTAGAGGGAGATCAGAGTGTAGTTAACCACTTGCCGCCCGCCAATGACAGATTGACGGCGGCAAAGTGGTTGCCTAATCCTGACTGGACGTCATATGACGTCCTCAGGATATTGAGCCCCCGGGGGCGCGCATCGCGGCGATCGTTGTTGCGGGGTGTAAGTCTGACACCCCGCAACACCGATCTAGGTAAAGTGTCTCTCACGGAGACACTTTACCACGTGATCAGCTGTGTCCAATCACGGCTGATCACGATGTAAACAGGAAGAGACGTTGATGGCTCTTCCTCACTCGCGTCTGACAGACGCGAGTAGAAGAGAGCCGATCGGCGGCTCTCCTGACAGGGGGGGTTCGCGCTGATTGTTTATCAGCGCAGCCCCCCCTCGGATCGCCACACTGGACCACCAGGGAATAAAAAAAAAAAAAAAAAGAATGGGCAAAAAAAAAAAAAAATTGTAAAAAAAAAATAAAAAAAAAAAAAAAAAAAAAAAAAGGATGCCAATCAGTGCCCACAAATGGGCACTGATTGGCAACATGGATCCATCAGTGCCACCCCTCAGTGTCCATCAATGCCACCCCACAGTGTCCATCAGTGCCACCCCACAGTGCCAATCTGTGCCCAGTGCCCACCTATCAGTGCCCATCTGTGCCACCCATAAATACCCATCAGTGCCACCCATAAGTACCCATCAGTGCCACCCATATGTGCTGCCCATGAGTGCCCATATGTGCCGCCTATGAGTGCCCAGTGCTGCCTATGAGTGCCCTTCAGTGCCGCCTATGAGTGCCCATCAGTGCCGCCCATGAGTGCCCATCAGTGCCGCCTATGAGTGCCCATCAGTGCCGCCTATGAGTGCCCATCAGTGCCGCATACCAGCGCCCATCAGTGCCGCATACCAGCGCCACCTATCAGTGCCATCTTATCGGTGCCCATCAGTACTACCTTATGCCCATCAGTGCCGCCATATCAGTGCCCGTTATTGAAAGAGAAAACTTACTTATTTACAAAAAAATTAACAAAAATTTAACAAAAATTTGTTGCGCAAAAAAAAAATCGCAGAGGCGATCAAATACCACCAAAAGAAAGCTCTATTTGTGGGGAAAAAAGGACATCAATTTTGTTTGGGTACAGTGTAGCATGACCGCGCAATTGTCATTCAAAATGCGACAGCGCTGAAAGCTGAAAATTGGCTTGGGCGGGAAGGTGCGTAAGTGCACTGTATGGAAGGGGTTAAACTCTGATTCAAATTGTTATGTCTTGAACTATTGACCCTCCATTGCCTTCACTTATACAAGTGTCTCTAGTCCTGCAAAAAACATATTTACTTAATCCCTTATCAGTGAGAGGCTAGGTTACCCATGGGCACTGCGTTCCCTGTAACAGCAGAACACAACACTATGGAAAGTATAAGTATTGCCGCTCCTAATTGTGCGTTGCGTGCCATATAGTGAAGCACATGAAAAGCATGCTTCTTCACGGTCACTTAATGTGTTCGTTTTGCGGTTACGTGAGGCACTGCATGCATTGGTCTTTATTCTTACAGTAGAGAAGTCATTAATTATAACTTTTTGTGAATTGGGACATTTAAACTTTTTTTTTTAATTCCAATCTAAATTTAGTAGGAGTCGGTGCATTGCTGGGGGAGGGTATTTATGGGGCAGACGCCATTGGTTCTGGGTTCGTCTTCTTTGTCCAGTGTGGCACCCACCTTTAGGGTGACCACATCATGGCGCCCCGGCGATATGGCCTACCTTGCCGGGGCGTGCGTGCCACGCAGTGTTCCTGGTTCGGGGACCATGTTGATCCAGAACATTTGAGCAGCGACGAGGACCCAGTGATCGACTGGGTTCCCACATTTGAGGATCCCAAGCAGTATAGCTGTACGGTGGGGAGTCTGTCTGAGGAGCGCCAATGAGAGGCTGGCGGTCCAATAGGATTTCGACAAACCACCGGGGATCAAGGTAGCCGGACACTGAAGGATTAATCACACGTCAGTCGGTACCTGGGCGACGTGAAGAAGGAGATCCAGGCGTAATTCACTTAACCCCCCTGGCGGTATTCCCGAGTCTGACTCGGGGTTAGATTTTTGCGCTAGGATCGGTAACCCCGAGTCAGACTCGGGCTCGCCTCGCTGGATCCACAGGCATGGTTTACTTACCTTGTCCCTGGATCCAGCGATGCCACCGCGCTGTGTGAGCGAGCGGGACCTCGCTCGATTCACACAGTGTCCTCCTGTGCCGCCGATCTCCATTCCCTGCGACGTTACGACGCACGGGAGCGGAGAATGGCGCCAAATTCAAAAACTTAAACAAACACATTACATACAGTATACTGTAATCTTATAGATTACAGTACTGTATGTAAAAAATACACACCCCCCTTGTCCCTAGTGGTCTGCCCAGTGCCCTACATGTACTTTTATATAATAAAAACTGTTCTTTCTGCCTGCAAACTGTAGATTGTCCATAGCAACCAAAAGTGTCTTTTTATGTCAAAAATGGTTTTAGAGCAGCTAGAAAACAGCGATAATAAATTATAATCACTTGCAGAATTGTGCGATAGCGATTTGTAGGGGAAATTCGTCATAAAAAAATAAAAGTAATGACAGCGACAATTCTGCAACTGAGCAAATTTCAGTGATTTTGAGTTGATTACATTATTGAATAATTTTTATTATAATTATATTATTATTTGGTAGAATTATTTATTATATTATAATTTATAATTTTGTTTTTAAAAAAATGTCATACCCGGGATGCCTACAAGACTCTTGTTTGGTCAGATTTAAGTGAGTTATTCCTAAGGCCCCGTACACACGAGAGGATCGATCCGCTGAAATTGATCCGCGGATCGGTTTCAGCGGATAGATCCGCTGGTGTGTACGATCCAGCGGATATTTATCCGCGGATATATTTCGGGCCAACCGATTTCCAGCGGATAAAAATTTCCTAACATGCTAAGAAATCTATCCGCTGGAATCGGCTCCAGCGGATCGATCCGGTGGTCTGTACAGACTCACCGGATCAATTCGTCCGAACCCATCCCTCGCATGCGTCGTAATGATTCGACGCATGCGTGGAATTGCTTATATGACAGCGTCGTGCACGTCGCCGCGTCATCATCGCGGCGACGGCGCGACACGTCACCGCGGTGTGAATTCGGCGCGGATTTCGATCCGATGGTGAGTACAATCCAGCGGATCGAAATCCTCAGAGGATTTATCCGCGGAAACGATCCGGAGGACCGTATCCGCGGATAAATCCTCTCGTGTGTACTAGGCATAAGAATTACAGGCCTACAGTATAAAACGCCAAATTTCCTTGCAAATAATGGTACCGCTTTCAGCACCTTTTTTCTGAAAGAATCATACCGCCAGGGAGGTTAAGGAGGATTGCCTCTGTAACTGCAATCAGAGAGGGCCTGTGGCAGAGGTGTCTCCCTGACGTTCATTTCAAGGAGGGTCTGTGGCAGAGACTTTTCCTGAAGTCCAAGTTCATTCAGGAGGGTCTGTGGCAGAGACTTTATCCTACAAATGTTCGAGTGATACTCCGGCTGCCAGGACAGTGAGAGAGGCCTGTCCGGGTACACTAAGCCCACTCAGGCAGGAGTGGTACTGAAAGTGTTACATATGGGAACAGGACTGTTCCAAATACTATGCCTGAATCTGCTGTTCTCCATTTTCCTGCAAACTCTATCCCTTTCATCACCAGTTCATTGTTTTTACCCGGCTGGGTAATAAAGAGCACAGAAAAGACACTTGTTGCGGACATTCCTTTACTACTGCTATATACACCATTCACCCCTAGGGATTCGGAAAGAGCCACGAGGTAAATGTGCTACCCAAATAATCCAGCAGCTCCTCCGGGGGTAGTGCTACACAGTCTTATTCCAAAATTGATTAAATTCATTATTTTACTCAACTCTACAAACAATGCCCCATAATCCCAACGTGAAAGAAGTTTGTTTGAAATCTTTGCAAATTCATAAAAAAAAAAAAATCGAAAAAAATCCGCCCTATAGGCTCACTATGCAAGCCGCTTAGGAGGGCCCCCCAAATTGCTAGAGGCCCCGCCTGGTGAGAAGTCATTTTCGGCCCCTCACTGCATGGGAGAAGAGGTAAGAAGTCAGCACCCCCCCGCTTCTGACTTTAACCACTTCCCGACCACCGCATGTATATGTACGTCCACAGAATGGCACGTACAGGCATATGGGCGTACATGTACGTCCCTGCCTTTCCGCGGGTCGGGGGTCCGATCGGGACCCCCCTTGCTACATGCGGCGGTCGGATTCCCGCGGGGAGCGATCCGGGACGACGGCCGCGGCTATTTGTTTATAGCCGCTCCGTCGCGATCGCTCCCTGGAGCTGAAGAACGGGAGAGCCGTGTGTAAACACGGCTTCCCCGTGCTTCACTGTGGCGGCTGCATCGATCGAGTGATCCCTTTTATAGGGAGACTCCGATCGATGACCTCAGTCCTACAGCCACACCCCCTACAGTTGTAAACACACACTAGGTGAACACTAACTCCTACAGCGCCACCTGTGGTTAACTCCCAAACTGCAACTGTCCATTTTCACAATAAACAATGCAATTTAAATGCATTTTTTGCTGTGAAAATGACAATGGTCCCAAAAATGTGTCAAAATTGTCCGAAGTGTCCGCCATAATGTCGCAGTCCCGAAAAAAAAATCGCTGATCGCCGCCATTAGTAGTAAAAAATTTTTTTTTATAAAAATGCCATAAAACTATCCCCTATTTTGTAAACGCTATAAATTTTGCGCAAACCAATCGATAAACGCTTATTGAGTTTTTTTACCAAAAATAGGTAGAAGAATACGTATCGGCCTAAACTGAGGAAAACATTTTTTTATATATGTTTTTGGGGAATATTTATTATAGCAAAAAGTAAAAAATATTGCATTTTTTTCAAAATTGTCGCTCTATTTTTGTTTATAGCGCAAAAAATAAAAACCGCAGAGGTGATCAAATATGACCAAAAGAAAGCTCTATTTGTGGGGAAAAAAGGACGCCAATTTTGTTTGGGAGCCACGTCGCACGACCGCGCAATTGTCTGTTAAGCGACGCAGTGCCGAATCGCAAAACCTGGCCTGGGCATTTAGCTGCCTAAAGGTCCGGGGCTTAAGTGGTTAATGTAAGATGTCATTTCCAACAGCAGAACACCCTCTTCCACCCGCTTTTCAACTTTAATCTTTATTGTGACATGTCACTGTCGGCAGGGCCCCCCCCCTCCCCCCACTTCTCAACTTTAACGTGACATATCATTTTCGACAGCCTGCCCCCCGCTTCTCAACTTTAATGTGACATGTCATTTTGTTTAGGGCCCCAGGGAGGTCAGGACCGGCACTAGATTACTGGAACTGTCCTGTGGTCTTATGAGACCCAAGACTTATTTTGTTCAGATGGTGTCAAGCGTGTGTGGCGGCAACCAGGTGAGGAGTACAAAGACAAGTGTGTCTTGCCTACAGTCAACATGGTGGTGGGATTGAGTTTCATGGTCTGGGGCTGCATGAGTGCTGCCGGCACTGTTGAGCTACAGTTCATTGAGGGAACCATGAATGCCAACATGTACTGAGACATACTGAAGCAGAGCATGATCCCCTCCCTTTGGAGACTGGGGCCGCAGGGCAGTATTCCAACATGATAACGACATTTCACTTAGGGGGTATACTCACTTTGTTGCCATCGGCTTAGACATTATGGCTGTGTGTTGAGGGGACAGCAAATTACACTGTTATACAAGCTGTACACTCACTACACAACATTGTAGCAAAGTGTCATTTCTTCAGTGTTGTCACATGAAAAGATAGAATAAAATATTTACAAAAATGGAAGGGTGTACTCACTTTTGTGAGATACTGTATATGCTTATGGTGCCAGAGGAAAGCTAAGGCCGGAAATGAGGCAAGGCAAACGTTCAGTAAAAGAAGGGACATCCATCATTTATTGCTGAAGGACAGAAATCCAGATTAGCCGTATTTCTATTAGAAGCAAAAAACATTTTATATACTCTAATTCCATAGGTCAGGCTTTTTCTGAAGGATTTTATTGACAAAGTCGAATGCGCTTTGAGATATGTGATATTTATGTATGAACATAAAAAAAGCCGTACTTGCCTAGCAAGAATATTTGCAGAAGACTTTAACTTTTAGGAAGGGGCTATCAAATATTTACTCCACTTTCTTCAAGGAGAATGAAGATATAAGTAGGCTTATTTGTCCAGATGAAAAGCGGTATCATAGAGTCTACATTCTCTGACTAAAGTTAGCCAAAGAGGTGAGATAAAAATGTAAATTGAAGCACACCACTGCTAAAAAGTGCAAAAACAACTTTATTCCAGTAAAAGTCAGGGGAACCATCCAATCCAATAAGTATCTAACGCATTTCCCAGGGTCCTAGGATGCATCCTTCAATCAGTGTGTAGCACTACTCCCGGAGGAGCTGCTGGTTAGTTTTGGGTCTACACTCTGGCTATCAACGCCCAGGATGTCATATAACGTCCACCCAGGATGGGCGATCCCATCTGTCGACATCATTTGACTATGGGTGGGTAGTGAAGTGGTTAATGAGTGAAATAAGTATTGATCCCCTATCAATCAGCAAGATTTCTGACTCCCAGGTGTCTTCTATACAGGTAACAAGCTCCACTGTGTAGCTTGTTTTGCACAGAGTGGCCCTGAACCTGGTCTTCTGGATCCCTCGCAGAGGTGTATGTAGTGAAAATATCGCCTATGGCAAGCACTGAAACTGCGCCCCTGTCGAAACATTTAAAACCCATCTTTCAGATAACCTTAACAAAAAAAAAACAGCTAACAAAACTAGTGATATTTATCATGCCTTTTGATAACTTGGGTAGTGACATATGCTCTTTATGGAGAAATCTGGGGTTTATTAGACCCCTGATCCCTCCTCTGCACTCCAAGGCCAGGAAAATGCAGAACCAATACTGGAAATGATAAAAGCTTCATCACTTAAGGCCTCAGTTTTCACAGAGGAGAGGGGAGAAACTGATGTTCCTCCTTCTTCTTTGTGCGCTGCCAATTCGACCAAATGGAATGGGAGATCCTGGGAGAACAGGGGAGGGCTGTGGCTGAACGCAGCAGGGATAGCGCTGCCATTGTCCATTAGCAAAGCTGCTGAAAAGCTGATCCTGCCTATGCTCTGGAAGAGGGAAGAAGAGACCCTCAGACCCTGGTAAGTGCCTTGCTGCCCAGCCACTCAACAGTGCCCCCTTCATATGGCGCCCATGGCACTTGCCATGGCTGCCATACTGTCAGGGAAGGTTCCCCCTGCTGGTGTTACTGCCTGGTATTTGGCGTGCAGTACTGTGGCCCCACACCAGGTGTCTCCCGACAGTCTTGGGCTGTCGGGGGAGTTCTTCCCCTGGTGGTGTTATGTTATCCTTGGGGTGCAGTACTGGCGTCCACCAGTGGGGATTCTTGGCAGTGTGGAGCAGTAAAGCCCTTCCTGCGTTAAGGTGTGACCTGAACGCAATTAGCAAGCATATATATACCCGGCGTGTGCAATCAGTCCTCGCCCTGGTATCTGTCTATTTACCTTGATCCTGAGCCTGTATCCTGACCCTGATTTTTGGACCCTGATTCTGATCCTGATCCTGATCCCTGCCTGGACTTTCCTCCTGTATCCTGATCCTTATCCCTGGCCTGGACTTTCCTTCCTGATTCCTGCTTCCCTTGGATCCTACCTCGCAGCCCGTCCATCCATCCGCTCCCTAAACCGCTGTGTTCCCATCCTCACCCATCTGCTGACTTCCCCCTGTGTATGACCTCGGCCTGGCTTTGTTTATGGATACGGTATCTCTCTTTGTTTGTATATACGGCTAGCTGTTTATTGTGCACTGGTTGTCCCACATGTTTTGTTCCTTATTTGTAAATAAACACCTTTATTTCACTGCATACAGTCTGGTCTCCTCTGTGTAGGCACACAGTACTGGTCTACTAAACTCTCCTGACACATACCCTAGATACGCCACTGGTCCCTCGGCAGCTGTCCCGGCTCCTTCCCGCAAGAACTAAACACCTTCATGTGAGCTCTCTCGCATGGTGGTTAGTTCTTGCAAGCGCACTCCCGTGATACAGCTGGCAGCTATAGCCGCTCACTGTATCACTCGGGCCCGCCCCCGGCACGCCGCGTCATTGATGTGATTGACAGCAGCGCGAGCCAATGGCTGTGCTGCTTTCAATCTATCCACTCTAGCCAATCAACGGCCAGGCTGAGCGGTGAAGACGACGTTGGGGGCGAGCGCAGCAGGTGAACTGGCTCAGGTAAGTAAAACGGGGTGCTGGGGGGCGGTATTGTTGGGTTTTTACTGTCCCATTAGTGTCCCTTTCGGCTCTACACCCCCTTTTTCTGACAACTCAGACAAGCTTTAAAAATGTGTGACTTTGAATGGATGAAGAGAAGAGAAAACCACAGAGAAATAGGGTCAACTTATGTAGGGAGGATTTGTTTCAATCTCTGTTTATCACCTCAGGCCTGTCACTGCAACTGGGTATATGCAAGGGTTTACGACCACTTCAACACTCAATAAAGTGCCTTCTTTTTCTCCCAGCCTCTTCCAAATTTCCAATTTCCTTTTTTTGCTGCTGTTGCTACATTCGTCCTTCATTGTCCCACTGTATGTAGGAAGGTAGCCCAAAAAAATTCACATTAGTTAGATTGAAGCAAGTAGAGACCACTGGAGTAGCAGTGCCTACTAAAAGGATTTTCAGCATCCAGGGGGGACACCACAGGTAGGCCACATACTGTACATACTTTCATTGGTCCAAGCTGTAAAAATTGCAATACCTAAACTTCAGCTCCAAGCAGCTACTTCCTCAAATGTAATGTCTCAATTTCAGCACTGTGGACAGCGCCATAGTCTTACTCGGCTGGCTTAGAGCTGGAATGTCACAATATAGTCTCCTTTTTCTTACGCTGAGACGTTTTCTGTCATAAATACAGCCAACCAAGTTTAAGTGGTTGTAAACCCTTCACAACCACTTTTACCAACAGGTAAGCCTAGATTAAGGTTTACCTGTAGGTGCTCGAAATATCTCCTAAACCTCCACAGTTTTGGAGATATTTACAAAAGAGACGAGCGTGGATGTCTACGGCGCAGGTGCACTTTAGAAACCTTTAAAAATGGCGATCGTCATCGCCATTTCTAAAGGAGATCGTGCCGTGACTGGCGGCTCCTGTGCGCATGCGCGGGAGTGACGTCATCACGGCTCCGGCCAATCACAGCGCCAGAGCTGCAATACCAGAAGGAAGAGGGAGAAAGATGGATGCTTCGTGGAACAGGGACATTGGTGACCCATCAGGGTTTACTTCCTCTTTAAGTGGAACTTTAGATCTACTATGCAATACATTCCACATTCCAATATATATTTATGGCCCAGATTCTCAGAGGACTTACGTCGGCGTGTCGCCATGTACGCCGTCGTAAGTCCGAATCTGACCCGTCGTATCTATGCGCCTGATTTTAGAATCAGTTCCGCATAGATATCCATTAGATCCGACAGGCGTAAGTCTCTTACGCCGTCGGATCTAAACTGCATTTTTTTTTGACCGCTAGGTGGCACTTCCATCGAATTCCGCGTGCGTATGCAAATTAGCTAGGTATGCGAATTCCGAACGTACGCGCGGCCGACGCAGTAAAGTTACGCGTTTACGTTAGGCTTTTCCAGGCGTATAGTTGCCCCTGCTATATGAGGCGCAGCCAATGTTATACTTAACATTGGCTGCGCCTCATATAGCAGGGGCAACTATACGCAACTATGGGCCGTTGTTGCCCGCGTTGAAATTTGAAAAAGTTACGCCGTTTGCGTAAGTCGTCCGTGAATGGGGCTGGACGTCATTTACGTTCACGTCAAAACCAATGACGTCCTTGCGGCGTACTTTGGAGCATTGCACACTGGGAAATTCCACGGACAGCGCATGCGCCGTTCCGCAAAAACGTCAATCACGTCGGGTCACAGTAGTTTAACATAAAAACACGCCCCCCCTTCCACATTTGAATTAGGCGGGCTTACGCCGGCCGATTTACGCTCGCCGCCGCAACTTATGGAGCAAGTGCTTTGAGAATACAGCACTTGCCAGTGTAAGTTGCGGCGGCATAACGTAAATCGTATACGTTACGCCGCCACAGAGTACGCCGATGTACAAGAATCTGGGCCTATATATATATATAGATCTATATACAGTGGAACCTCAGATTATGAGCATAATCCATTCCAGGAGAATGCTTGTAATCCAAAGTACTCGCAGATACTGGTGGAGCGGTTTGTTCACAAGTGATAACGGTGTCACAGAATTCAAGGAAGTAAATATGTGGGGATCTTCACAATGTAAGTTTACAAACTCTAAGATCATTCAGAATAATAGGAGTAGGTTGGAATATAATCTGGAAATGGTATGATTTTCCATATTGAGTGTGGCTATGCTTTAACTGGAAATTAAGAGCTCTCTGGATTTCTGCCAGGGTGATGAGTATTTTTCTGTCCCTGCTGCATTTTTAAATTGATAATACATTGGTGAATTGTGCATGTTGCCGAGATGGAATGCATATGTTTCTTTTTTCTATTTTGCCAAGGCATATGCATATCCTGTGCAGTACAACCAAATCTGGTGCGTTGAAGATCGGATATTGTGTAGACAGAATAATTTATCTTACCACTCTATTTTCTATATAAACACTGAATTAAAGTGAGTAATAATGCAGTGTAGATATTTATCATGTTTAGCTCTTGAATGGGAACACGTTGAGTGCCGATTATACATTTCAGGACACCTTGGAAGCATAAGCCTATGCAGAAGTCATGGAAACCCGAGGCAGTACGGGAGTCATCTTCCCCAGACATGAATATTTATCTTCATCTGTACTCTATGAACCATGCTTTTCCTAGCAATGATCACTAAGTGGTTTACTATGAAGACAAATAAGGTGTAAGTTGTGTGCGCCCATATTTTTTTATTTTTTTTCCCAATAAAATATTTTTCTCTTCCTTTATTTATATAGTCATTAACCTTTGCCTGATGTAATACAACTTGCTGCCAATCACAGCCTATTGGCAGTTTGGTGTAACAATTTTTATAAGCCAATCCCAGCGTGGTCAGTTTTCTAGCGCATGGAATCTTGTGCTGACTTCTATGGGGCAGATCCACAGAGCGGAGTATGCGGCGTATCTACTGATACGCCGGCGTACTTTCAAATTTCCCGCGTCGTATCTTTAGTTTGAATCTCAAACCAAGATACGACGGCATCTGGGTTTGATCCGACAGGCGTATGGCTTTGTACGCCTTCGGATCTTAGATGCAATACTTCGGCGTCCGCAGGGTGGAGTTCGTCGTTTTCCGCGTCGAGTATGCAAATTAGCTATTTCCGACGATCCACGAACGTACGCTCGGCCGGCGCATTCTCTTACAACGTCTCTAGTCGGCTTTTTTCGGCGTATAGTTAAAGCTGGTGTTTTGCGGCGTATAGTTAGACTTGCCATGTTAAGTATGGCCATCGTTCCCGCGTTTACTTTGAATTTTTTTTTTTTGCGTTAGCGTCGTGAATCGGGATGGACGTATTCACGTCTATGTTAAAAAAAAAAATGACGTCCTTGCGACGTCATTTAGCGCAATGCACGGCGGAAATTTAGGGACGGCGCATGCACAGTTCAATCAGGCGGCGGGACGCGCTTCATTTAATTGAACACGCCCCCTAATTGCCGATTTGAATTACGCCGTCAGAGATAGACTACGCCGCCGTAAACTGTACGGCGCAAAATCTTAAGGATTCGAACTTAAAGCCAGGTAAGTACGGCGGCGTAGCGTATCTCTGATACGCTGCGCGGGTGCAGATCTCAGTGGATCTGCCCCTATCTCTCTATCTCTCCTTCTTCCCACTGCTGCTACCATTACAAAACCAAATAATGACATCACTCACGCCCAATGAATTATCTATAACCACTTGCCTTTTTCTGACATTTGTAGTAAAAAAAAATTATTCTTTGCTAGAAAATTACTTGGAACCCCCAAACATTTTATATATGTTGCCAAATGGTTGCTACTGAAAAGTTTTCATATTAAGCACCGTATTTTCCGGCGTATAAGACGACCTTTTGGGCTTAAAGTGGAGGTTCACCCAAAAAATCAATTTTTAACATTAGATTGAGGCTTATTTTGGGAAGCAGAATCGAGTGTTTTTTTTAAAATCAATGCAGTACTTACCGTTTTAGAGATAGATGTTCTCCCGCCGCTTCCGGGTATGGTCTTCGGGACTGGGCGTTCCTATTTGATTGACAGCCTTCCGACGGTCGCATACAGCGCGTCACGAGTTCACGAAAGTAGCCAAACGTCGGTGCGCAGGCGCCGTATAGAGCTGCACCGACGTTCGGCTTCTTTCGGCAACTGGTGACGCGCTGTATGCGACCGTCGGAAGGCTGTCAATCAAATAGGAACGACCAGTCCCGAAGACCATACCCGGAAGCCACGGAGAACATCAATCTCTAAAACGGTACTGCATTCATTTTAAAAAAAACACCGGATTGTGCTTAGTAAAATTAGCCTCAATCTAATGTTAAATTATTTTTTTTGGGTGAACTCCCGCTTTAAAAACTTGCCTCAAAACTCGGGGGTCGTCTTATACGCCATTATTCAAAAGCCACACCTCCTCCTTGTGCTGTTCCGTGATAGGCGAAACACTTGGTTTCCCAGAAGAGCCTCTGTTCGGTGTTCCGCCTTGTGCTGTTTACACACAGCTGTCCCCGTTCTTCAGCTCCGGGGACCGATCGTGGGACTCCAGCGGCGATCGGGTCAGCGAGTCCCGCGGCCACGGTCACGGAGCTTCAGACCGGGTCATGTGCACGCGCGACCCCATGGCTGGGCTTAAAGAGCCACGTACATGTACGTGCCCAGCCGTGCCATTCTGCCGACGTATATCGGCGTGAAGGGGTCCTTAAGTGGTTAAAGGAACCAATTTAGAAAATAAAAAAGAAACCTTTACAACCCCTTTAAGACTGGGATAAATTTCATGCGCGTGTAAAGGCAGGCATCCCAATACTTTTGGTTATATAGTGTACACACAGTTGTGTTGACCTATCCATATGAGCCACATTTCTGTGCCCTTTTCCTCCACTTGCCCCCATGCGATAAACAAAATTCAGGTTTTACAGAAGTCTGCCATCAATAAATTCTGGTTCAGTCCTTTCAGAGCTTTCCCGGCTTCTTTTATAACTCAGAGGAGTCTGGCAGCTCCGTGGCACTAAAATGAACATGTTCTTTTTTTTTTGTTCTTTTTTTTTTTTCAGACGTAATAAAATAAGTCATAAAAAAGCTGAAGAGATCTGGAAAATACAGAGCAAGCAGTTTATTTCTTCATTACCTAAAAAGACAAAAAGACGATTTTTTTTGTCTCTTCTTGATTGTACAAAATTGTCTCAGCATTCATTCTCTCGGTGTATCATTTAATAATCAGCAGAATTTCCACACAGCTGCTTTTGATGCAGTTACTTTAGAATAAAGGTGCGATATAAGAAGTATGCACTTATTGTACAGGAATGAATTTCGCCATAGACGTGAGATGGAAGCACAAAAGATGACCAGTTTTTTTAGAATAGAGAATAAAAACACAAGTTTGTGTTGACCAAGTGTACATACTTTGGTACTGGGCAGACACTGGCCCTGACACTGCCAGGGAACTAGCATTGTCAGAAGGAGGCCAGCATTGACAGCCCCATACTTAGCTGATGACAGTTGGACCTCAACTTGCAATTTCCCTAAAGCCCCCTTCTAATGAATGAATGAATGACTTGTATAGCGCTACACATGCGAACTGAATCGCCTCTGGGTGCTTTTTACAGCCAGTGTCTGCTTGGCTGGTGCGGTCATTTTACCCCGTAGGAACTTGACACGCTTGGGACATATAGTCATACACACAGATATACATATATATACTGGGCCAATTTGGACAAGATCCAATTTACCTACCAGCATGTCCTTGGAGTGTGGGAGGAAACCGGAGTACCCGGAGGAAACCCACGCAGGCACAGGCAGAACAAGCAAACTCCAGGCAGATGGTATCGTGGTCAGGATTCGAATCAGCGACCCTTTTGCTGCTAGGCGAAAGTGCTACTGACTACACCACTGTGCTGGGTGAGGGGCCAAAAATGACTTCTCACCAGGCGGGGCTTCTAGTAATTTGCGGGGCCCTCTGTAGCTTTGTGGGGCCCTAAGCGGCTTGCATAGTGAGCCTATAGGGCGGATCGGCCCTGTGTACACATGACCGGTTTTCCCGTCGGAATAAACTCCGACCGTCCTTCAGAAGGAATTCCGCTCAAGTTGTCTTACATACACACGGTCACACCAAATTCTGACAGTCAAGGACGCGGTCACATACAATACTACGACGTGCCGAGAAAACTTAAGTTCAATGCTTCCCGAGAATGCGTCGACTTGATTCTAAGCATGCATGGTTTTTAGTCCGTCGGAATTGCATCCAGACGAACGGAAATTCCGTTATAATTTTTTTTCCTCCGAAAAATTTAGAACATGTTTTCTAATTCCATCAGAATTTCAGACGGGAAAATTCCAATGGGTCCTACACATGGACGAAATATCCGATGAAAAGCTTCCGTCTGACTTTTTCCGTTGAAAATTCCGCTCATGTGTACAAGGCATAAGTCTCAGCATCAGCAGGCAGCCGCCGCTCCATTTGCACATAGTGTCAGAGGCGCGGCGGAGGACTGTGTCCTGACTCCAGAATGAATGGAAGCAAGCAAACATTCATTGATGGGCACTGGAGAGGCTGCATTGATAGGCGCTGGTGAGGCTGCATTTGATGGACGCTGGTGAGGCAGCATTTGATGGGTCCTTTGGTAAAAAGGTGGGGTATACATGGGCATGACAAAGGCAGTGGAGTGAGGGATGGAGCCGAGGGGGAGGCGGCAAAATTAGGTTTTGCCTAGGGTGTCAAAAATCCTTCCACCAACAGGTACAGTAGATGTAGCTGCTGACTTTTATTTTTATAAAGATGAGTGAATATCCTATTTAAGGTACCCATAGGCAAGAAGTAACAGTCACTCAGGCCAGATTAGGTTATGGTCTCATATATACATACAGTACATATATATATATATATATACAGGGCTTTTTTTCAGGGATGCTAGCATGCTAAGAAACTTTTGTCTGCTGGAAACCTGTCCGCTAGGCCGGAAAAATGTCTGGTCGGCCCTACACACGGTCGGACATGTCCGCGGAAACTGGTCCGCGGACCAGTTTCAGCAGACATGTTCGGTCGTGTATACGAGGCCTTAGAATTTGAAAAATATTCAAATTTGAAAACTTTTTGAATTTCGAAAACAATTTGAATTTGAAAATTCAGATGGATTAGAATACGAATAAACAAAACTAATTCTGAAAACAAATGAAACGGATTAAACATATTTAACTAAACAAATTTATGTAAATAATGATTTGAAACTAAACAAATCGTTTCGTTCTGCACGTAATATATTATAATAAAAAAATACTTACTTATGGGTTGAAATGGTTTGATAAGTAAGATGGAATAACGGTGCACTTGTGACAACTACAGTATATAAGTAGCATATACCGCGCGCCGGCGTATAGCACGCACCCCAACCTGAGAAGGGAAGTTTAGGGCAAAAACTTACTTTTTGGATGCTCAGCCTTGTCAGTGTCCATCTGCTGTCGGCGTCCATTGGCGGCCTTGTCCGGCGTCCGTCTGTGGCCTTGTCCGGCGTCCGTCCAGCCTTGTCTGTGTCCGTCGCGTCCGTCTGCCGGTCCGTCCAGCCTTGTCGTTGTTCGTCGCGTCCGTCTGCCAGAGATTGCAGCGTTGAATTTGGCGCCTCGGTCGAGCTGTGCAGAGCCGGATTTCCGGTGTGTTCGGCTCCTCTCGGCTTCACTCGGCTCCTCTCGCGAGGCTGCGCGAGGAGCTGAGTGTGGCCGAGCCTAGCCAAGTGTGCAGTACACTCGGCTCGGCCTTTGTCGGGCTTTGTCGTCGGCGCTCAGAGACAGCGAGGATTGGCTGTCTCTGAGGAGGATCGGCGTATATCGCGCACCCACGATTTTCCCCTGATTTTAAGGGGAAAAAAGTGCGCGGTATACGCCGATTAATACGGTACCTCTCCATCTGAATGTCTGGTGATGGACTTTTAACCCTTCCCAAAACCAAAACTCGAAAAACGACGATTTGCCTTCAGATATACATTTAAAGCTCTATCTATGATTACATTTCAGTGAATCTGCGCATATCCCGCAAAACTCCCAAATCCCAGTATGCATTCTACGCAATATCTCCAAATACAATTTACAATTGATAGGGTGGCAATATACTTTCCTATCATATGCTTTACAGACGTGTAGCACTTTGGTACATTCACTTTATTTTCTCCATAAATAACCTATAATGAATAATCCTGTGACAACCATCCCACCTGGTGCTTCAGAGGACTGAATAAACAATAATTGATAGAATTTACCAACTCTGTCACAGAGCACTATATCCTCATAATGGTGGCTTTGCAGTTTGGCTTTTAGTTAGGATTGGAATGTATATAAAAAAGGCTGAGACCTATTATACTAAGTGCTGTAATGTTCCATTCTGATATCATGAGTTCAGGCAGTAATCTGAAAGAACCTGATAGCACTCGCTATATTTGAAAGTATTTGCTTTAAAAGAACCAGGCTTGTATGAATGGGTTTACAGTGCTCTGTCCTTGAACTCAGGCAAATACATATTTTAAAGGGTTAATGGGGACTTGCAATAAAAAAATATAATTATTTTTTCAACAGGGGTTCCTCGGCTTCGTAACCTGAAGAGGTCATAAAGAAACCCATAGGCCCCCTATCCTCCCGTGGACTAAAGGCTGTCCAGAGAAATACAAAGGATTAAAACTGTGCAACAAAACCAAATGCCACCAGAGAGTGGCGCTACTAGTAATCAGTTTTCTCTGTGAGACCTGCGGGGGAAAGGGGGAGAGCTTTGTGTATTATTACACAGTGAGGACACAAAAAATATATTTAACTTCACAACCTCTTCCACCACCCTTTAGTCTATTGCTCCATCAGGGTTAGTACTGTATTTATCGGCGTATACTGCGCACTTTTTCCCCTTCAGGGGAAAATCGTGGGTGCGCGATATACGCCGATCCCCACTGTCTGACATTGGCCGAGCCGAGTGTACTGCGCACTCGGCTAGGCCACGCTCGGCTCCGCCCGCAGCCACGCGAGAGGAGCCGAGTGAAGCAGGAAATCTGGCTCTGCACAGCGCGCCAAATTCAAATACACGACGCTGCAACCCTGCAGACGGACACCCACAAGGCTCGACGGACCCCGCTGCAGACGGACACCCACAAGGCTCGATGGACCGTGCCGCAGACGGACACCCACAAGGCTTGACGGACCCCACGCAAGGCCGCAGACGGACGCCAGACAAGGCCGCGATGGACGCAGGGCAGGAGAGCAGACGGACACCGACAAGGCTGGACGGACCCCGCGCAAGACCGCAGAAGGACGCCGGACAAGGCCCCTGATGGAAGCCGGGCAAGACATCCAAAATGTACTTTTTTCCCTAAACTTCCCTTCTCAGCTTTGGGTGCGCGCTATACGCCGACACGCGGTATATGCCGATAAATACGGTATTTAAATATTGCTCTCTGCTCTAACACTGTAAAATACTAAGTGAAGTGCTAATACAGTGCCTTGCAAAATTATTCACCCCCTTGGCCTTTTTCGTGTTTTGTTGCCTCACAACCTGGAATTAAAGCGGCGGTTCACCCTCAATAGAAACTGCGGCTTAATAAGACCGGCACAATAAGTACATGTAAAGTCCGCTATCGATAATTTTTTAAATGATTCCAATACCTTGATTCAGGAGACAATACCAGCCACTTCCGAGTATCGGGAGTGGGCGTGACATTTCATTTCTAAGAGCCCCAATGTCTCCTGGGAGCACAGCGTCACGCTTCCCAGGAGACGAGTGATAAGACAGATTCACAAAATATCACAGGATTTTACTCATCACGTGACCCATGAAGCAGGTAACGTGATGATGACAGATCGAATTCCCGGAAGCATTTGCTTGGAGGCTTCACGCTGTCCACAAGCAAAATGGAAACGGGCAGAAGAAATTTTTATAAAGACAGATTTCATGCCGAGGGTAAATGTGGGGCAGTAGAAACATGACAGATGTGAGTACAATTTTAATAACATTGCAAGAGTTAAATTAAGAAAGAAAAAAAAAACGTCCGGACCGCGGAACCCCCGCTTTAACATGGATTGTTTAAGGATTTGCATCATTTAATTCACAGAAAATGACCACAACTTTGAAGATGTTTTTTTTTATTGTGAAGCAAACAACAAATAGGACAAAATGACATAAAAAAATCAATCTGCATAACTATTCACCCCCCTAAAGAGCCACCTTTTGCGGCTATCACAGCTCCAAGTCTCTTTGGATAAGTCTCTATGAGCTTGCCACAACTTACCAATGGGATTTTTGCCCATCCCTCCTTGCAAAACTGCCCCAGCTTCTTCAAGTTGGATGGTTTGCGCTTGTGAACAGCAATCTTTAAGTCTGACCACAGATTTTCTATTGGATTGAGGTCTGGGCTTTGACTAGGCCATTCCAACACTTTTACATATTTCCCCTCAAACCACTCAAGTGTTGCTTTAGCAGTGTGTTTGGGGTCATTGTACTGCTGGAAGGTGAACCTAGCCTCAAATCACACACAGAGTGGTACAGGTTTTGCTCAAGAATATCCCTGTATTTAGCACCATCCATCTTTCCCTCAACTCTGACCAGTTTTCCAGGCCGGACTGCTGAAATACATTCCCACAGCATGACTGAAGTAAATATACAATAATATACAAACTAATGAATAACTATATAACTATTGCATATATGTATTAATTTGTCCAATCATATAATTAGCTAGTCTATTAAGAATCTAATAAGCACAATGATATAAGGTTATCAATGAAAGTAGACACACTACTTAGTAACAAAATATATTTCATTTATTTCCCAATAAAATAGGAATATACTAACATCAAACACTGAACAGCAGAATATCAGAAATACTTATCACAATCCTCTAGACACAGTCTCATCTGCTCGGCTCAAGAAGGCAAAAGAGGGCCTCAGCCTCATGGCTTAGGCCCAAGCCAATATCTACGAGGCTCTCACAAGCAGGCCAGCAGCAAAAGAGAAAAGGGGACTCTTACTTTTCTGTGTGTGCTTTTTACATTCATTCACCCTCACTCATAACCACCCCCACTTGCCTCCTGTCCAATCAGATATTGTCAAGAGGTAGTCCTTGTAATATATTATATTGGCCTCTAGGGGCAGCATTGCCCATGTACCACACACAGGAGCTTGTTTAACTTTTGATCTTTGTCATCAATCATCCTGGCAGCCATTGCTCCTTTTGAAGCTTGTATCACACCAGGTGGGCTTGAGCCAAGCTGTCATAGTAAAAGTTAAATAAGGAGCTACTAGGCGATATGCTTTTCTCCATTTATCAAAAACGGAAATATCATTTTTGGGTGGACTTGTCTTTAATACGTATTGGAATGACAATATTAGCGTCCCTGTCCTTACATTGTAAGCAATCTCACCTTGAAGTAATTAAGCAGCTTATGGTGCAAACATTGTTGTGTCCTCCAAACTGAACAAGCTTAACTATGGCATGCCAGAATAACACTGGATGTACTTCACGTTTGTATCACTTCGATTCTTCTCATTTGCCAGATCTCCGCATATGTTCATTATCAGCTATTTACACTGTGAAATTGGATGCTCTCTGGCAGATGGTTCGCAGAAAGCTGCTGTTTGCAAAATGTGTGTCTTTACATCTCTTTAACAGCTTGACATGAACCGCTGTCACTGGGCATTAAGACAGCTGCATTATTACCTGTCATTAGTAGTCGCTACAGCGTTCCCCGACTGGAAATGCCGACCTCAGCGTGCTTCACTCTGCAGATCTCACTGTGTGAGCAATGGGCTGAATTCTGCATGAAAATGAATATTAATGGGATAATTCAGAATCTTGTACAGTCTTTGATTCTCTGTGGGGAATATAAATGATATGGCAAGCACTGATAAGAATTGGGAACTAAGCTATAGTACATGTCTGTACTGGATGACTTTTATTTCTTAGAGTAAAACTTAGATCAGTCTTAAAGAGGACCTGAGCTGGGGAAGCTGTACCAAAAACGGGCAAGCAGAGAGTGAAGGACAAGTCACTAGTATTGCTTGTTGGTCTCTCTGTAGCTGATCCTTTTCCCATTAACCACTTGCTTACTGGGCACATATACCCCTTCCTGCCCAGGCGAAATTTCAGCTTTGTGCGACGTGTTTTCCAAACAAAATTGGCGTCCTTTTTTTCCCCACAAATAGAGCTTTCTTTTGGTGGTATTTGATCATCTCTGCAGTTTTTATTTTTTGGGCTATAAACAAAAATAGAGCGACAATTTTGAAAAAAGCACAATATTTTTTACTTTTTGCTATAATAAATATCCCATTTTTCCCCCTCAGTTTAGGCCGATGCGTATTCTTCTACATATTTTTGGTGAAAAAAATCACAATAAGCGTATAGTGATTGGTTTTCCCAAAAATTATAGCACCTACAAAAAAGGGGATAGAATTATGATTTTTTTTTTTTTTTTTTTTTTTTTACTAGTAATGGCATTTATCTGCGATTTTTGTCAGGACTGCGATATTACGGTGGACACAATGGACGCTTTTGACACATTTTTGGGACCATTCACATTTATACAGCAAACAGTGCTGTAAATATGGACTGATTACTGTATAAATGTGACTGGCTGGGAAGGGGTTAACACTAGGGGGCGATCAAGGGGTTAAATGTGTTCCCTGCTAGGCACGCGCATCGGCACCTGAGTGACGCGGCGGGCACGCGTCTCCCCAGTGATGGGAGGCCAGAGCCCGTATATCAGGGATAAGCAATTAGCGGACCTCCAGCTGTTGCCAAACTACAAGTCCCATCATGCCTCTGCCTTTGGGTGTCATGCTTGATGCTGTCAGAGTCTGGCTATGCCTCATGGGACTTGTAGTTTGGCAACAGCTGGAGGTATCAATTTACTCGGTGTAACATTATCTTTCAAAATATAAAAAAAAATTGGGCTAACTTGACTTTTGTCTTATTTTGAAATTTTTAAAAAAGTGTATTTTTTCCAAAAAAAGTGCGCTTGTAAGACCGATGCGCAAATACGGTGTAACATAAAGTATTGCAACGACCTCCATTTTATTCTCTAGGGTGTTAGAAAAAATATATATAATGTTTGGGGTTCTAAGTAATTTTCTAGCAAAAAAAAATTGTTTTTAACTTGTAAACAACAAATCTCACAAAGAGGCTCTGTCCTTAAAGCGGAGTTCCACCCAAAAGTGGAACTTCCGATTAATCCACTCCTCACCCCCTTACATGCCACATTTGGGGGGGGTGGGGGCTTCAGGAGGAGTGGGACTTCCTGTCCCACTTCCTCCGAGAGGCTACTAAGGTGAATATTCAGATCGCCTTTTGGCAGCCCCTCCCTGTAGGCGATCGCCTGGGACACGTGACAGGTCCCAGGCGATCGCTTGTCCAATAGGATAGCGCAGCGCCGCTCGCGCATGCGCAGTGACGCTCATGCATGCGCAGTGGGTGCCCGGCCGTGAAGCCGAAAGCTGTCACGGCCGGGTGCCCACACTTGGAATGAAGACGCCGGCCGGAGAGGGGGGGGAGAGGAGCGGAGCCCCGGCCGGCACGTCGCTGGAACGTGGAGCAGGTGAGTGTATGTTTATTAAAAGCCAGCAGCTACACTTTTTGTAGCTGCTGACTTTTAATAGACATAAAAAATGACTGGAACACCCCTTTAAGTAGTTAAGAAACCGCTGCGCAAATATCACATTTGCAATTATCACCTTTTTATTCTACAGGGCCTCTTCTTTCAGAAAATATATAATGTTCTGGGAGGTTACCGTATTTATCGCGGTATAGTGCGCTCCCGCGTATACCGCGCACCCCTAAAGTTGCCCCGAATCCTGTGGAAAAAAGTTTTTTTTGTACTTACAGTTTTGGTGTCTTGCGCGGCGTCCATTGGCTGCCTCGTCGGGTCCGGCGTCCGCCTGCGCCTTCGGGTGTCCTCTTCGTCGGGTCCGGCGTCCTTCTGCGGCGTCCTCGCGTCCTCCCCGCTCGTTTCCCGCGCCGAGTTTGAATACTGCGCCGACATATACAGAGCGCAGTACACTCGTGTATTGTCAACAATGCTCGGCTACTCTCGCGCTGACGTCCTGTACGTCCAGGACGTCAGCGCGGGAGGAGCCGAGACTGCCCGACAATACACGAGTGTACTGCGCTCGGTATATGTCGGCGCAGTATTCAAACTCGGCGCGGGAAAGCGGGTATCGGCGTATACCGCGCAGCCACGATTTTGCCCTGATCCTCAGGGCAAAAAAGTGCGCGGTATACGCCGATAAATACGGTATGTAATTTTATTGCAAAAAATTGGGATTTTTACATGTATGCGACAAAGGGAAAAAAAATGCTCTGGAGCCGAAATGGTTACGTAAAGTTCTGAATTTTTTTTAGTGAATAAGCTTAGCAAACAAACTATGCAGACATATTTTGCAACCATTGGGCAAGTGACATACTGATTAATTAGGAGTTTGCTTGTGTGAGGAGATTTTCTTTACCTGACATGATCCTAAGTACATTAGTTAGTTGTGGCAATAATGACTTCCCAGAAGTCACTTCCAGCATTTTCTAATCTACTAGCAAAAAAACAAAACAAAAACAATAAATAAATAAAAAAATGTGATTGTCACAATCAGAGACAGAAAGTTCTTTGCAGAAGCACGTCAAATTAAGAAGTTGTCTACTTTAATTGCACATTGTGAATTGCAATTTAAAGTCTCAAATAATTGCTGTGACACTTTTTTTGTTTGCTGTTTCTCAGTGGGAGGCATCAGCTGTCTTGGGTGCAGAGTAAAGCTAAACCATGTGCCACTCATAAATTGTGGTAAAGCCCAACTCCAGGATTTAGAAAAAAATCAAACTTTGCAGTGGTTCACTTCCTTAACGGCAGTCTGCAAGGGTTAAATGCACAGTATTTTTAGGTGTAGAGGGACAGGCATCATTACTTACCACTTCCCCCCTGCCCTGGCCACCTCCAGTGCTGCCCTCTTGTAGGCTGGTGCCTACAACTAGTTAATGTTTTTCTCCTAGGCTGACTAGGGTGACCACGTGTCCTGGATTGCCCGGGACAGTCCCGCATTTTGCAGGTCTGTCCCGGGCACCTTCATTCCAGGACAATACAGTGTCCCGGAATGAAACTGACACAGCCACCCCCCGGGCCAATCTGATGCCCCCAAAAAAGGCAGCCACATCACCGTTTTACTCACTGACAGTACTTGAATGCCTGGAGGAGCACAGTCCCCGCCCCCTGTTTGTGATTGGAGAAATCATAAATCCCGCCTCTTGTGTCCAATCACTGCGCTGTGATTCGTTACAGCACAAGCTGATTTTTGGGAAGGGGGGGTGTCCCTGAATTGTAGTTTGGAAATGTGGTCACCCTAAGGCTGACTCATGTTCTGCAGCTATCTGTTTCAAGCTGTGCTGTTTCTCCTGCCTGTGTGCTCAGTCTTTAAAGGGGTTGTAAAGGTTCATGTTTTTTCACCTAATGCATTCTATGCATTAGGGTGAAAAGCATATTACGATCACTGGCCACCCAGCCCCCCGTTTTACTTACCTAAACCCTGGAAAGTCCACGTTGCGAACGCGCTCTTCCTTTGCTTGGTCTTTTCTGTGCTTTCCCGTTTCTTCATTGGATAATTGATAGCAGCGCAGCCATTGGCTCGCGCTGCTGTCAATCAACTCCAATGACGCGGGGGGCGGGCCGAGTCCTGCCTGTAGTTAACGCCTATGGACGCTGAATACAGGACTGGAGCACGACCGCAAGGTAACCCCCTTAACAGAGGGGTTTATCAGAAGCGGGCAGGAGCAGAGACAGCTGCCGAGGGACCCCAGGAAACGAGGATCGGGGCCACTCTGTGCAAAACGAGCTACACAGTGAAGTAAGTATGACATGTTTGTTATTTTTTTTTATTTGAAGCTTTGGTATCACTTTAAGCTTTCTAAACCAGCCGGGTACAAATTGTTACAATGTAGATGTGTGGTGGATCTGAGGAATTTATTGGCTAGATTTTCCCACCAATTTCCCACCACATACAAAGGGCTTACCTGAAGTGCCTATGTGAATATAAAATCAATGGGAGCGTCCCTAGCGGCCAGCGTAAATATGCGCCCACGATACGCGGGCGTAGGAAAGTTACGTTGGTCGGATGAAGCCTATTTTCAGGCGTATCTTGGTTTCAGAGTCCGGCGCTGTGATACCTTTGCCTATATGTCTCAGTGTACTGCTCCCTGCTAGCCATGGGTAGAGGTAGAAAGGAATTTCATGTGTGATTCATTCCTCTGACAGGTTATTGACGTGCTAATGTCCCCTCACTATTCTAAAGGTTAATTGATCTATTGTGTTATGTAAAGAAGATCTGTGTTTACCCTTAAAAGATGTGTATTGTATCATCAGGCTAAATGATTAGAGAAGTAGTATGTTAATTATTCTGATTGCTTCAGTGTAGTAATTAACTCCAGTGATGTCTTTATCTAAAGAAATGTGTCTGCATGGTCGGCTCCGACTTGTCTCCTATAATCTGTATGGGAAACCCCACTGTGTGAGGGGGGCGTTCCTAACAGGCTGTAACCACATATAAGCTGAGTTTTTGTGTCAATAAAGTGTCTTGGTTCCAGCATCCAGTCTTGACTCATGTGTGGGGAATCCTGTGATGTTCTTGTATGGAGAGGAGGGAATGTTTGACGGGGATATCATACCGATACCGTCACAGGCGCATAGATACGACAGCGCATATTTACACTTACGCGGCGTATCTCGAGATACGTCGGCGTAAGTGCTTTGTGAATCCGGGCCATACTGTATATATAGCACCATATTTATGTCACCGATGATGAAAGCTGAAAGTAACTTGAAATGTTTGCTTCAACCTCAATATTCTTCCCATGCCAGGGGATTACGATAATTCAACAAAACACGTCTCTTCTTTTCAAAAGAAAATGATGTGACTCTGCAGAGAGATGGATGGTGATTGATTTATAGACCGTGCCTATAGGTGCAAACTGCAAAGTCGAAGACACTTGATAACTCAGTCCATCAATTAATCACTACAAGTCCTCAGAGAAGATGGATCAAAAAACAAAAAAGTAAAAAAAAACAACAACTCAATTCTTTTTCTAAATTTACCATTCTCACTGCCTAATGGGCAAAATCCGAATGATGTAGACAACAGATTGAGATAAATCGAATGTGCTTTCACAAAGAAAACTCATCTACGCCGCTCTGACTATATCGTGGAATAATGCCAATCTCATACGCTGCTTTAATGCACCAACTTTTACTTCTGTACCCCAATTGGAGGAGAAGACATAACTGTGACATACTCATTACGTTGACTATGTCAGTGATAACCAGTAATTGCCCAAAACTCAGGAAGCATCAATTTGTATTAAACTGGGCATTTACCATTCAAGATAAGCAACGTTCAAGCTGAGTGGACACAAAATACTTCAAGGCGACAATAAAATTGAATCTATCTGGTTGTGCTGTAACCAGCGTCATTGGATTTCTGCGGAATTGTAAAAAGTACCTTTTTATGTCCGAAAGTTACTTTACAAACTTGGCCATATTTAATCAAAGACACTCCTGCCACATGACCTTGGTTATCAGGTTAGGAGGCAACACCAAAGAGGAAGATATAAATATTGTAGTTCCTTTTTTTTTATTTCTTGGCCTTTGTCTAGCCACTTCTCAACTCCTGTAAGTAAAATATGCAGAAGAACTGGAAGAATTGGCAAGTCAAGAGGAGTCACAAACCAGTTAAAATCTCCTGCATTTAAGAAAATAATTAAATTGAGTACAGTCAAACACATTTGATTTGACCCCACTAACTATTAGAAAACTGGTGACAAAGGTTCTGAAGGTTTTTTTTTAACAAAATTCCACTAGTGTATGGCCAGCTGAAGAATACTGCCTCATAGGCATACTGGTGATCTTGCCTCAGGGTGTGTGTCAGATAAAGGTAAGTTCAAGCTAGGTATTGGTTAATAATTTTCAAACAAATAGATGCAACCCTAGGAAATCCATAAAAAGTTGATCACAGTATTTAAGCCTGAGGTATCTTGGATCCATAAGTAGGCACCTTACTAGAACACAGTCAGGGCCGTCTTTAATATGGTTTGGGCCCAGGGCAAACATTTTTTTTGGGCCCCCCTCCAGCTTATTTTGGGCCTGGCTGGTTCACATGTATGTGTTTTGGCGGCCCTCATTTGTGCAGGTACAGCAGCCCATTGATTTGAATGGGCTGCCATGCCTTTGTTTCCTGCAGAAAAAAGGTGCATTCAGCATTTTAAAAATACAGTTGCCTTGAAATCCATTCTGCTTTTGCACCATGCTACTTACCTGCAGTTCTTGCACACACAAACGCACTGTGTTTTTAAAAGCGTGACCTAAACGTCTAAAAATGCAGCAAGTTTGACAGTGCGGGAACTGCAGATAAGTCACAGCAGACAGCAGAATGGACAGACAGTGCTGTATTTCAGTGCTTCATGGGCATAGGGGTGCCGTGTGCGCAGCCTATAACATGAGGCATGCGCTTTTCTTTGCAGGAAACGCAGGCATGGTGGCCCATTCAAATGGGCTGCTGTGCCTGCGCAAATGTGGGCCGCCAAAACACATACATGTGAACCAGCCAGGCCCAAAATAAGCCCATCAAGCAGTTAAATACAGACAGTAATGTCATGTGCTCTGAGGCTTTACTCAGCCAGGACTGCAGGTCTGGTCTGTGATTTAAAGAGTTCCTCTATTTTACACATGGCATGGCATGGGGTCCCATGGTGCTAAAGCAGAATGGACAGACGGTGCTGTGACCCCCATGCCATGCCATGTGTAAAATAGAGGAACTTTTTAAAACACTGACCAAACCTGCAGTGAATCATCAAATATTATAAAGACTTTGGGCACACTCTACAGAAAACTTCAATTTACAATATAGATTAGCAAACAGTGACATACCTTGAGGAGCAGGACATGAAGAAGTCAGCCTCAGGAAGAGCAAACTGGGGATGTTATAAAATCACATTCTAATTCACTTTTATATACAAGCAGCACCCAGTGGCAGGAAGGGAGAAGTGCGCGTCTAAAGGGAAGCCAGGGGTGCTGTACATTTTAAAAAACTTCGAAGGGAATCAGTACTGTCACTGGCTGCGTGCCGCGGATGATTTTCAGCCTGATTTGTGGGCAGCACAGGGGCTTAACGGGAGGCAGGGCCGCCATCAGGAATTATGGAGCCACTTACACAGCTTCAGGCATGGCCCCCTGGAGCAGAGAACCGGGATGGGGGGTGCTGCCGCCTGAAATTGAGAAGCAGGGGGGGCTGCCGCAAATTTAGAAGTAGGGGGCCCTTTACAAAAAAAGAAATAAGAAAGAAATAATGAAAAATATATTAAAAAAGGGGTGTACCATCTGGGGCCCTGGGGACCTCTGGGCCCTTTAATAAAAAGAAAAAAAGAAATAAAAAATAATATATAAAAAATATATTTTAAAAAGGGGGTTGCCATCTGGGGCCCTGGGGACGTCTGGGCCCTTTAATATTTTTTTTTAATAAAAATAAATTCCAAAAAAAAGGGGGTTGCCATCCGGGACCTCTGGGCCCTTTAATAAAAAATATATATAAAGAAACATTTATTAAAAAAAGGGGGGGGTTGCCATCCAGGGCCCTGGGGACCTCTGGGCCCTTAAATAAAAAAAAAATAATAAAAATATATAAACAAAAATAAAAAAATTAACATTTATAAAAAAGATAAAGGGTGTTTGCCACATGGGGCCCTGGGGACCTCTGAGCCCTTTAATAAAACAAAATATATATATATATATATATATATATATATATATATATATATATATATATATATATATATATATATTTATAAAAAGAAATAAAATATATAAAAAAAAATTTTTTATAAAAAAAAGGAGGGTTGCCATCCAGGGCCCTGGGGACCTCTGGGTCCTATAATAATAATAATAATAAACATTTATATATATAATATATATATATATATATATATATATATATATATATATATATATATATATATATATATATATATATATATATATATACAAATATTTTTTTTTTATAAAAAAAGGGGGCTGTCATCCGGGGCCCTGGGGAACTATGGGCCCCTGGGGACCCCCAGACCTCTAAAAAAAATTGGCCCTTTAATAAAAAATAAAATAAAAATATATTAAAAAATTGTCCCTTTAATAAAAATATATAATTTTTTTATTTTTTTTTATTTAAAAATAAATTAAAAAAGGGGGGGTTGCCATCTGGGGCCCTGGGGTCCTCCGGGCCCCTGGGGGCCTCCAGACCCCTAAAAAAAAAAAAAAAAAAAAAATATATTTTTTTTTTTTTTTTTTTTTAAAGGGGGTTGCTTTGGGCCCCCAACAGTGACAGGGCCCAGGGCACCTGCCCCATTTGCCCTGCGGTAAAGACGGCCCTGAACACAGTGCATTAAAGAAGGTGACTCTCTGATGTTATTGGGAAGAGAAATGCAGAGTTTCAGGGCATAACAAGAAAAGGCCCTAAAGTCTAAAGTGTGGTGGTCAAATGCGGACAGAAGGATCCTGAAGAGCAGTGTAATGAATCTGCAGTAATGTTTCACGCCCTGTCTGTTTGCTTACCTTTCTGTCTGTGTATCAGCTTAGGGAAGCAGGGAACAAAGATTATTTCTGGACAGCTGCAATCTGAACAAATTGTAGCGTTTTATTAAAAGAAGGACAGCACTACAAGTCACAGCAAAATAAAATAAAACCTGACCCTTGACGCGTTTCGCACTAAACTAGTGCTTAGTCATATCTATGACACAATATATACACAATATACACAATTGCTCCGACTGTCCTTTTACCACTTTCAGCCCGCGGAGGAGTTGGCTGCCAAATGACCGGTGCCACAATTGCGTGGTCGGTGCGACGTGCTCCCAAACAAAAATGACGTCTATTTTTCCCCACAAATAGAGCTTTCTTTGGGTGGTATTTGATCACCTCTGCGGTTTTTATTTTTGCGCTATAAACAAAAAAAAAGCAATATTTTTTACTTTTTGCTATAATAAATATCCACCACAAATATATATAAAAAAAAATGTTTCCTCAGCTTAGGCCGATACGTATTCTTCTACATATTTTTGGTGAAAAAAATCGTAATAAGTGTATATTGATTGGTTTGCGGCAGAGTTATAGCGTCTACAAAAATAGGGGATTGCTTTATGGCATTTTATTATTTTTTTTTTACTAGTATATGTTGGCGATCTGCAATTATTATTGTGACTGGCAAAATTGGCGGCAGACACGTCGACACTTTTGACACTATTTTGGAACATTGTCATTTAAATAGAGATCAGTGCTATAAAATTGCACTGATTACTGTGTAAATGACACTGGCAGAGGGAAGGGGTTAACCACTAGGGGCATAGGAAGAGGTTAAGTGTGTCCTCGGAGTGATTCTAACTGTGTTACCAGTGACACATCATCACGACAGTGATCACTGCTCCCAATGAGTGATGAGTGAATAACTTATATAGAGCTACACATGCAAACTGAAATTGCCCTCAGGCGCTTTCCATCCAGGTGTCGTCCTAATCCTTCAGAGGAGGTGGTCTTGAGTTTTTTCCTGAAGCCCGATGGTTTTCTTTCTTCCATGCGGATATCTGTTGGTAGAGCTTTCCATAGACTGCAAATCTTTGTTCTCCTTCGATTTGTAATTTTGTACTTGGGGATGTAAAGGAGGTTTTGGTTAAATGATCGGAGAGTGCGATGGGGTGGTGTAGCATTTATTTTCTCGCATAAGTATTGAGGAACCTTTCCTTGTGTGCATTTGTGGGTGAGGCAGAGGGTCTTGAATGTGATCAGATCCTTTACTGTTAGCCAATGAAGGGCCCTCGAGGATGGGGTGATGGATTCCAGGGGTTCTTTCCTGTTACCAACCTAGCTGCTGTGTTCTGAATGACTTGTAGAGCGTGAGATCTGGTATTCGGTAGACCTAGGTAGAGGGAGTTTGCGCAGTCGAGTTGAGAATTGATGATTGTTCCGACTACTACGGCTGTGTCCTCTTCCGGGATGAAGGGGATGAGTCAACGCAGTAGGCGGAGAAGGTGGTGGGATCCGCTGACTACTGATCCTATTTGCGCATTCCATCGACATCTCTGAGTCAAAGGTTACTCCGAGGCTTCTGACCATGATACTTGGTGATGATCTGTCCGGGGATGGTGGTGGTGTCCAAGATGTCCTAGCTTTCATCTTCCCGTTTGCGTGAAGAAAAAGTAGTTCTGTTTTTGATCCGTTAGCTGAGGAGCTCTCAGTCATCCATTCGTCAATCAATGCCAGGCATTTTTCTAATCTGTGATATCGGTCGTTTTTTTTTCGGTGATCCAATTGACAGGAAAGGAAGATCACTGTCCTGTCACAAGGCAGAACAGAGAGATGCCTTGTTTACAATGGCACCCCCCCGTCGGTAGCTCCTTGACACGATTGTGGACCTCGGCGGACATCGAGTCCACGGCACGGTCAGGGAGCTGGCGGCGGGCGTGCGCACCGCACCTGCTAGGCGGCAGATTCAAAGCAATGTACTGTACGTTGCTTTGCCTGCCCGTGCCATTCTATAACGTATAAGTGCGTTAGGCAGTCGGCAAGTGGTTAACACTTCTAAGAAGTGCACTTTTTTGCCTGTGTAAGCAGCTATCAGCATTCAGCTTTTGTCTCTGGAAAAAAAAAATCTAAAAAAGTGAGAGACAGATTGCCTCATTGGTTGGAAGAGTCTAACATGCCAATTTACACCTCCAAGCAATGTAAAGTAAATTATCCTCGATGTGCAAACTAAATCCAAAGCAAATGAAATGAAATGCTTGCAAATGAAGGCCATTTTTCTCTCTCTGTCCTCAGCACATGGCAGCAGAACATTTGACAAAGCCGTTTGCTAAGCATTGTTCCCAATCTTATCATAAGACACTGGGCTATATTTGTATCTGAATTAACCTGCAAAAAAAAAAAGAAAAATGGAGAATTAATGAAATAATTGTACCGTGAATGAATGACAAGATTGTTCCTTGCTTGAATCAGGCCCGAGAGATAGCTACACGTTGACCTGTCCTTGTCCTCAGGAACATTTCTGTCTACGTGTGAATATTTCTCCTAACAATAGCAAGATGACACGTGCGTGACATTCGGCTCTGGAGGGAGAGAACGAGGATGCGATTTTCCCATGGCTCCAGGTAGGAGCTGCCAAAGCGCTGGACCTGGCTCAATAGACACATAGCAGATGTTCATTCTGGCAGAGGAGATTCGGAAACGAGTCTGGTTTGGGGATGAAAAGTACAATCCAGCACGAGTGCCCAGAAATAATGTAGCTGAGTGGGGGATAAATAGATGATTTTAATTGGTGCATGCGGACAGCTTGGCCTGGCTGCAGCTGGGACACAATTTAGAGTACTGTCCCGATCCAACGTGAAACTTGTCACCGCTTTCATTTTGCTAGGTTTTAGTGAAACTGTCATAAGCTAATATGACATGTTTTGCACTTGCTTTTCAAAGAAAAACTCTGACCTAACGGAAAGTAGGATTTGATTTTGAAAATGCGTAGCTTCTGAATTCTTAAAGTGGAGTTCCACCCATTTTTTATGTTTGTCTGTGCTGCATGCTCTAATCTCATAGTGTTCAGAATGGACAATTTTTATTTAATTTGTTGCTTGTAAATACCTTATTTTGTAGTCCTTCATTACTTCCTTCTCTTATTGCCTAGGCTATTTGCAAGGGTTTCTGGGATAGGCATCATTGTTCCCAGTAGTCCCTTGCAAACCTGACAGAAACCTATTACCACTGCTTGTGCACTGAGCATGTGTGAGATATGCAAAGCTGAAATCCAGGAGTCAGACAGTCTGGCTTCATGATGCCCACACTTAAGATGGCCACGGTCTATTTCTAGATTATAAACTATCTAAATGCTGTAACAACCTAACAAAACGGACCTTAGTTTACAGACTAACTTTACTAGAATACATTAAGCTTGTGTATTACAGGGGTATTTATATTTAAAAAGTGAAATTGTGGGTGGAACTCCCTTTAAAGTTGACCATAACTCAAAAAAAGTATTTCTGTGTTATAGAGAAGTGTCATCAACCCTGTCCTCAGGGCCCACTAATTGCCTCATTTCCACTAGACATGTGCGTTCCCGATCGTAACGAATGGATTTTCGTACGAATTTGTTAGTTTCTCATTCCAGCTTAGGCTGCTGTACAATGAATTAGATTTAATTCCAAATTAAATTCTATGTAATTGCACATTTATTTCATTTTAATGAATGCATAACTGGTCTAAAAGGTGTTTCTTTATAACTGCCTTGGGTTCAGCCTGAAAAAAAAATATTAGTTTAATATAGTTTGTGCCAAACTTATATAAACGGAGAAACTTGCTGTAAAACAAATCATAGCATTGACACGCAGTCTTTCATTCCCATCTGTAAATTCTTCAGTATACAACAATGCTCTTATAAATCATGGACACCCTCAATTTGAAAGCAGCTTCCGAAGAAAAAAAAAGAAAAACGACAGAAGGTAAAAGAGAAGAATATTCAGTTTAGCAGATGTGTAACTTCTGTCACACAACACTAAATCACTGGAAAACATATAAACACAACAAAACGTATCTCAGCACGTTGGCTGTGAACACAGAAAGCCAGATGGATCCGAGCCATTTGGACCAAGTTTGCTGTCACCAAAGACATGGCAAGCGTTTGCATATTTTATAACTCGACGTTCAACTAATAATTCACTTTCTTGAGCACATTCAACATTGTTTTATACAAATATTTTAAACATACATCTCATTGCCAGGATGCTCGGATCTGTGCAGCTGCAGGGAATAATTTAGCTGAAGGCACTGGATGACAGTGTCGGCTTTTGGTAGCTGAAGGACCGAGGTTCTAGTTGGATAAAAGGGGCACAGCCTTGAAAAATATCCTAACTCTGCAAATTGTATATATATATTGAGCTTGTAGCCAGCTCCCAGACTGGTACCTTTGATCAACGCTTGCCCTTTAATGATGAACATTGCCACGGATGGATGTTGACAGTTGGACTACAGACAAGTGAGCATTTGATGACACCGCAAGTTCTACTAAAACTAATGGTAATAACTTCACGGGAACATTTCGTACAGTTCTAGAATTCAGCCCAGCTTTTGTGCGCTGAACAAGTTCTCATTCTGATCTTCTTAATGGATGATATAGGACCGATGCTAAGTCTCATGCCGCGACACACGATCATTTTTCAGCATGAAAAAAACCTTTGTTTTTTCAGCATGTAGAAAGTGAGACCCAAATGAGAAGGTACCACAGGCTGCTTGTGGTCAATTGGCATCAATAATCATAGGTCAAGGGAAGGGGAAGGGTTTTGGGTTGGGACTTTCACGGCACTGATAGGAGACCAGATTAATATAAAAAACAATATTTATTTACATAAAACAAAATACAATGTAAAAAACATTAAGGGACAGACCCTACAGATCAAATTAGATAACAGAATCCATCTGTGTCTAATAGGTGGAGCCCAATGACCTCGACTGTTTTCGTGGTTGTACCGCTTCTTCAGGAGGGTCCTAAGCTGGTCATAGCGATCAAGCACTGGTCTGGTATTTACCCCTTTTGGCGCATGAAGGGGGATATTTAGAAACGGGCTCACCAGAGCTAAGATAAACTCATGTATACTGGGGCACATGAAGGCGGATTAAATCAGGTAAATGTGGATGGAAGCAGGTATCCAAATAATTAGCCAGTATATGCAATTAGTCTGGCGTTTAGATGAATGTAGCGCCGTGTGACCCCAAGGGAGAGCATCTGTGCTAACTCTATCTACTTTTTATATTAATCTGGTCTCCTATCAGTGCCGTGAAAGTCCCAACCAAAAACCCTTCCCCTTCCCTTGACCTAGAATTTCTGATGCCAATTGCACAAGCAGCCTATGGACCTTCTCATTTGGGTCTCACTTCTACATACCAAACGGGATGCTGGCACATTTAATTTATTTTTACAATTAGTCTAAACAGAGGCAATACTCTCTCTTTTCGACTTGTTTTTCAGCATGTCGAAAAAACATGTTTTTCCAACTTCATCATTAAAACGACGTTGCCTACAACACCATCGTTTTTAAAAATTGATCTAGCAAAGCGCGGTGACGTACAACACGTACGACGGCACTATAAAGGGGAAGTTCTATTCGCCTTTGGGCTGCTTTAGCTGGTTACTTGTTAGTAAAAGACGATTTGCGCTTTTTTGTCTGTTACGAGCGTTGATGAATGTGCTTACTCCATTATGAACGGTAGTTTTACCAGAATGAGCGCACCCGTCTCATAACTTGCTTCTGAGCATGCGTGGGTTTTTTACGTGGTTTTAGCCCACACACGATCATTTTTTACAACCCGACGTTAAAAAATGCAGCATATTCAAATTTTTTTTTTGTCCGTTTTTCAGAACCTGAAAATTGATGTGCAGCCCACACACGAATCATTTTAAATGACATTTTTGAAAAACTACGCTTTTTTCATGCCGAAAAATGATCATATGTACACGGCAATGAGTCTCATGGGCCTCCTCTAGTATCATCCATGCTCCTTCCTGTGATGAGGCCACTGGCAAACAGGGGGAAGGTTAAAGTGCATCCTTGCAAAATATTCTCCTTAAAGATTTTAATAGGAGCTGGTGATATGGGTAGCCAACAACCCAACTGGTACCTTTGATCAACTCCTGTCCTTTAATAAGGGTGAACTCAGGATGGAGGTTGACAGCTGTACTACAAAAATGTGAAGCAGCAGATGACACCTCAGTTCTACACAAGCTAAGGCTATCATAAGAAATTCATGAAAGTAACATTTTGTACAGTACAGTAAAACCTTGTTTGAGAGTAAACTTGGTTGAGAGCGTTTTGCAAGACAAGTGTAGCACTACCCCCGAACGAGCTGCTGGTTTGTTTGGGCGGCAATGGCATGGGTTAAAAACAATAAGCTTGGTGAAGAGTATAGGTTCAGAAGAAATGAAGAATAGCAGATACAGATGTCAGTATTGGAAATAATAGGGAAACAGTCCTGCACGTGTAATGTCTCTTTCACCACTCCAGCCTGAGTGGGTATAGTGCACCTGGACAGGCCTCTCTCACCAGCCTGGCAGCCAGAATGTCACTCGAACCTTAGGAAAAAGTCTCTGCCACAGACCCTCCTGGTAAATGAACAGCGGAGATAATCCTCCTTAGCAACTTGGCACTGGATCTCCTTCAGGTAGTTTTGAATTAGGATACCGATTGACAGGCAGCCAACATCCAGCCTTTCAGTGGCCGGGTCCATAATGGATAGTCAGGCTCCTATCGGAACACCACCTCTCTTGGTACTCCTCAGGCAAACTCTCCACCGTACAGCCTCCTCCAACTATACGGATGACCCAGGACCTTCTTAGGTGGGACCCAGTCGATCACTGAGTCCCCAAGCAGCAGATCAATTGCTCTGGGCCAACGTGGTCCCGAAGCCAGGATCCTTGCATTGCATGCGCAACCCTGGCCCGGAAGGCGTGAAGTGGCTACCCTAAAGGTGGGCGCCACACGAGGAGAGACCCAGGAAGATGGCGTCTGCCTCATAATACTCTCTCCCAGCATCACAGCGAGACCAAACCTCCTGATAGCTCTGGGCAAGAGCAACCCAATCCTTGACTCCACTGCTGCCACCTGCTGACCTGGTGAGATCAGCACCCAAGAAACAACAGAATGGACCCAAAGCCAAAGCTGAGGCAGAGACACCAAATTGAACAAATCAAACTGGTCAGAGTTAACTAACTCTCTGACCCCCTCTAATATTAACATAGCACCGGTACTGGGAAAGTAACCAAGCGCTAACACAAGCAAAATGTTTCAATAAATTTTGCCTTGTTATACAAGCATTTCTTTGCTATAAGAGTAGCGTCATGTCACAACTGAGTACAGTTAAAACCTTGGTTTGAGAGTAACTTGGTTTAAGGAGCGTTTTGCAAGACAAGCAAAAAGTTTTCATAAACTTGCCTTGATACAAGAGTAGCGTCATGTCACAACTGAGTATAACAAATAAGAGAGGAGCCTCTAAGTGTAGCAATATGTTACATGGTTAATGAAGGTACAACATTTAGCAACTTATTGCTACACTTAGAGGTGCCTCTCTTCTCTTTTATAACCCTGTAAAAAAAATGCTTTGAATACAAGTGCTTTGAATTACAAGCATGTTTCTGGAACGAATTATGCTCACAAACCAAGGTTTTACTGTACAACCTTTAGAATTCAGCCCAGCTTTGTTTTGCTGAACAGGTTCTCACGTGATCTTCGAAAAGGATCATATAGGACCATGCTAGGTCTGCAGAGAGCACATCATTGCAAAATATCTTAACTCTTCAGATTTTTAATACATTGAGCTGCCAACTCCCAAACTGTACCCATGATCACGTCCTGTCCTTTAATGATGAACATTGACACAGGATGGATGTTGACAGCTGTACTACAGAAAAGTAAACCAGCAGATGACACTGCAGTTCTACACAAGCTAAGGATATTGTAATAACCTTGTGGAATTAAGATTTTATATAGTACAGACTCTTGAATTCTTTTTTGCACTGAACAGGTTCTCTGCTCTGATTTTCCTGATAGTATCATATAGTACCATGCTATGTTTCAGTCTCATGGGCCTCCTCTGGTATCAACCACCCTCCTTCCATTTGATGGGACCACTAGCAAACAGGGGGAAGTTTACATCGTTGCAGAGGATGCATTCCTGCAAAATATCCTAGCTCTGCAGATTTTTATTACATTAAGCTAGTGATTTGGGTAACCAGTTCCCAAACCAGTACCCTTGATAATGTCCTGTGCTTTAAAGGTGACCATTGAAACAGGATGGATGTTGACAGCTGTACTACATACAATTGAAGCAGCAGATGACACTGCAGTTCTACAGAAGCTAAGGTTTATCGTAATAAATTCATGCAAGAAACATTTTGCACAGCACATCCTCTTAGTTTTGTGCACTGAACAGGTTCTCAAACCAATCTTCGTGATGGGGTCACATAGGACCTCATATTGTAATAAATTCACATCCCACTGATGGGATGATATAAGACCATGCTAGGTCTCAGTCTCATGGACCTCCTCTTGTATCAACCACAATCCTTCCTATAACGGGATCCACAGGCAAACAGGGGGAAGGTGTCAGGAAAGGCTGTCTGGGAACAGTGGTTCTACTCCTGTCAGTGCGTGCTTACGGGCGCCTATGCGCATGCGCGTGCGCACATGGGCGCCTATGTGCATGCGCACGCAGTTTCCAGCGCCATGCGGGCTATTTAAACTCAGTTGTTTCTCCAAAGCTCTGCTGTCTGATCTACAGCATTCCTGTGTTTAACCTGATTGCTGAACCTGATCATGTGAATACCCAGCTTGCCCTGTGACTACCTCTGCTATCCGCCTGCATCGGACCCCGGCTTGTCCATGACCTTGCATCTGCCTTATCCTCTGATCCATCCGTGCCTGCCTATTATTGACCCGGCATGTCCAGTGACTCTGTTCCTGTCTCCTGCACCTGTTCCTGTACCGTCCGTCTGTGTTTGACCCAGCTTGCCTGACCTTCCAGTGCTTCAACCCTTGGAGTTTACTCCAGCTTCCTGCCAAGTCTGCTGATAAAGTTACAAGAGTCCTTTGGAACCTCTGTCTGCCACCAGCTGTTGATCCTGCCAGACACTCGTGCTACCTTGCACTCCCATGCCTCCTGTTCTCTCTATCAGGGGCTGCGAGTCAGGGGAGTAAGGGAGGCCTCCCCCTGCATACCGGGCCCATCCACAAGGTACATGACAGAAGGTTTACAAAGTTGCAGTGAGTGCATTCTTGCACAGGAAAGAACTTGTTAGCTATCTAGAGCCGTCGGCTGCTTCCAGATATTATGAACACTAATAAAACAAGCAGGGATGCTGAAAGTCCTGCCTTGCATTTTTTTTAACAGCATCGTAAGCACAGAATAGCTACAATACCAAGGCCGTAATGCTCAACAGTAGGAATATGGCATGGTACTTTCATGTTCTCATGGATTGGAACAGAAGACTTCTTATTTTTAATGACTTCTGCAATGAGTGTCGGTCTTCTGAACCCTTCCTCATAAATAAAAGTGATGCCACTGCTAGGACATCAATTTAGTTTCTGCCCTGACTATCAGTGTATATGTCACTTTTGAAGAAGACGGTTATCCCGCTCTCTTCTCCTTTCCTCGTGCTGCAGCTGATCACGTGGTAAAGAGCAGCTGATTGGCACTTTACCTCAATCTGTGTTCACCTCCGGCACCACGCTCCATCATATGACGGCATCCCAGAACTAACCTGGCCACTTTGTAGCCGTCATTCGGCAATAGCGCAGCCGGAAACTGATAATACTTGCCTGATGTTCGTCTCCACACTATCCAAAAAACAAAAGAAAAAAGTTTTGCCTTCAGTTATATCAGGCTTTCTTTCAATCCGAGTCACCAAAAAAACTTAGGTCACCCTTGAGACCCTTGAGAAAGTCACGTGTCTAGTGACGCAACGCGCCGGTATCTTCCACGGCATAGGTAGGGTGAAGCAAGATGGCGGCGACGGCATCGAATGTGATGTCACCGCGTTCTTTCCTTTCAAGAGAACCGCGGGCGGCAAGAGTTTCTTGCCAAGAATCTCGTCAGGGAAAACCACGTTTTTTTCCTGACGAGATTCTTGCCCGTGTGTACAGGGCCTTACTCCTTAACTTTGGGAGTAGTTTGATTCACTTTTTGGTGATGGAAAACTTTTGTCATTATATTTTAAATATCGTGATTAATTTGTGACATTCACTTATATTATATTTATTAGTATGATTATTGGAGCACTGTGCAATATTAAGAGGTTGATTTTAGCGCATTATTAATTTTATATTTAGCATTATACAAATAGTGACTGTCACTAATTGCATCCTTGTGATGATGGGTGGCTGCACCGAACAACAACAGTGAAGGAGGAGCAACACCAAACATTAAGGCCCAGATTCACAAAAGAGATAGGACGGTGTATCTCCTGATACTCCGTCGTATCTCAGTTTTAGGGTCTTCCTAACTATGCGACTGATTCATAGAATCAGTTACGCATAGATAGCCCTAAGATCCGACAGGTGTAATTGAATTACACTGTCGGATCTTAGGATGCAATACCTCGGCTGCCGCTGGGGGGAGTTTGCGTCGTAAACCAGCGTCGGGTATGCAAATTAGTAGTTACGGCGATCCACGACGGTTTTTCGCTTTCGCTACGTCGCTGCTAGTCTAGTTTCCCGTCGCAAAGTTAGTCGTCGTTTTTGCTGCCCTAACTTTACACAGCCCACGTATGTGCTGTATAAAGTATGGCCGTCGTTCCCGCGTCGAAATTTGAAAATTTTTTGTTCTTGCGTAAGACGTCCGGGAATACGAAAGTACGCTACGCACGTCGCCGTTCGAAAAAATGACGTCACTTCGCGCAAAGCACGGCGGGAATTTCAAAACGGAGCATGCGCAGTAGGTCCGGCGCGGGAGCGGGCCTAACTTAAGTGGCACACGCCCCTTTGAATTACGCGGGCTTACGCCGGCGTAAGTTTTCATGCGAGTGCTTTGAGAATCAGGCACTTGCGATGAAAACTTGCGGCAGTGTAACGTATCTACGATACGTTACGCCGCCGCGATTCTACGTGAATCTGGGCCTAACATTCTAGAATCTAGATGAGGTCTTTTTATGCAAAGAATGCGTGAAACGTACTGAAAAGGCATCATAGTTTCCCTTTAAACTTGTTACCAACAGCAGGGATTCCTAAAAATAAATAAAAAATAAAATAAAGAATCCATCAAGCCTGCTTCCTTGCGATAACAATGACAGTGTTACTCTAAGTGGCTTATTGTTTCAAAACACATGAATCTGCAAGAGCGGCGATGGGGGGTAGCTATTTTCTGCTTTTGTAAAACCAGCTGGATATTGGGAGTAAAGAGGAATGATGTTATTAAATCCGATAGACTGTACTTCCACTACTGGCCCACAGATGGTACTCCTGTTATTCGGAAACAAAATACATCCAATAATTCTTTGGATTTTGCTGTTTTTTCCATTTCACGTTAAGCAGAAATGTGAGCAGCTGAATGACTATTCTCTATTCAGAAGACTCTTGTCCATGCATGACTGATCTCTAGACTAGGTTAAGCGCTATTTGGAAGTCCATGCTTTTCAATTAATTCCCGCTCATAAGTAATATAAAGCAGGAGGACAGAATGTCCTTCACCAATAGACAGGTATTTAAAGAAGTATAGAAAAGTATACTGTCCGTGATACGTAATATAGATAATTTGAAAGGTTAATCAAACCGAATCGGGCATTTTGATTAGGTGTAGATTCTGGAGGGCTAAATAACCCCATGGAATCTTGCAGGGTCATAAATATTTTTTTTTCCTTGGGGTTGGGGGGTAAGCATTGGGGGCCCCAGAGGAAATAAATTAGGTGGCATGTGCGAAGCGCAGCAGTGTATTGTGCGTGTGGCCTAATTGTGAGAGGGGCTTAACCACATCAATACTGGGCACTTTCGCCCCCTTGCTTCCCAGACCAATTTTCAGCTTTCAGCGCTCTCCAGCACTTTCAATAACAATTGTGCGTTCATGCTACGCTGTATCCAAATAAATTTTTTATTATTTTGTTTGCACAAAAAGAGCTTTCTTTTGGTGTTCTTTATTCATAACTCCATTTTATTATTTTTTTTTGGAATATAAATAAAAAAACACGGAAATTTGGAAAAAAAAAATTAGTTTTCTTCTTTCTATTTTAAAGAAGTTCAATAAAATCGAATTTTGTCATAAATTTAAGGACAAAGTGTATTCTGCTACATGTCTTGAAAATAAAATCCCGTTAAGGAGTTGTAAAGGAAAATGTTTTTTCACCTTACTGCAAGCTATACATTAAGGTGAAAAAAAAACATCTGATGCTCCCGGCCCCCCCCAAAGCCCCCCTTATACTTACCTGACCCCTCGAAAGTCCCGCGTGCGGTCCGAGATCCTCTCGCGACCGCTCAGGCCTGGCCGATGATTGGCTAAGCGGATGGATTGAGGAGCAGCGCATGAACAGTAATAGGAGCCCCTTCACAAAGTGCCTAATCATTACCATTTGATTCTAGATGTTTGCTCACATTACATGCTGGATCCCTCTTCTGTTATGTTGTCACAGATGTTGGGGCATATGTTCCAAGACCTTGAGATCAATGATTTACATGCAGACCCGCACTATAGCCTACCCTATCAAACAGCTGTGCCTAATCAATAAATGACCCACTATGGATTCACAAATACAGCAACTTATCTATACCTTTTCTGTAGAGGTAAAGTGCAGTGTGCTTTAAATGATAAAATGATTAAAATAACAAAGAAACAACAGCAGAACTGAACCCTATCAGCATGGCATGGAGGCAGACGGAACCCCATTGGCAGACATTGAGGCAGACTGAACCCCATTTGGCAGACATTGAGGCAGACTGAACCCCATTGGCAGGCATGGAGGCAGACTGAACCCCATTGGCAGGCATGGAGGCAGACTGAACCCCATTGGCAGGCATGGAGGCAGAGTGAACCCCATTGGCAGCATTGGCAGGCATGGAGGCAGACTGAACCCCATTGGCAGGCATGGAGGCAGACTAAAGCCCATTGGCAGGCATGGGGGCAGATTGAACCCCATTGGCAGGCTAGGAGGCAGGACTGAACCCCATTGCAGTCATGGAGGAAGACTGACCCCATTGGCAGGTATGGAGGCAGACTGAACCCCATTGGCAGCTATGGAGGCAGACTCAGCCCCATCGACAGGCATGAAGGAAGACTGAACCCCATTAGCAGGCATGAAGGCCAGACTGAACTCCATTGGCAGTCTTGGCAGGCATGGAGCAGACTGAACCCTATTGGCAGGTATGGAGGCAGACTGAATCCCATCCGCAGGCATGGAGGCAGACTGAACCCCATCGACAAGCATTGAGGCAGACTGAACCCTATTGGCAGGTATGGAGGCAGACTGAATCCCATCCGCAGGCATGGAGGCAGACTGAACCCCATCGACAAGCATTGAGGCAGAATGAACCCTATCGACAGGCATGGAGGCAGACTGAATCCCATTGACAGGCATAGAGGCAGACCGAACCATTTTTAATAAAGGACTTGTCAAAAACGGTCTATTGTCTTTTGTCACATTACACTACTTTTTTGGTGAGTGGGTAGGGGTATAATACTCATTCACATAGGGGGTGGGGGGCGGTTCTGAGGGCCACCTTGTTAAAGGGAGCTTCCGGATTCTATTAACCCACCATCCGCAGACTCCCCCCACAACCACTGGCCAGGGCTGTGGAGAAGTGGCCAACATGGGAACAAGGTGCCAAAGCACCTCCCCATGTTGAGGGCATGTGGCCTGGCAAGGTTCAGGAGGGGGAGCACATCGCTCGTCCCCTCCCTTTCCTGACGTGCCGGGGTGCATACTTGGATAAGGGTCTGAATGGATTTTGGGGGGGACCCCACGCCATTTTTTTTTCAAATTTCGGCATGGGGCTGTCCCCTCCAAATCCATACCAGACCAATGGGGTCTTGTATGATCTTGGGGGGAAGCCCCACGCCACTTTTATCATGAATTTTTTTGCTGCCAATTTTTTTGGTTTACATTCAGCTGTCAGCGGATAGCCCACTGACAGCTGATGACTCATTGGTTGTTAAGGAAGCGGCGGCCGGCTTCCCATCCTGCTTTTTAAAAAACAGCTATATACAGGGAATGTAAAAAAAGAAACACAAATCTCAGCAAATCACGGTTACAAAAGCACAAAAAACAGCAAAAAGCACTGCAGAAACGCTCAAAACCAGCATGCATAGATGTGAATCGAGTCTTAGAGGCACATCTAAACAGGTGTGAACCAACAAAAAATGGGGATAGTATCTATGAGCAAGCTTGGAGCAATGGCTGAACAAAGTTATAGCTCCTTTGTCTGACTATAGATAGCACATCAGTAACACAATCTAACAGATGCCTTTGTGAACAAACTGAGTAAGCTATGTCATCTTCCAGCAACCGTACCAAAGACTCATAAAAAAGAAACATGTGAAATCATCATGGCAATGAGATGCAGCAGGCAAAGCTAATTTAGAACAAACCTGAACCAAATGCTGTATGTCTCTAAATTAAAATCTGTCCTGATCAGTTTAGGTACGCCCTACCTGAATATACTCACTGGGTGCAATCCTACAAAATGTGGCGACAAAGATCTTTATCCTCCAAAGCCAATTTCACATGACAAATAACTTCCCCTAGATGCATCTTGACATGTAAGAAAGCAAATACTCAGAGCAAATACCTTCCAGTTCCCAAATGACCTGGTCGTTAGCAGGCTTTAGTTAGCACTTAGCAGGCTTTAGTATTTGGTCAGGAATTAGCAACAGAGATGGCCAGATCTGTGTGGCTACACTCAGGAAACTAGGACTAGACTGTGTATGCTTTAAAGCTGAGGTCCACCCACCGCTTCAAAAATTAAAAACCAGCAGCTGCACATACTGCAGCTGCTGACTTTTAATAATAGAAAACTTACCTGTCCTGGAGTCCAGCTTTGTCGGCACCCGCAGCTGAAGTTTCCATCAGCTGTCAGGTGCTGCTGTCACTATTGCAGGTAAGGGAATACAGCAGTGTAGCCTTACAGCTTCACGCCGGGAACCCTACTGGGTAGGGTAGAAGATGCCACTGTACTAGGGCCACATAGCTAGGTCAGAGTGATGGTCATGGGCGTCCGCAAGTAGGGGCAAGGGGAGTCAAGCGCCCCCCCCCCCCAGCAGGGCTGGTGCTACCTATAGGCAAGGTGGTATAGGCAAGACATATCAATCGGGGGCGCTGCGCTGCATGTCAATGATTTATCTCCTCTCCTCTCCTCCTCCTCTCCTCGGACTGCTGGCTGAGTGTGCTCTGCCTAGGCATGTGTGAGAGGCCCATTGCTCCCTTCTAGACAGGGGCCCCGAGAACACCCACTGCATGGGGCCCCAGCCTCATCTGAGCTGCTTGGCATGTGCAGCAGTTGTTGGAGCCTTCCATCTGCCTTTTTCTGGGGTCAGTAATCCATTTAATTCTCTCTAATGTCATCTGAAGCTTGCAATATAGAAATTGATTGGATGGGGATTTCTCCATACTAATAATTGTGTGTGTGTGTGTGTGTGTGTGTGGGGGGGGGGGGGGTGTAATGTATCTGGGTGTTATATGTGTGTATTAGGATGTAATGCATCTGGGTGTATGGGGTGTAGTAGTGTGGTACCCCAAAAGTGTAGTGACCCAGAATTCTCAACTGGACGGGTTGAGGGGCTCCAGGGAGCTTATAAATTTACAGAGGAAACTGGTGTTCAGTTCCATCATTATTTAATAAAGTCCACTTTGGGACCTGGAGCCTGGGATTTCGTAGAGATCCCGGGTGGGATGAAATCCCCAGTCCTGGGTCCAGACTTTGAGATTTACCAGCACACTGACTGGTCAGGTGTGTGCTGGCCTATTTGTAGACACCTGACCATGGTTCTGGGCTCCACCCTCCCGAGGAGTCCAGGCTTGGAAGGGAGAACCCAGAGAGTGCAGGTTGCACTGTGAAACCCAGAGACCTGAGTCTGAGGTTGCTAACAGGAGTCAGGAGGGCTCCATGCTGGAGCCTGAGCAGTGGTGCTGCTGCTGAAGAGAGCCAGGTGGCTCGGTATTTTCTTTTGCATGTGTGAGCCAGTTGGCTAAAGTTATTACTTTGTTTGGACTTTTATTTTTGCCTTTTTAATAAAAATGGGCTACCATGCCCTTAAATATAGTTCCTGACTGGCGTGAATCACTTAAAAACCGCATATACAACGAGAGCTAACAACCCCCAACTTTACAGGGGGTTGTAATATATATGTACTTTGTCCACAGTCTCTGACCATCTCCTGTATTACTGTCTTCAGTCTCTGACCGTGATGACATTGTCGAAAAAGGGCGGAGCATGGGTGACCTTAAAATTATGCCCCCCCTGAAAAGATTTCTGCGGATGCCCATGGTGATGACACTGGGACTTCTCCCAGGATCCTGGCAAAGCTGAGGATCCCAAAATCTTATAGTAATGTACTCATGCATAGTGCTAAAGCACCTTCCTGGGCTTCTCACCTTTCCCAGAATCCTGGGAGAAAGTCCCAGTGACATCACAGATGTCTACATGAAGTGGCCAGAAGACCAGGGTGTAATGTAACAATGTTTTCCTTTTTTTCTTATTAATTGGCATCAAGAAGCAAAAGCCTGGATTCTACAAAAGGGGCCTCTTGTTAGTAGTGGGAAAAGGTCTACTGGTGGAAACCAGGCATAATGCCGGTGACTAGTCCTTTGTCTTCCACCTGATTTTTTCAATATTGCTTTTAGAGATCAGTTCCTCTTTAAAAGAAATGATAGCTGACATTTATTCAATATTCTATGAAATAATAGGGACCACAATTCTATTTCCTGAGCCTTTTCTGGCATCTATTAAAAGTCATATCCTTACAGATCCCAGTTATGACAACCAATATACTGTACATTTGTGTAGAAAAACAGATCCATATTCTTTAGTGACGAATGTGCCATATTGCTTTATAGTGGAAGAGATCAATAATATTTTCCTTTTTCGTTCTTTCCACCTACATATGCACAATGTCTGTTTCATTAAAGGTATTTACAGAGAGCTTCTTTTTTTTTTTTTTTTACAGTAAGTACCTACTCTGGGGGCACATCGTACACTTATCTGCTCTCTAAACAGAAATGAAGGATAAACTATATTGATCCCACTAATAAGATCAAAAGATAAATTCTCTTTTATGTTCCTTCTTACTTTATCTGATCAGTCTCTGCTCCTTTGGGTTGATACAGTAGTTCATTCACATTTCTGAGAGCTTTTAACTAATAATGTATGTTTCATCTCTAAGATTTTGAAACTCTACAAAGTCCATAGCAACGTGTCAACCCTGCTCCACACCAAACTGAGGCCTCGTACACACGACTGTTTTCCTCAACAAAATCCATCAAGAAACTTGGTGGCAGAGCTTTTTTGCCGAGGAAAATGTTCGTGTGTATGTTAATCGTCGAGAAAACTGTTGTGGATCTCGACGAGAAAAAAAGAGAACAAGTTCTCTTTTTTCTCGTCGGGAGTCTCAATTTTCTCGTCATGTTTCTCGTCGGGCTGGTTTACGACGAGAAACACGTTTGTGTGTATGCTTAGAAACCCACTCATGCTCAGAATAAAGTATGAGACGGGAGCGCACCTTTGGTAAAAGTAGCGTTCGTAATGGAGATAGCACATTTGTCACGCTGTAACAGACTGAAAAGCGCAAATCGTCTCTTACCAAACTTTTACTTAACACGCAGTAACATGAGATTAGCAAAAGAAGCCCCAAGGGTGGCGCCAGTGGAATAGAACCTCCCCTTTATAGTGCCGTTGTTTGTGTTGTACGTCACCGTGTTTGAGAACGACGAGATTTCGTCTTGACAGTGTGTACGCAAAGAAAGCTTGACAAGATTCTCGACAAGCCTGACAAGAAACTCGTCGAGGAAAACGATGTTTCTTTTACGACTAGATTCTCGGTCGTGTGTACGAGGCCTTACTCATGTCCTCCTTTATTCCAGTCAACTCATCATGCTCTCAGGTTTAAGACTTACTTTTCCCTGTGGTCTTCTCTACAACACTCCTCAACATGCCACTTGAAACCCTCCTAATCTTCAGATTTTGAATGACACTTGTAAATTTCTCAATACCTTGTATGGCTTATGTGTCCCTTCAGAGGCAGATTTACCAATAGGCACGGTAGAACCACCTGTGAAGGTGCCATTTTTGGAGGAACACTCATTCCAAGCCGGGATTAAAGTTATCTTCTACATCTTATAGTGGGCCTTTGTGGCTTAATATGTCAGGGCCACCTTCCCATAAACAGCAGCATGAAAAAAACATGTAGAGAAAAGAGTTATTATTTATCCTTACTCCATGTCCTGCTTCTGCTGATGGTACCCAGGCAAAGGTGACATCACAAACCCTCTAGTCTAGAGAGATCCTAGGAATGTTAAAAAGAGGAACACAAGGGGGCACCAGCTAGAGGATCCGCTTGTGACTGCAAACAGAGTGTTGTCACAAACCGTTTGAGAAAGGAACCAATAGGTGTTCTGAAACATGTGTGACATCACATCCTGCCTTGTGTCCCACAGTGGCTCTCCTCACCTCCTGGAACATTGGACTTGGTTTCCTCACTGACAACATGTCAGGACTGGGCTCAGCCCTTCCTTCTCTGAGCTAGCCACTCAGCTGTCGGCTAATTGCGAGCTCCTATCTCTCCACAGTGACTCACCTGTTGATGATCCGGCTCGTCAGTTCTGCCTACTTAAGCCTTCCAGTTCAGATGATCTCTGCCTTCGCCTTGGTCAACATCACAGAGACTTTCTCCTGCGTTCCTGTTGAAGACTTTGCTTGGCTAACATCCCTTCTGGCTCCTGATCCTGCTTGTTGTTCTACTACGTTCATCTCTGGCTCCCTGACCTTTGGCTTGTCTGAGTATCCGATCCAGTTCCTGTACTCTGGCTATATTTTGACAATGTTTATTCTGTTTATCTTTTTATTATTATTAAACAAGTGATTCATGGTTTCTGACACTGATGGACAACTTCTGTCCATGGCTGCAGATATGTTCTTTGATTTTATATTTCTACGAGTTTGCATTTGGCTTTTAATTGTAATAAACCCATTGATGCTGCACTTAGCTGGCCCTCCTTTGTGTTTCTTTTTTGTAATTTCAGAGATTTGTTCCTGTCTCATGTGGAGCTGTTTACTGAAGTACAACACCCTTCCTATGGTATTTTTATGAACATTTAATGAACTACCTATGCTAAACAAGCATATCTTTACATTTATCTAGGGGGGTAGAGGCTAACTCATGTGGATGGTGCATTAGCATTTGTGTGTCCTACAATGTTGAGTATCCTAACTCTCTTGAGAAGACATTCCTGCACTACAGTATATATTTGAAACTTCTTGCTAGATTTGGGATACTCAGCATTTCCCATCATCTCTCTGGAAGAATTATGACATAACACGCTGCAGTTTGGAAGCCAGGGAGTAAGGTGAGTATATTTAATTACTATTTTCCCTACTTTTTTGTGTTTTACTTTTATGCTGCTGTGTAATACTGTATGTGGTTTGATTTATTAAGCAGACCTTACTATTTACTGCAAGGTCAGCTTTAACTTCCAGGAGACCTATTCATCTTATTTTTCAGAATAAATAAGGCAATGCAAAATGCAATAAGAATGTAAAGAGTGCAGCAATCGAAGCAACCAATGTAATATTTCATTGGCCAAGATTTGGTGAAAGATGATTGTAATCAGCTTGGCATGGTTACAACACTGCAAATTCAGGTCTGAGGATATTTTTCTTGTTGGGGGGTGCAGCCCTAGGCAGCCATAGGAAAAATAACGCACAGAGTACAGCTGACAGGAGTGCATGTTGTACAGAGCTCAGGGGTCTGGAGTGAAGATACAGAGTACAGGGGTTAGAATGCCATAATGCGCAGAGTGCAGAAGACAGAAGTGCGTAATGCACACAGTGCAGGGTTAAGAGTGCCAGGGTCAGGAATGTTAAAGCAGTACAGAGCTTTCCCCCAGTACAGCTTTCCACATGTACAGATCTTCCACCTAGCACTGCTACCACCAAGTACAGATCTCCCCCCCCCCCAGCACAGCTCCTACCAAGTACAGAACTCCCCCTCCAGTACAGATTCCCCCCTTACTACAGCTCTCCCAGCACAGATCCTCCCTTAGTGCTAATTTGCCCACCAGCACTGTTCCCCCCAATACAGTATAACCCCCTACCGTACAGATCTCCCCACCCTCCTTAGTACAGCTCTTCCAGCACAGATCCCCCTTTGTTTGTCCCCCACAGCACAAATCTCCCCCCCAGTACAGATTTCCCCCTCCAGTACAGTTCCTCCCAATGCAGATCTTCCTCCCTTTAGTACAGATCCCCCCTCTAGTACAGCTCCCCCCAGTACAGATCTCCCAGTTAGTACAGCTCTCTCCCAGTACAGATCCCCGCTACAGTGCAACTCTGCCCAGTACAGATCCCCCCTCCAGTCAGTGGTGTATTTTGGTTTTGTGCTGCAATAGGCAAGACTAAAATCTGGTGCCCCCCATATGAATATGCCACACCCCTTAGTGTTTAAGACCCACCTCTTCATCTGTAAACTCCACCTTTTTCTATTAGAGCTCCACCTCAGGAGACTGCAGAAATGATACAGAAGATGGTTAGAGATTGCAGACATGATACAGGAGATGGTCAGAGACTGCAGACATCATATAAGAGGTAGTCAGAGACTGCAGACATGATACATGAGATGGTCAGAGACTTCAGTCATGATATAAGAGACAGTCAGAGACTGCAGACATGATCAGAAACTGTGGACATGATACAAGAGATGGTCAGAGGCTGCAGACATGATACAGGAGATAATCATAGACTGCGGACATGATCAGAGGCTGCGGAAATGGTCAGAGGCTGCGGATTTGCCAATTGGCTGCGGACATGGCCAGAGGCTGCGGACATGGCCAGAGGCTGCGGACATGGCCAAAGGCTGCGGACATGGCCAGAGGCTGCGGACATGGTCAGAGGCTGCGGACATGGTCAGAGGCTGCGGACATGGTCAGAGGCTGGGGACCTGGTCAGAGGCTGCGGACATGATCATGAGGTTAGGGACATGGTCAGAGGCTGAGGACATGGTCAGAGGCTGCCAAAATGGTCAGAGGCTGGGGACCAGGTCAAAGGCTGAGGACCTGATCAGAGGCTGCAGATATGATCAGAGGCTGGGGACATGGTCAGAGACTGGGGAAATGATTAGAGGCTGCCAACATGGTCACCATCTTCTCTAACATGATCAGCATCCTTCTTCTAATACATTTGCCAGCCAGTTATCATTACTTACATGCCTGTGACCGTCATCTCCACCTGAGCCCAGCCAAGCCGAACTTAATGAAGTTCACCCTCCCCCACCCAAGCCTAGCAGAGCAGAGACCACCCCCAACGCCCAAGAACAGGCGAGCCCAGCCAAATGGAGACCACCCCCAACTCCCAAGCACAGCCAAGCCCAGCCGAGTGGAGACCGCCCCCCAACGCCCGAGCAAAGCAGAGCCCAGCCAAGTGGAGACTGCCCCCAATGCCCGAGCACAACCAAGCGGTGACCGCCCCCCACGCGAGCACAACCGAGCAGAGACTGCACCCAACACCTGAGCACAGCCGAGCCCAGCCGAGTGAAGACCGATCCCCGCCCGAGCACAGCTGAGCCCAGACAAGTCGAGACCGGAGGCGGGGGGCTTTTTTCGTGCAGGGGGTGGCTTTTTTTTTCCCACCCCCCCAAAAAAAAATTCCGCCCAAGGCCTGGGCCTTGTCGGCCTAGGCCAAGACACAGCACTGCCTCCAGTGCAACTCTGCCCAGTACATCCCCCCTTTAGTGCAGCTCTCCCCAGTACAGCACCTTCAGTACAGATCTTCCCACTTAGTACAGCGAAACCAGGCAATTCATGTGTTATGGGAAGTCCTCTTTCAGCTGTATCATATGACCCAGCCACTGCAGCTGACTGTGTCAGACTTGACAGGTAGCAGAGGTAGAGTGCAGAAACTGCTAACTGACAGCAGCAGCTGCATCACTGATGCTATGGGGGGTGGGGGGGGGGTGGGGTTAGCCTGGACAGCATGGTCCTGTGGCTTTGCTGACCAATAAGTGCTTGCCTATGCAATCACTACGATAGATTCTCACTTTAGGACTATGAATTGCGGTGTACAGTGTCAGGGCATCGTGGCTGCTGTGTGCAGTAAGGCTGCATTCGGTCGTTTTTTCCGGCGTTTTTTTCCGGCGTTTTGTCGCGCGTATTCATGCTTATTTGCGCGTTTGCATACAGCATCGTCCAACGTTTTTGTACTTCGACGTTTTTTTATTTTAGCCAATAGGAAAAATTATCATCTTTTCATCACTTGTTGCTATGTTGGTAGATTTTTTTTTATCTTCTGCCTGGGTGAAATGTTCTATTGATTAAAGTGACAAAACGCCCGTAGCAAACGCTCGTTGTCGCGTTAGTCGCTTGAATCGAGCGTTTCCAATACTTTCTATGGGAAATGGAAACGCTCAAAAACGCCCAAAACGCCCGATACGCGCAAAAAAAAAAAAAGGGTCTGGAACTTGTTTGAGCTTCAGGCGTTCGGCGTCAGGCGAATTGGAGTGGAGATGTGAACCATCTCCATAGGGAATAATGTATTTTATCCCCTCTAGCGTTTTTGAGCGTCGCGCTTCAGGCGACAAAACGGTCAGGTGTGAATGCAGCCTAAGGCACAGAGGGATGGCCAGGATATTTGGAGTAAGTTTACCTTTTCTATTTTTCTCGAGTGTGAAACATAAATGTGAAACACACATCAATGTAAAATTTGGCTTCAGTAGGTCACAGGGAACTCAGACATAGGTTGACTGTAACTTGGCCGTAGTGTTTGCTGGTTAGGCAGTTCACTGATTGCACTTGTTGTCTATACCGGCTCTTGAAATAAGCTTGCATTTGCGTATTGTTTTAATATGCAGATGTGTGCATCTCCTGTGTCGGCTTCTGCTGATTTTCATATACCTCCTGTCTGTATCTAATCTGTCCTGAGGCGTCTCACCCGCACTACAAACAGAATTACAGAGTAATCTCTTATTTATATTCTAATTGGCAGGATGTAAAAAGCAATAAGACATTAATTTATTTGACCTTTTCAGATTTCCCAGCTAGCTAGGCTGACGGTTTGTTATTTCTTTAAAGTGTTATTAAAATTTCTGTGTCATGTTTGCAGTCTCTTCAAATCCATCACCTGCGAATGAAGATGTCCACCCAAATCCCAAATCAAATATGACATGAAAAGCGTCCAAGAAAGAAATGATCGCTGTGGTGCCTGTTCAAATGGACACAACCTTGCCGTCAACCATGGACTTTGCAATTATAATGCTCAAAATAGTTCAATTATTATGTATGCCACAGATCAAAAGAGTGACAACAAGCAAGGGTACAAAATACCCCCCGGTGCCTACTTAAAAGACTGTCACCATCAAAACTGGCAGTGTGAAAGATCTGCATAATTTCCATGTGCATATGATGTGGTGATTAAAGATTCGGACCGCCAAAAACTAAAATTTAGTTCATGATAGATGCTTGAGCAGCCTTTAACCTTTTTACCCCGAGGAACCCTTGAAATAATTTCAACTTCTCTGGGAACCTCTGCTAAATAGAATTATGTCTACATCTCATATACATTAGCATAGTTAATACAGCAAAGAAAGTTGTAAAAGAATAAGTAAAAACAAAAATTGTAGCTGCGCTAACCTAACCTATAAATACAGTAGAATGTGTCACTAAACTTGATGAGTGATAATAATGATCCCTAAAAAATAAAGTTCAACAAACAGTGGTGTGACACCAAACGCTAGTTTGTACCGATAAACCAATAATCAAAGTGACATAAAATAGTGCAACAAGTGACAAATAATAGTCCAATATTGAATGGAGAATATCATGCATGAGTGAATGATATCGACACAACAATCCACCAACAAGCTGACACCTTAACCACTTAAAGCGGATCTCCACCATAAAGTGAAGTCGCGCTGATCGGCACCCTCCCCCCCTCCGGTGTCACATTTGACACCTTTCAGGGGGGAGGGGGGTGCAGATACCTGTCTACAGACAGGTATTTGCACCCACTTCCGGCCACACGATATGGGCAAAGGACAGGTTTTTTCCTGGCCTCCCGTCCGTCCCCCGTTGTATGCTGGGAACACTCGGCTCCCAGCACACAGCGGGAGCCAATCGGCGGGCGCAGCGCGACTCGCGCATGCGCCATAGGGAACCGGGCAGTGAAGCCGGAGCGCTTCACTTCCTGGTTCCCTCACCGTGGATGGAGGGGGGAGCAGCAGGGTGACGAGCGATTGCTCGTCATCTGCTGCGGACGGCGCTGGACACCAGGACAGGTAAGTGTCCTTATATTAAAAGTCAGCAGCTGCAGTATTTGAAGCTGCTGGCTTTTAATATATTTTTTTAGTGGCACATCCGCTTTAAGCCCTGGACCAAAATGCAGCTAAAGGACCAGGCCCCTTTTTGCAAATCGGGACTGCGTCACTTTAACTGACAATTGCGCGGTCGTGCGACGTGGCTCCCAAACAAAATTGGCGTCCTTTTTTTCCCACAAATAGAGGTTTCTTTTGGTGGTATTTGATCACCTCTGTGGTTTTTATTTTTTGCGCTATAAACAAAAATAGAGCGACAATTTTGAAAAAAAATCTATATTTTTACTTTTTGCTATAATAAATATCCCCCAAAAATATATAAAAAAACATTTTTTTCCCTCAGTTTAGGCCGATACGTATTCTTCTACCTATTTTTGGTAAAGCAATCGCAATAAGCGTTTATCGATTGGTTTGCGCAAAATTTATAGCGTTTACAAAATAAGGGATAGTTTTATTGCATTTTTATAAAAAATAATTTTTTACTACTAATTTTTCGTGACTGCGACATTATGGCGGACACTTCGGACAATTTTGACACATTTTTGGGACCATTGTCATTTTCACAGCAAAAATGCATTTAAAATACATTGTTTACTGTGGAAATAACAGTTGCGGTTTGGGAGTTTACCACAAGGGGGCGCTGATGGGGTTATGTGTGACCTGAAGTGTGTTTACAACTGTAGGGGGGTGTGGCTGTAGGTGTGACATCATCGATTGTGTCTCCCTATAAAAGGGATCACACGATCGATGACGCCGCCACAGTGAAGAACGGGGAAGCTGTGTTTACATACAGCTCTCCCCGTTCTTCAGCTCCGGGCACCGATCGCGGAACTCCAGCGGCGATCGTGTCCGCAGGTCCCACGGTCACGGAGCTTCGGACCGGGTCGCGGGAGCGCGCCCGCAACCCCACTGCTGGGCTTAAAGGGCAACGTACATATACGTGGATGTGCCCAGCCGTGCCATTCTGCCGAGGTATATCGTCGTGCAGCGGTCCTTAAGTGGTTAAAGGAGTTGTTAAGGTAAATTTTTTATTTTCTAAATAGGTTTCCCTTCTAAATGTTTTTTTTCTTCTTTGTTTTTTTTTTTGTCTGAATTTCTCACTTTCTGTTCCTCCTCAGTAAGCTGTTCAGTAAGCTGTTCTGGCTGTGTGGGGGGTATATAATAATAAGGAGAAGCTAATAGTAGGTGATAAATAAATTCCAAATTCTAGCTTGAAACAATATATTAACTATAAGGTCAACAATATAATAGTGATTTAAAGTACAAGTGCTTATATAATGACAACATCAAAAAATAGGTGCAAACAGTTCCAAAAAATGCAGCAATGGTCACTAAATGATAAACATTAGAGGCGTTCCTGGTCACGTTCAGCCACTTCCAGATTTGGCACAGAGGGGCGGTGGATCACACGCTACACCTACCCACGAGAGTGAGACACAGTGCAGCTGGTGCTCCACGTCACATCTAGCTGTAACACGCTTGATTCCTTAGTGCCAAAGTCTCGGCACTTGCACAATTAAGCGGCCATTTGGCTCTTGTTTTTAATCTGTTTTACAATAAATCTTAGAACTTCACTATGGCCCTTTTTTCTTCATTTTTTTCATGGTAATTTCTTCTGTTGGAGTCCATTCCTGGCCAGTATAAGGCAGCAGTGTGATCCAGGAGGAGGGGGGCAGAGAGCCAGAGCATTGTGTGTATAAGGCAGCAGTGTGATCCAGGAGGAGGGGGGCAGAGAGCCAGAGCATTGTGTGTATAAGGCAGCAGTGTGATCCAGGAGGAGGGGGGCAGAGAGCCAGAGCATTGTGTGTATAAGGCAGCAGTGTGATCCAGGAGGAGGGGGGCAGAGAGCCGGAGAATTGTGTGTATAAGGCAGCAGTCTGATGCAGGGGGAGGGGGGCAGAGAGCCAGAGCATTGTGTGTATAAGACAGTAGTGTGATCCAGGGGGAGGGGAGCAGAGAGCCAGAGCATTGTGTGTATAAGACAGCAGTGTGATCCAGGGGGAGGGGAGCAGAGAGCCAGAGCATTGTGTGTATAAGACAGCAGTGTGATCCAGGGAGCAGAGAGCCAGAGCATTGCGTGTATAAGGCAGCAGTGTAATCCAGGGGGGAAGTGAGAAGAAAGCCGCAGCACTGTGTATAAGGCAGCAATGTGATCCAGGGGGAGGGGAACAGAGTCAGAGCATTGTGTGTATAAAGCATGTAAAATTCATGTTAGTGGTCCGCGGGATTCAAAATTGTGAGTTTAATGGTGCGAGAGGTCCCAACTATTGTGCTACTCCATAGCCTAGGATAGCAAGGCACTCCCTTCCTCCTCCCCCCTTCCCAAGCTAACAGACAGCGCTATCCTCTGTTAATGCTTTTGTGGGCAGACCAGAAGGTAGATTCAGTAAGACTTAGGCCGGCTTATCAGTAGATAAGCCGACCTAACTCAGAATCTACGCCGACTTATGTTAAAGCGTATGCTCAAACAGAGATATGCTTAAACATATCTAAGATAAGACGGCTTGCGCCGTCCTATCTTAGGTTGCAATTTTTCGGATGGCCGCTAGGTGGCGCTTCCATTGCGGTCGGCGTAGAATATGTAAATGAGTTGATACGCCGATTCACGAACGTACGCCCGGCCGCCGCAGTCGATTTACGCCGTTTCCGTAAGGCATTAGCAGGCTTAAGTTATTCCATCTATTAGGTGGAATAACAATGTTAAAGTATGGCCGCCGTTCCCGCCGCGACATTCAAATTTTTTACGTCGTTTGCGTAAGTCGTCTGCGAATCGGGATTTACGTCGTTTACGTCCACGTCGAAATCAATAGACCCGTGTGGCGTACTTAGCCGCAATGCACACTGGGAAATGTAGGCGCCCGGCGCATGCGCAGTAATAGAAAAAACGTCAAAAACGTGAGGTCAAGCCTCATTACCATAAAACACGCCCCCTCCAACACATTTGAATTAGGCGCCCTTACGCCCGCCGCATTTACGCTACGCCGCCCTAAGTAAGGAGGCAAGTACTTTGAGAATACAGTACTTGCCTCTCTTACTTAAGGCGGCGTAGTGTAAACACGCTAGGCTACGCCGCCTTAGATTTGCGCGCCCCTACCTGAATCTACCTACAGAAGTTTAGAGAAGCATCACCGAGAGACCAGGAGCCAGCAGCATTGACGGTTGTAAACTTGGTTGGGATTGTAAAATGTTTTTATTTTATTGTGCTTAATGTGTTAAACTTAAAAACTTGGAGGGTTTAATACTACTTTAAGGCATGAACTCTGGTTGGGGGAATTATCAGATAATTCAGTTGTATTTCTTTCTCCTTCCAGATCCAAGTTTTGTTATATTCTACAGTTTGTTCCCCTACAGAAATCCATGTTATTTGCAATATTAATTACATGCTGCAGAATTTGGCGTGCTATTGCAGAACGGTGCTGCGTTTTTCTTTTTTTCCCTTTTCATAATGGCAGGGCAATGCAGAGGCTTTTCACATTACAGATGAAAGACATTATGTGAAAGTACATTCAAAGCCGTGGCTTTAATACAGATGTGGTTTGTGTAGATCAGTTTGGATGGAGCTAGCTAACAGCAAATTTGGTAATTGCACAGGGTTGCTTCTGGGTTTAATCGCACACTTTGAATCCGTTGACAAAGCAGGCTCACAAACAGGGAAAAAAAATGCCTTTGTGCACATAAAAGGCCATTTGCTCCCATTAACCCACATTTGTACCTGTGGATAAATAGAATGGCTGATGTAGAAAAAGGCCAAGGCATCGGCTATAGAAGCGGCAATATACTGTTAGGTTGCTTTTTCCTGTTCATAGGGATACATTGTGCTGTGTTCCCACATCAAACATCAGCCTGGGCTACTTATAGTAGTTTTCCTCTGTCCGGATCTTCTATCATTGTTGCTGGTGCAAAGATACCATCCTTGTGGCTCCTGTTTGAAGATTTTGTTGTAATGAGGTGGTAAACCTCTTAGGCCTCGTACACACCAGCGGATCTGTCCGATGAAAACGGTCCGCGGACCGTTTTCATCAGACATGTCCGCTGCTGGATTTTGGTCTGATGGCTGTACACACCATCAGACCAAAATCCCAGCGGAAAACAAACGCGGTGACGTGTCGCGATGTGGCCGCGACGATGACGCTTCGACGTGCGCGACCCTGGAAGGTCAATGCTTCCACGCATGCGTCAAATCACTTAGACGCATGCAAGGGTTTTCGGCCGAGCGGACATGTCCGGTAAGTCGTACAGACGACCGAACATGTCCGACGGACAGGCTTCCAGCGGACATGTTTCTTAGCATGCTAAGAAACATTTGTACGCTGGAAACCTGTCCGATCCGCCGGACATTTGTCCGGTCGGCCGTACACACGACTGAACATGTCTGCTGAAACTGGTCCGCAGAGTTCAGTGGAGTTCAGTTCGAAGCGCCTCTTGCCAGCAGCCAATCAGGAGGGGTTTTCCCTTGTGGGACATCACGGGCCCCCGGCAATATGGCCTACCAGGCCGGGGCGCACGTGCTACGTGGTGTCCTTGGTTTCAGGACCACGATGGCCCGGAGCAACTGAAGCTGTAGTGGGGTCCCATCTTCTGGGTCCCCAAATGTCTGAAGAAGATCCCAAGCGAGTTGTGCTGTTCGGTGGGGAGTCAGTCTGAGGTGAGCCCGGAGGCAGGCAATCCAATAGGGCCTAGACAATCCATCGGGGATCAAGGTGAACAGACATTGAGAGTTTGTCTGTTGGCAACCTGTCAGTCGGTGACCCTTTGAGAGGCTACCTGAGGGAGATTCAGGCTAAATTACATTACTGAGAAGGATTCGCTCTATTGTCTACGTTCCGGAGAAAAGGGCCTGTGGCAGAGGTTCCGTTTCTATCCTCATTTCAGCCAAGTCTGTGGCAGAGACTTGTTCCTTCTCAAGGTTCCAAGGGATACCCTGGCTGCCAGGTCGGTGTGAGAGGCCTGTCCAGGTACACTATACCCCCTCGGCTGAGGGGCGACGAAAGTGAGAGTGTTATTTGAAGCAGGACTGCTTCTGTTCTATCCAAGCCTGAATCTGCAACTTCTCCTCTTCACCCATCTTTCTCTATCTACCTCAAGTTCACTGTTTGCCGTGTTGGGCAATAATTAAAGCACAGAAAAAGACACCTTGCTGTTTGGACATTCTATGATTGCTCTCATCACCAACATATCCCTAGACACTCACAAAGGTAACACGCCATCCCTATTCTATCCAGCGGCTCCTGCGGGGGTAGCGATACACACAAATGTTGTCGGACATTCTGAACGCCAATAAACGGGGGTCACATACAACACGTAGGACGGCACTATTAAAGGGAAGTTGAATACCAATTCCATTACAGCGTGACGAATGTGCTATCTCTATAACGAACGCTAGTTTTACCAGACCGAGTGCTTCCGTCTCGTACTTGATTCAGAGCATGCGTGGAATTTTGCGCGCCGGAAAAATGTCTACACACGATCGGAATTTACAAGAACAGATTTTGTTGTCGGAAGATTTGAGAACCAGCTCTCGAATTTTTGTTGTCGGAAATTCAGACAGAAAATGTCTGATGGGGCCTACACACGGTCGGAATTTCCGACAACAAGCTCCCATCGAACATTTGTTGTCGGAAATTCTGAGCGTTTGTACGCGGCAAATCGAGGTGGTTACATGATTGGGGACACCCATCCTCCAGCATTTCGATTCTCTTAAAGGGCTGGGGGGTGGCAAGGGGTTAATAGAAATCTGCCTGGACAGAAGTATAATGCCTTGTACACACGACCGGTTTTCACGACGAGAAAACTGCCATTTGTTATATTGGTCGAGAAAACCGGTCGTGTGTATGCTCCCTAGCAGTTTTCTTGATGGAAAACCTGCCTGTCAAAAAATTGAAACCAGCTCTCTTTTTTCTCGTTGTGTTTCCCGTTAGTTTTTTTCTCGTCGCGAAAAACGGTTGCGTGAATGCTTTTCCAAAGGGGAAAAAAACATGCATGCTCAGAATCAAGTATGCAGCCCAAAGGGTGGCGCCATTTGAAAGGAACTTTTCCTTTATAGTCCTGTTGTATGTGTTGTACGTTACCGCTCTTTGGATTAACGTGTGGATTAATCTCTTTGCATTAAAGTGTGTATGCAAGTCAGACTGGAGAGGAATCACGTCAGGAAAAACATAGGGCCAGATCCACAGAGACTTACGCCGACGTATCTGTTGATATGCCGTCGTAAGTCCAAATGTGCGCCGTCGTATCTATGCGCTGATTCTCTAAATCAGATACGCCTAAATTGTGGCAAGATACGACCGACGTAAGTATCCTACGCCGTCGTATCTTGGGTGCATATTTACGCTGGCCGGAAAGGGCGCTTCCGTTGATTTACGCGTCGAATATGTAAATGGAGCTAGATACGCCGATTCACGAACGTACTTGCACCCGTCGCAGTAAGCTACGCCGTTTACGTAAGGCGTACGTCCGGCGTAAAGATAAAATACCTCTATAGGTGGCGCAGCCAATGCAAAGGTATGGACGACGAAACAGCCGTCGGATTTTACGTAAGTCGTACGTGAATGGGGCTGGGCGTAGGTTACGTTCACATCGTTGCCATTGAGCCGTCGTATCTTAGGGCGTAAATTCGACGTGATTCTGAGCATGCGCGCGCATGCGCCGTTCGTTCGGCGCTTCATTTACATGGGGTCAAGATTCATTTTAACACAACACGCCCACTGCCAGCCTACTTTGAATTAGGCGGGCCTTACGCCGGCCCATTTACGCTACGCCACCGTAACTTAGGGAGAAAGTGCTTTGTGAATACTGTACTTGCCTCTCTATGTTACGTTGGAGTAGCGCATATCAGATGCGCTACGCCCGCACAGAGATACGCCGCTCTCTGTAAATCTGGCCCATTGTTTTTTTTTCCTGCCGAGAAAAATGGTTGTGTGTACGAGGCATTAGAGAGAGTGAAAGGTGGAATTTTAGAAAACATCTGACCCTCTGACACACCAGTTATTGTCCGATTTGGGGGGGGGGGATACATTTTTTAGACGTAAGACTTCACCTCATGCTTAGACTCCTTTATTAGCCCAATCGTGACTGATTCTCTTTAGAAGAGAAAACAAAGTTTGACATAAGCGTTTGCCTTTAATCGACTGTATATTGTAACCACCTTCAGCAGCGAAGAGGAAGCTGTTTAAGGTGTAAAATTGCAGCACAACATGCTCACTGACCTATGTGTACTCTGTAGGCCTGAGAACGTTGAATCGGGGTGACTCAAGCAAGATAATTAATAGAAGCACTAGAGGCTTAATTGACCTGAAAATTGTAGTGCTCTTCGCTAACCCGACTGCTCGTAAAATACTTTTGCCGTACAGTAGACAGGATAGCATAGTAGATGTTACCACTCTGGGATTTGAGTTTTTTTGTTAATGGATTTAGATGTTCATCTGGTATGGTTGCTCTCTCGTCCCAGTGGGCCCCGGTGGAAAAGCCGTGCCGCGGACGGACGCTATCTCTGCTTTCAGGTGTTTAACCAAGGTCATAAACGGATTTATAAGTTAGTCTTGGGATTTCGATTCTTTGCCTTTTTCCACCTTGTTTCATTGTGTTACATGTGAAGGTTAGCTCTGTGATTAAATGCAGCAGACAGTATTTGAAAGGTAGTTGATTTACCCTGCCCCAGGCACTTTCTAAAGGGAGCACAAAAGTCAATTTGCTTTACCAAACATACTTTGTGGAAGGTTTAACCACTTGCTTACTGGGCACATAAACCCCCTTCGTTCCCAGGCGAAATTTCAGCTTACGGCACTGCGTCGCTTTAACTGACATTTGCGTGGTCGTGCGACGTGGCTCCCAAACAAAATTGACGTCCTTTTTTCCCCACAAATAGAGCTTTATTTTGGTGGTATTTGATCACCTCTGCGGTTTTTATTTTTTGCACTATAAACAAAAAAAGAGTGACAATTTAAAAAAAAAATATATATGTTTTTTACTTGTTGCTATAATAAATATCCCATTTTTTTTTTTTTTAAAAAAACGATTTTTTTTCTCAGTTAAGGCCGATACGTATTTTTCGACGTATTTTTGTAAAAAAAAAAAAAAAATCACAATAAGCGACTGGTTTGCGCAAAAGTTATAGCGCCTACAAAATAGGGGACAGAATTATGATTTTTTTTTATTATTTTTTTTTTTACTAGTAATGGCGGCGGTCTGCGATTTTTATTGGGACTGCGACGTTATGGCGGACACATCGGACACTTTTGACACAAATTTGGCGCCATTCACATTTATACAGCGACCAGTGCTATAAAAATTCACTAATTACTGTATAAATGTGACTGGCAGTGAAGGGGTTAACACTAGGGGGTGAGGAAGGGGTTAAATGTGTATCCTAGGTGTGTTCTAACTGTGTGGGGGGAGGGGGGTGACTGGGGGAGGTGACCGATGCTGTGTCCCTATGTACAGGGACACAGATCGGTCTCCTCTCCTCTGACAGCACGTGGAGCTCTGTGTTTACACACAGAGCTCCACGTCCCTGCTGTCTTACAGACGATCGCGTGTACCCGGCGGACATCGCGGCCGCCAGGTACACGCATCGGCTTCCCAGCGATGCGCCGGGACAGTGTTTACCCGCTGCGCGCCCCCCAGAGGCGTGCGCGGGTAATGCTTTTAAATGACATCCAAAGACGTCCAGTTGGCACTTGAGAGTCGCGCTGTTGACGTCTTTTGTCTATAGCGCGGGTCTCAAGTGGTTAAAAGAGAACTCTGCCAAAGCTGGCTATACACTTGTAGAATTTTGTGTAAAATGTTTCATTTTAGGAATGTTTGTTCAATTTTCTAATTACTAGTGGGGTTACAATGTTTATTGCAAAAAAAAACAAAAAAACACGACCTGCTCCCAGTTTTTTTTACTTTAACGTTAACCTCCAAAGGAGCTGTTGTTTTCTCAGGTCCCCTGTTCCTAGTGCCCACAACTCAATCAGCGCCACATTTTCAGACAAAACAGGCCTGAAGGGTGGATACTTATTGCAAAATCCCCTGTCGCTTTAACTGACAATTGCGCAGTCGTGCCGCGCTGTACCCAAAAAAATATACGTCCTCTTTTTCCACAAATAGAGCTTCTCCTGTGCAAAGACCGCATTTGGCCAGAGGTGCGGGGGCACTGGTGACACTCAGAGCCATTCGAAGTTGCTTGGAAACACCCATCCGAATAGCTCAGAGTGCTCTCCGAGAGTTTCCGAATGTCTCCAGCGCCTCCCCACCTCTGATTACATGTGGTACTGCATACACTAGCAGTGCCACTGGAACGGATTATCTGAGTTTCCATTATTTTCTATGGGGAAACTCGCTTTGATATACCAGTGCTTTGGATAACAAGCATTCTTCTGGAACGAATTGTGCTCATAATTCAAGGTACCACTGTGTGTGTGTATATATATATATATATATATATATATATATATATACACACACACCTGTATAGTGTATTCAAAGCTCCAGTGTTGGCATATAGAGAGGGAGAGGAAAACACTCTCACAGGGCAGTATTTCAATCGTTTATTTAAAAAAAAGGTTGTATGACGTATCTCAAACACCACCCAACGCTGGTGTTCAGGGGTCTCCTGAAGACGTCAGATGTAGGTTGACGAAACGGCTCTGTGTGGTGTTTGAGATACGTCATATCCAGTCAGCTGCAACGCAGGTGGAGCGCAATTTGGTAATTCCTATACAATATGGAGAGTGTTTTCCTCTCCCTCTCTATATGGCAACACTGGCGCTTTAAATACACTATCTATCTATACATGGGTATATATATGTATAGATAGATAGATAGATAGATAGATATTTAATGGCTGACAGTTTGGGTTCCTGTGACCTCATGTATGACATCTTGGATTTTCCCATATGCGCAATTTGACTCCCTGCAATAGGAGTCAATTGAGTCTGGTGAGTGCACAGTGTGTCTGAATGCTGGAAGAGAGGAACTTTTCCTATACTCACTGAGGACGTTATTCACATGTGGGATCTATACACGGACTTCTCGCTTTATTTATTTATTTTTCGCCATGGTGATATGTAATTTATGATATAAGAGCGCGGTTTCTTTGTTTCTTTTCAGGGAAAAACCTTTGTAACCACTTGCAAACCTGGCTACACATTACCATGCGGCATAACGCCCATGCATTAGACTTATTGCAACAAACCAGACTAGTGTGATTAAATGAGGTGTAGCTTGTTACGCTACCTTCCCACCGCTCCACCTCATCCAATCAGAGAAAGCCTTGTATTCATTGACTATGCCAGTGCAAGAAAAATCATACTGAATCGACAGTTTTAAAAGTTTTGCGCTGTTCATAGCAATCATTTTTCTTCAGAGTTTTAGAGCAGGTAATATAAAGGAATGCAAAGAAAAGAAGAATCAGATTTAATTGTTTGCATAAGTGAAAGTACCTGTGTTGCCCCTGGCGACTACTTCTTTTTGCAGATATTTTCTAGCTCATGTTATACCATGAAATGAAGATTGTCATGCTCCGCTAATGGGAAACTGACTGAGACAGTTTTTCCGTGACTGGGATAATTCTGACAAGGCCCATTAGTTCCTAACAGAATCATTCCTCCTTCAACTCGAAAATGAACTGCAAAAACACCAGCAGAAAGTGGAGGAAAGACTATACAGCCGAAAATACAAAGATTTTATAAAAACGCCAGATTTCTAAATTCTTACTTCTAAAAGGAGTTGATGGAATAGGATTAGGATAACACCCCACCTTCAACATGACAAAGTCTGGGGTGCTCAGGCACCAAACTCTGCATTGTGCCATAAGGGCTCCTTGAACATCGGTCAACTGCTGCTACACCACCCTCTGAAAAGCGATCCAATGCTGTCATTTTTTTTTAGCACTGCGTTTGTTTTAATTGATTTTAAGGGCCAGTTCACATACAATTGCACAGAAACGTGGTTCACATTTCCAGCGCAATCCCCTGCAGTGTGATTTTCAGCCTGTTTGAACGGGCTGAAATCGCATCGGAACGCATAAAAAGTAGCGCATACGCGACTTTTGAAAAACACGCCACACCAAATTGCATGGTACTTTTGTGCCATGTAATGTGGTGCACGCAAACTCACGGCATTTGCGATTTGCATGGCTATTACCAATTTATAGGCAACTGCAGCAGATTGCCATGGCAGTGTGTCTTGAGCTCGGTGTGGGAAACACGCACAGAATGCGTTCTGGTATGAACTGTCAGCGACGTGGGTAAACACTAGTGCGGTGCGGGAACCCTGCGTATACACTGCGCATCACACTGCACTATGCCAACTGCTGGGATGGTCAATACAAAGTTAGTGAACCCCCAAATCAGTCCGCATATCGCAGTGTGAACTGTTAGTTGGGACATGAATCGGATCGCACTGTGATTCGGGATTCACTAATGGAAATGCATGTGTGTAAAAACAGATACGTTTGAACACAACCTAAAAGGATTCTCCATGAGGAAAGTGACTGGTTTTTAGTGATCACCTGACAGTAATTAGCTGACACCTGAGCTCCTCTTCTCAGTACAAGCAGATTAGGAATCAGATCCTCTCCATAGCAAGATATCAGACAGGTAAGGAGAGATTTCAGCACATTACACGGCTTATCTCAGCACTTATTTTTATGGACTATTGTGTGTAAGGATGAGCTCTGGCGTGTTCGCATGCTACACGTGCAGAGCCCGCCAGGAAGTGTGCACGGGGCTGCGCTAATCACAGCCAGGGAGACATTTCCCGATCTCTGCAGCCGAGCATCGGAACAATGTCTCCCTGGCTGTGATTAGCGCAGCGCCGTGCACACTTCCTGGCGGGCTCTGCACGTGTAGCATGCGAACACGCCAGAGCTCATCCTTAATTGTGTGTAATAGGAATCTAGCAGTCTGGGGTTTACTTTGCTATTGATGGACTTGTATTGCAACTGGAGCTTATCAAGCAGAGTTTCTGGCTTTCAGCCCTTGTTTACATTGAAGCGATTTGTCATGCGATTTGACAAGTCTCAAGCCTATTGCCAGCAATGGCACTGTTTCAAATGGTGCGACGCCAACTTTGCGGCGCACCACACTGATTTGCAAAAGTAGTTCCTGCACTACCTTTTGGCAATTTTCGGGTGCAACTTCAATAGATACCTGTGTAATGTGCATGAAGCCGCATTGATGTCTTTCAAGTCGCACCCAAAGTTGTGGCTTTGTGCGATTTCAGATGAAGTTGTGCGATTTCAAAGCCTTGTTCAGTGTGAAGGAGGGCTCAATGATCTCAGGATACTGGCGGCTATGGACAAACAGCTGGTTTGTTGTAGTTTTTAATTAATCACATGAAGCTGGTGAAAAGGGGTTGGTGTAAAACCAGGTAAGCGCTCGGGAAATGTGGGTTTGAAATCGTGCGAGTTCAGCTAATGATATCAAATCTGCATTGAAGTGCGAGTTCGAGGGGCTCATTGAAAGACACCTGTGCGGGTTCATACACGGATGTCTGTTGAAGTCGCCCCAGAAGTTGCAAAAAGTAGTGCAGGAACTACTTTTGGGAATCGGTACAGTGGCGCACTGATGCGGACGGTGCCATTGCTGGCAATAGGCTGCGTTTTGACATGTCAAATCGCCCCGATGTGAACATTAAAGTGAGTGTGCTAGCAGGCATCTAGAGAGAACTCTTTGTGTGCTGGAATGACTGACATAAGCTAGCTTATATAATGGGGCACTGAAAAGGGCAAAGCTGATGATCCCTCAATGCGTGTGTGCAGAAGCGAAAGCATATGTAAGTCGCGGCCGCAACATTATAATTGTTAGAGCAAGAGAAATATTTTCTAGCATAAAACGTCCTCTGTAACTCTAAACAGGTAACTGTTAAAAATGTTTTAATCGTCGCCTATGGAGGTCTTTACGTACCGTAGTTTTGACACCACTCCACCAGTGTGCGCAATTTTAAAGCGTGACATGTTAGATATCTATTTACTTGGCGTAACATCTTTCACGTTCTACAAAACAAAATTGGCTAACTATATTGGTGTGGTGTGTGTGGCGTGTTTGTTTTTTTCATTAACCACTTAAGACCTGGACCTTTAGGCAGCTAAAGGACCCGGGCAGTTTTTGCGATTCGGCACTGCGTCGCTTTAACAGACAATTGCGCGGTTGTGCGACGTGGCTCCCAAACAAAATTGGTGTCCTTTTTTCCCCACAAATAGAGCTTTCTTTTGGTGGTATTTGATCAACTCTGCATTTTTAATTTTTTGCGCTATAAACAAAAATAGAGCGACAATTTTGAAAAAAATGCAATATTTTTTACTTTTTGCTATAATAAATATCCCCCAAAAACATATAAAAAAAAATGTTTTTTCCTCAGTTTAGCCCGATACGTATTCTTCCACCTATTTTTGGTAAAAAAAATCGCAATAAGCGTTTATCGGTTGGTTTGCGCAAAATTTATAGCGTTTACAAAATAGGGGATAGTTTTATTGCATTTGTATTAATAATTTTTTTTTTTTTTTACTACTAATGGCGGCGATCAGCGTTTTTTTTTTTTTTTTGTGACTGCGACATTATGGCGGACACATCGGACGATTTTGACACATTTCACAGCAAAAAATGCTTTTAAAATGCATTGTTTACTGTGAAAATGACAATTTCAGTTTGGGAGTTAACCACAAGGGGGCGCTGATGGGGTTATGTATGACCTCATCTGTGTTTCTAACTGTAGGGGGGGTGTGGCTGTAGGTGTGACATCATTGATTGTGATTCCCTATATAAGGGAACACACGATCGATGACGCCGCCACAGTGAAGAACGGGGAAGGTGTGTTTACACACAGCTCTCCCCGTTCTTCAGCTCCGGGGACCGATCGCGGGACTCCAGTGGCGATCGGGTCTGCGAGTCCCGCGGCCACGGAGCTTCGGACTGGGTCGCGTGCATGCGCCCGCGACCCCACGGCTGGGCTTGAAGGGCAACGTACAGGTACGTTGATGTGCCCAGCTGTGCCATTCTGCCGACGTATATCGGCGTGAAGGGGTCCTTAAGTGGTTAAATTCTAGCAAAAAAAAAATAGATTTTTAACTTAAAGACCAGGCCTTGTTCAGCCAATTGTAGCTTAAGTGGTTAAACGCAAAAGCGATTAAAAAAACTCCTCAGTGTGAAAGCAGCCTTGAGCCCAGATTCACACTGGGCTGCGGGATTGAAGCCGTGTCAGTTCTGCTGAACTTGCACGTTTTCACTCCCGCCTGTCAGTCCCGATTTCGGCTGCGATTTCAGACACCTGTGCGGGTTTCTGCACAGATGTCAGTGGAAATCGCAAGAAGTAGTACAGAAACTACTTTTTGAAATTGGTGCAGCGGCGCAAGTGTGTCATCGCACCGATTAGGACGGTGCCATTCTTGGCAGATGCCGCCGATTTGACATGTCAAAATCGCACCAATGTGAACCAGGGCTAATGGCCTGTACACACGATCCGAATATCGTATGAAAACTGTTGTCCGTGGAAGAATCGTGCGATAATCGGATCGTTAGTACAGAGCTTTTGAGAGCCGATCACGACAATTCATCTGATATTATTAGATCAGACGAGCACGAAAATCTTCCTGGTATGATACCAGATCGTACGATTTTCATTCAGTCAGTACAGTTGTCGTCCGAAAATACAATACAAATGCATTACAACACATGACATCACTTTTTCTGTCGTACGAGAATTTTATAGTAACCTATTCAATTTGTACTTGCGACTATTTAGCGGAAAAAGTCGGACGATCTGTTGTCCGATTTTCGGATCGTGTGTCCAGGGCATTACAGAGAATTAAGTCAGCAACTACTAATACTGTACCTGCTGACTTTTAAAATAAGACACTCGCCTGTCCAAATATCCAGCGCCATCCTCCCTTTTGCTGGGTCTTTGCCAGTTTTCTGTTCCCAGAACCGGAATGTTTATGAAGGGAAGCCAGCTGTGACTCCTTGTGTGCGCCCCCTCCCAAAAGAAAAATAATTCAAAACGTGGGGAAGGAGGTGATGGAGGAACTTCCCTTTTTAGTTCCGCTTTAAAGGAAAATTCCACTTATTGCAATAAAATAATAAATGCATCCATACCTCAAAAATGTCCTGACGCGTATCGTCAGCGATCACGTGACTTCATCAGGGGATGATCCCCCTAATACAATCACATGATCACTGACGAAATGCGTCGGGACTTAGAGGCAACCGGCAGTGACGCAGGCGAGCTCGACGCTCGTGGATATACATGTTCTGTTTACATTTTTAATGTGAGTACCTTGTACGATTTTTATGCAATAAACACAATTTTATTCATATATACTACACTATCCTGGGATTCCTTATACACTATTACATATGTACGGCACCCGGAGACCCCACATACCACGGACGTGATAGCCTCTCCCTATGTCCAGGGACCATACCTACATCCTCTAAGGGACCACCTGGGCAAGCTGGACCACGTTTGGTACCCTCAGGCTTTACTTATATGCTGTAACCTCACAGCAGTGCGGTAAGGGGCCATCCATTTACATCAGCAGAAGGCACTGAAGAGCCATCACCCCATCACTCTGCACACTTCTCTTTAGTAGAAGGCACTGAAGAATCATCACTTTGCACATATCACTTTCCATGTGCGATTACACATTTTGGACTTTTTCATTAGTATCACACTTTGTGATTTACCATGTTCACTTATGCACTTTTAATTGTTTAATAGCAGATGTGATTGTTTTATAGCAGATGTCATTATTTGCACCTGTATCGTTTGAATTTTTCCACTGTGCAATACACCTCTCAAGCACTGGAGGTTTATTCGGATATTTCATTGTTTCTGGCTTTACTTTGCTTGCCACTTGCACAACATTTTGCACTTATTACCATTGATTTTATGCTTTTGTATTATACTTTTATGTATTGATTTTTATCAAAAGCTCAGCACTACTTTCTATACATTTATACACTCAGGTCTTGGTTTCACCTTTCAGTGTTTTTTAGCAGTTGATTCACATTTAGTCCCTTTTCAGCTGTCATTTAGCTGTTCCATAGTAGCGTGTGAATACTCTTTTTATATTTAATAGAGGCAGACTGTCTATTAATGGGACTGTAGGCAGGTGCAGTCTGTTTTCTCCACTGTAGGTGGACCTTGCTGCAGTGGTATTGCATTTGGAGGGGAAGTCAAGAGAAACATGGTTTCTCTATGGTTTCCTGGGTCCCTGGGGAAGCTGTCTGGATGCTGCCACCCCATGTGATTTTGCAAGTCATCTTGGGTCAGGCAGAGTCTATTTAGGGCCCTGGCCCTCAGACTTGGAGTGCATTTTGCATGTGAGTAGTGTAGGGACAGGTCACCAGTCTGATAGGGAGAGGTCTTGGATAAGTAGGGAACGGGTAGGGACACTCCATCTGTAACGGAAGCCCGTCACACTCAGCTTGAGTACTTCTGTCAGCATACAGCCTCCTCCAGTCTGCATATCAGATATTACAGCCCATAAATTATAACTAAATACCAGGCAAGACTAGCTCAGTTACACAGCTTGAACATGGAACTATTTATTAGATCAAGAATACAGCTTTGTATATAATTCGGAAGGAGGTTCCCCCTTCCTGATTATATTATTCTAACAATACAACTGTAACCAGACACATATATTAACATGAGCTAATTAACTAATCATTTACCCAGCCTAGGTGACTCAGAGGTATGACTTTCCAGGTCAGTCTTGCTGTCTTTTAGCTCAGAAGACACAACACACATTATCATGGATAAAAACACAGGACACCTTCTCACAATAGCAGAGGGTAGACCATGGCATTCACATCCGAGCTATTTTTTGATTAATCAGGGATTGCAGACAGCATGGCAACAGTCTACAAAACTCTTACATTAATTCCACTGTATCAGAATGATGGAACATTGTATCATAGATTTCTTGAGGGATATTATGGATAAATATTACTGTTCCATTTTAAGTAATCTAAACCACAGTCTCAGTTTCCATTAAATAGCTGTCCATTTACTTAGTCACCCAGTGCCCCTAATAAACACAGGGTGACTTAGACATAGGAGGTGCATGGGGAGCTGGAACAAGGGTTCCCCAAACTCTCCAAGGGATTCTGGGTTCCACGCCCCCCCCCCTGCCCAAAGGGACTCCCATCCTTCATGGACACCTCCCTATTTGAACTGGCCAGGCTGCATTCCAAGACAAATGATGTCGGCACACCTGAGACCTGCCCTGCTGCTTATCGGTGTTGCATTCTGTAAGTGTTTCTGGATGGAAATTTTTATTATGGAAGATGGACATTTTATTCTATTCATGTTACCTCGTGTTTCTATGATGTCTAGGGGTGATTGGTGAAAGTTGTAGTAACGGAATGTCCCCGACAGGTATCTTTTGCTGTGCTCTTTATTACCCAGCCGGGTAAAAACGATAAAACTTGGTGAAAAGTAGAGATAGGAGAAGTAATGAAGATAGCAGATCCAGATGTCGGCAATAGGGACAAACGCTTTTTCAAAGCGTTAAAAAAGCGTTTGAACGCGAAACATGTCAGTCAAGGCTATTATCCATCTCTATTGATTGCCACTGTAGTTTGAGCCTCGTCCGTGCCCCGCACCAGTCTCATCTTCGCCTCATCTCCGGGGTCACATTAGCGTTGCTACCAACGCCACGTCTGTGCCTTCCATTGATCCAATCGTAGCTTATTGCGGATGGCTGTAACCGGGGAACAGCCTCTGCAAAACTTGGACTATCTGGGCCTAGTAGTCCACCAGTTGCTATATGCTGTTGAGGTACTGGGTCGTCGGGGGGAGGTGTATAGCAACACATCTGACGCAGTACCAGCATTTTAGTAACTTTCCATGTGCTGAAGAGTTATTCAGAGTGGCTCTTCACAGAGATGCATGAAATTCAGTAACAATTTATAGCCAAGGCTTTACTCAGGAATACTAAAGAAATATTCTGCAGGGGACATCGCAGCAGTCAAAGAGCAATAGTCTGAAGTTACGCAGCACCATTGACTGTTGATCTTTATGTGCCCTATCTTCAGAACTTAAACTACTAAATGTGCTAAGTTGTATGGGCATCCCATGTCATAATATCCTTTCCAACTCTACCCAAGTTAACCCTTCAATAAAAATACCGCAAGGTAAAGCAAGTGACTTTCATTGTGTTTTCAAGAAATGGATGAATGGATGGTCAGACAGTGGGGTGATTTGTGGATCTTCTGAACTCGTGCAAGTGCACCGCTACATTTATTTTTCCAGATTTGAATCTCTTATACACTTCAGTTTGCAGTGGTGTGCCACAACCATTGGCACTATTTTAACTCATGACCCAACCATTACATGTGCTTCGGCTCAGTACTTGGCATACCGCTATTGGCCGGGTCTCCTACTCCACCCAGGGGAAGGTACCAGGGCCCAAGTCCTGCGGTAACGTGTGGAAACGGAGTTCCTGCACTTTTTTCACAGCAGGAACTCAGTTCCCTTTGCAGGACTAGAGCAGCCGAGCCGCCCAAGCCAATCCTTCACTAAGCGGCGATGCCCAGCTTGAGCCACTGTCAGGCGAACCTTAGTAATCCTTTATGTTACTGGCCGCTTCCTGTATATGGATTCATCGGGTAGTGTGCGGGTATTTCGTCACTTCCTCGATGCCGCAATGTCTCCTGGGAGCTTTTGTCATTGTTCCCAGGAGACATTGCGGAGGTCTGCCGTGAGTTATCGTGGGATTTAGAAAGAACTTGCTTCTTTCTAAGGCCCCATTCACACCTAAGCGACAAAACGCCCGACGCGGGACGCTTCTGTCGCTTGAGGGGAGAATTCCCATTGCCGTCTATGGAGATGGTTCACATCTCATAGACGCGCAACGCCTGTCGCCTGAAAAAAAGTCCCGGACCCTTTTTTTCACGCGACAGGCGCGTTTTCCCATAGACAGCAATGGGAATACTTTAGAAAAAAAAAAAGAAACATTTGTAATCGCGGCAAATCTGCCGCTACACGCGTACGCGGCTGTCGCTTAGGTGTGAATGCAGCCTAAATCCCGCGATAACTTGCGGCAGACCTCTGCAATGTCTCCTGGGAATAATAACAAAAGCTCCCAGGAGACATTGCGGCATCGAAGAAGTGACGGAATTTCCGCACACTACCTGATGAATCCATATACAGGAAGCGGCCAGTAACATAAAGGATTACTAAGGTACAGTGGATCGAAAAACAAAAAAAAAAAACATACGGTTTAGTAATTATGCATATGAGCGTATCATTTATAATTTTTTATTTTTTTTGGTGGGGGAGTGGATCTTGGGTGGGAGTTCCCACACTTTTTTTCCCCCCAGGACTTGACCCCTGGAAGGTACAATTTGGAATCTTTGCCCTGGGCTCTTGATGACCTCCTCCCAGGCACTGCTGCTTCCTCTACTACACCAACGCCTGTCTACATGACTTTCCCTACACTACAGTGCTTCTTGGACAATATGTAATGAACATTCAGCACCGAACTCCAGAAGACTGACACGATTTAGCTATTTGCCTATTCATACTTCTCGGTATCATGCAGCTTAAAGTGTTCATTCCATGATGTTTTATATTCATCTTGTAGATCAAAAGATCTGTTGTCCATGTCACGGAAAACAATAGTTTTCTTCTACAGCAGAAAGGACAGAGTATTAATGGTATTAGTGCCTTCACAGCTGGGCTGCTCTTCCAAGCGTCTCTCTCTATTGCTTTTTATTAAGAGCTTGGTGGCCACTAGCTATCCATTATTCCATGGAGCTTTATTCCATCAGCAATCATAAGGACGGTGTTTCACTTTTGATTATTTGGTTGGAAACTTCCCTTTGGATGAAATGCAGCATTTTGTATAGAACCCTGGGACGTCTTGGCTAAGTGCAAGGTTTCTTCAGCAGCTCACTATTAGCGGTATCCAGCTGCTTGGTGGAAGTACGAAATGGCTAATAAGCTATTCAATGCATTCATAGAACCGCATTAGAAAAAGGTGAGAATTCATTTTGTTTCTGTTTATCTGTATAATAAAGAGCATGACATGGAATAATGGCTTTGATTCTTTTTATTTTTTTTATGTACAAAGTAAGGGCACAGAAAACAGAAATGTAGGCTATTATCAGTCTTTATTGATGATAAGATGGAGCATGTCAAGAGATATCTACGACTCTCTAGAATCCCATTGTGCCTGTGTGTGCGCATGAATGGGCCACAGATTCATGTACCTGTTGGAAATGGTCAGTGGATAAATGAAAGAGCAGGATTATCTGAAGGGGGTCCACTCCTTCTTAAAAGTGCTGGGACACAATGGATGCCCAGCAAAGGCGCATTGGTAGCTGAAAGCATCCAATCTGTCCCACACACACCATTCCACCTACAAGCGGCAAATAAGTGGCAACCACTGCAATCTATAACTAGCCTTTACAGTACAGTGCACATAGAAGGGGCTTTACACATTACAAAACAACACATTAGATGCATCCAGCTGCCATTGTGCTTTTGCTGGGCTTCCAGTGTGTCTTTTAACAAGGAGTCAGATCCCTCCAGGGACATCTGCCCTTACTTTATCCACTACTATATGTGCTCCAACATGGAGACTCTCAAAACATTGGCATTAGGACCGTAGTACACAGAGGAGCCACTGTGGCTCTTACATAGTTGCATGCACTTTATTGTCAAAAGTATTGTGACACCTGCCTTTACACGCACATGATATTTAATGGCATCCCAGTCTTGGTCTGTAGAATTCAATATTGAGTTGGCCCACCCTTTGCAGCTACAACAGCTTCAACTCTTCTGGGAAGGCTGTCCACAAGGTTTAGTAGTGTGTGTGTGTATGGGAATGTTTGACCATTCTTCCAAAAGTGCATTTGTAAGGTTGGTTATTGATGTTAGACAAGAAAGCTGGACTCAGTCTCCCTTCTAATTCATCCCAAAGGTGTTCTATCGGGTTGAGGTCAGGACTCTGCAGGCCAGTCAAATTCCTGAACCCCAAACTCGCTCATTTATGTCTTTTATGAACCTTGCTTTGTGCACTGGTCCAAATCATTTGGTGGAGGGGGGATTACGGTGTGGGGTTGTTTTTCAGGGGTTTTGTTTGGCCCCTTAGCTTCAGTGACAGGAACTCTTAAGGCGTTTTGTACAATTTCATGCTCCCAACTTTGTGGGAAGAGTTTGGGGATGGCCCCTTCCTGTTCCAACATGACTGTGCACCAGTGCACAAAGCAAGTTTTAGAACTATTAAACGGGGGGCAAATTTTTTATTTTTTTGCAAGCTAAATGGTAAGTGTGCTGGGAAAATGTTGTTGTTTGTAGAGTGCTAAACCCCTTCCATGTGCACCTTCTGTAAAGACTTGGTTGGGCAGCAAATACATCTTACCATAGGTTCTCTCTTTCTCATTATCTCTTTCTCTCCCCCCCCCCCCTTTTGATGCCTCTCTCATGTACAACAGCTAGTTAACTAACACACATGCAGATTTACCAACAGTTCCCCTTATGGGGGAAATCCTCCTCTAGTCTGAACCTAAGCCCATATACATAGGCAAATCTTTGGCATACCAGAGTGCCAAGTGTTTTAGTTTCCTATCCTCCTCCAAACCATAACGAAAGTAGAGATACAGCCGACCTACACATTACCAAACTGTATTAGAAAATGTTATCGCTTCCCCTAAATGTTATCAGTTGTGGCAAAGTTCATTGTGCCATCAAACTTCTTAGATCATACTGACCTCCTTTATACCATCAACTGGTAAAAAAACATAATGTCCATTTCCAATGTGAACTGTGATTGCACCTGAGCTTCCTCGGGGACTGGAAGAAATGCTGTTCCATTAGCAGCCCAGGAAAAGTTTATTTGATAGTGAGAACTGCAAATAAGTGTAATGTGTTATCAAGAGACTTGGTTCTGGCTATTTTGATATTTTCAAGACATGGAGAGATATTTTTATATTATCTATCTATCTATCTATCTAATCTATCTATCTATCTATCTATCTATCTATCTATCTATCTATCTATCTATCTATCTATCTATCTATCTATCTATCTATCTATCTATCTATCTATCTATCTATCTATCTATCTATCTATCTATCTATCTATCTATCTATCTATCTATCTATCTATCTATCTATCTATCTCCAGGGAAATACTAGGTTACCTGCCAACTGGGTCTTGTATTAAATCTTGTAATATTGTTTCTGATAGTTCATTTCAAATATTTACTGACTTATTTAATAAAAACTTGCAAAGCACCAAATGCAAATTGCAGTAGTTACTGGAAACAACTGAAATCCATCTATTACTAGTCTGAATTAGTAAAGGGAGTTCTGAATAGTTGATTGAAAAAAGATGTATAAAAAAAAAAGATGTATATTTTCGCTGCTTAAAACAGATTTGCCTAATTATTAGGGGTGCGCATCTTCACTGGTCTCACGATTTAGATTCGATTATGATTATCATGGCAATGCATCACGATTACAGAGCAAGTGTGCATGGCTTTCATCCAAAAAAATTAAAGTACTCCATTTTTTTTATTCCATCTGTTCTTAAAAAAAAAAAAAAAACAACAAAAAAAAACACTTCCTGCATGTAGCAAAGTCTAAACACAGCAGACAACTTAAAGGAGCTCCAGGCTCCCCCCCCCCCAAAATACTAAAGGAGATGATCAGAGACTGCGGACATGCTACAGGAGATGATCAGAGACTGCGGACATGCTACAGGAGATGATCAGAGACTGCGGACATGCTACAGGAGATGATCAGACTGCGGACATGCTACAGGAGATGATCAGAGACTGCGGACACAGCATCATACTGGGAATAATAAGAACAGAGTTTTTATTTCTGACAATCTAATGGTGTCCTGTGTCCCCTCCCGAGCTGTTTTCACATTCAGGAAGATATCACACCATTCCTCCTGTCCTATATTTCTCCTCCATACAGCCCAGCACCCCCCCTCCTCCGTTGCTAATTTTTATGTGATTGTTTGAACATACTACACTATATGCAGAGTTTTTTTTCTATATGTGCGGCAGAGTGTATGGAGACACAGCCAGCTGAGGTTGGCACATGCATCTAGAAGCCATACTTTGTGGATGAGACCAGATGATAGTCATACCTATAGAAAGATTGCTGCCCTAAGACCCCATTCACACCTGGGCGTTTTGTAGCTTGAAACCTGAAGCTACAAAACGCTGGAGGGGAAAAAATCAATTATTCTCTATGGAGATGGTTCACATCTCCACTACAAAATGCCTGAAGCCAGAAGTTCAAAAACGCCTGAAGCTCAAACAAGTTCTGGGACTTTTTTTTAGGCAGATTTGGGCGTTTTCTGTTTTTAACATTGGTGACCCTAGACCTGTCCAAATTTGCGACAAATCGCGGTAAACGCCGCAAAAATCGCGACATCGCGGTAAAAAACGCTGCAAATATCGTGGCAAAACGCTACGCTCAGGTGTGAATGCAGTCTAAAAGCCTGTTTGATCTGCATTATTTTACAGATCCACTTGCAATGTGAGCGAGCATTTTAGCTGGTGATCGAACACCTGTGTGGCGGTGGAGTACATTGTTTATAAGGGTGAAAATCCCTCAACACTAGCACCTTCTTCTTCTTTTTTTTTTTTTTTTTTCTTATCGTCCATGGACGGACACAGCTCCTTAAATCTTGACAAGTGGGTTATGTTCCCTGTTTACAGGAGAGGACTAGGCAGAAACATGTTAGATAATTAAATTCATGTTACATTAACAGAGTTGAACAGCCCGCCCAGGGGGCGGTCCCTCCGGACATAACCCCCCTCCCTGCAGCATGCAGCCTCAGTTTTGTTCTGCCTAGCAAAGGAGATGGACGTATGGCCTAGCGTTGGAGTATCTAGGGTTGATCCGGACTCCTCTGTGGTGCAGGTCCTTCTTCCCCTGGAGAAATTGCAGACTCTTTAGTCTGCGGTGAAGGTATTGACATCACGCAATTGATCTTCTCTCTGGGTACATGCTGGTCCTTTGTCCTGTGGGTAGCCTCCTTTGAGGCGGTACTGTATACCCAGTTCCACGCTCGGGTATTCCAGGGGAAATACTGTCCAGGTGGTAAAAATCTCTTGTCTCTGAAATCATCAGATTCAGGTGCGCCACCTAGTCTATCTGAGTTGGTGACGGAGATCCCTGACTCTTCGGGGGTCCAGTCGGCCCTGAGTCTCTGGACTAGCATAGACCTACGGCCACACCTCCCGGAATGTGCCGCTCTAGTCTGGTCTCGGTAGCTACCCAGGGTCGGGCCTGGATGGGAGACCGCCTGGGAATACCAGGTGCTGTGGAACCTGTCTACCGTTCACTGTCCTACTATTTTAGGCGATCAGTCTATGCTTCTCTTTGTGGTTGAGGAGGTTGCAAGGTCGTCAGATCTGGTTTCAGCCAGACAAAGCCACGGCCGTGGCTTCGGTCTACCATCAGGTATACCGGCAGACGGACTACTGGAGTCGCCAGATGCTGGACCAGGGCGACTGGTCTTTGTGCTTGGGAGTATTTTGGCTCCCTTGCAGGAGGTGAGTCTCACAGAGTATGGATCTCCTGGCCGCTCGTCTCCACCGGAAGGGTGTCAAAGTTAGTGGCCAGGTCTGGTGATCTGGTACAGACACGTCAGTCGCACTGGTGGCCCTGTGGGGTTTGTATCGGCGGCTTTATGCCTTTCCTCCATTGTAGTTGCTTCCTCGGCTGCTCCACAGAGTGGAGGCTGAGGAGATCCCGATGATTCGAATCGCTCCAGATTGGCCTCGGTGTCCTTGGTTACGCTGATATCGGGCACCTGGTAGCGGAGGTACCCTGTCAGTTGCCAGGGCGGGAGTTCCATTTGTCTCGAGGTCTCATACTTCCTCCTGTTGTACAGTCACTGACTTGCTCAACATGACTATTGGAAGCCAGACTTTAAGAGACCGGTATCTGTCCGACTCTGTCATCTCAACCATGCTGAGGGCACGGTAGTCGTCTTCCGGAGGATCTACCGTCGCACCTGGCAGGCCTACATCTCTTGATGCGAAGAGATGGAGGGACGTACTCGGTGTCCAGGGTCCTGCTGTTTTTACAGCTTGGAGTGAATCTAAAAATAGCTTAAAGCACTGTTTGGGGGCAGATTTCGGCCTTGGCTGTGTTCTTAAGTGGCCTTTTTGTGGCCCGTTCTCTAGTGGGTACCTTTTTTGTGCAGTGGGTTTGTCCTATACTTTCCCCTCTTGGCCCATCTCTTCCCCCATGAGTTTTGACTCATGGGGGAAGGTGGCCCCTTTAGTGGCCTTTTACCTCTGGGGTTTCTGAGGTGGCGGTCTTGTCTTGCAAGCCGCCATGCTTGATCCTCCATAAGGATTATGTGGTGGTGCGCCCGTGACCTTCCCTTCTCCCGAAGGTGGTTTTGGCCTTTCGCCGGAATAAGGACATTGTTCTTCCATCCTTATGTCCTCGGCCGGCGCATCATACGGAGGTTGCTTTTCATACTTTAGGCGTGGTACTTGCTTTGGGGGTCTACCAGCCTGCTACGGCTCCGTTTCGGAGATCTGACTCTCTTTTGTGTCGGTGTCTGGTCCACAAAAGGGCCTGGCGGTCTCGTCGACCACCATTTCTCAGGGGATCAGGCTGGCTGTCATACAGGCCTATGCTCTTAAGGGGCGGGCCCCCCGTTCCGGTCACGGCACTCTCGACCAGGGCAATCGGTGGTTCTTGTTTTGTTTTGTTTTTTCGACATCATGCGTTGGTCTTACAGGTGTGCAAGGCGGCGACTTGGTCGTCCGTTCACGCTTTTCCCAGAATTTACATGGTTGCTGTGAGTGCATCTTCTGATGCTTTTTTTGGCCGCTAGTTTTTGCAGGCGGCTTTTTAAAGTTGCACCTCCTCCGTTGAGGAGCTCTGCTTGTTTTGGGGTGAAGTTACAATTGGTTTTACTGATATATTTCCCACCCCTCGTTTTTGACACTGCTTGTCAAGATTTAAGGAGCTGTGTCCGTCCATGGACGATAAGAGAAAATAGGATTTTTTGTACTCACCGTAAAATCCATTTCTCTGAGTCCATGGACGGACACAGCACCCACCCCTCCTTTTTAGGTTTGTACTGCTTGTTAAGAACTAAGGCTTCATACTGCAGGGAAGGAGGGTTATGTTTGGAGGGACCGCCCCCTGGGCAGGGCTGTTCCACTCTGTTAATCTTGTAATTAATTATCTAACATGTTTCTGCCTAGTTATCTCCTGTAAACAGGGAGCATAACCCACTTGTCAAGATTTAAGGAGCTGTGTCCGTCCATGGACTCAGAGAAAAGGATTTTATGGTGAGTACAAAAAATCCTATTTTTTTTTTCTTTATGCTTTTGGATATAAACTGCGGTCTATCTGGAAGCTTTTTTCAGTGAAGCACATTGTTATCGTTTCTAAGGGTGAAGGGCCCTAAACACTGACACATGTTTGTACTGTAGCACCCATCAGGGTTTACTTCCTCGCTTTAACTGACAATTGTATGGTCGCGTGACATTGGACACATACAAAATTTACGTTCCTTTTTTTTTTTTTTTTAAGCACAAAAATAGAGCTTTCTTGTGGTGGTATTTGATCACCGCTGCGTTTTTTATTTATTTTTTGCGCTTTAAGCAAAGAGCAAAAATGTAAAAGCCTTTGCCTTTGCTATAATACATACCCAAAACAAATTATATATATCTCAGTTTAGGACGATATATATTATTCAACATATTTTTGTTAAAAAAAAATCCCAATAGGCATATATTAATTGGTTTGCGCAAAAGTTATAGTGCCTACGAAATAGGGGATAGATTTATTACATTTTTTATTATTTTCCTTTTTTTTTTTTTACTAGTAATGGCGATGATCTGCATGATTGCGGCAGACAGACACTTTTTTGGGACCATTGACATTTATACAGCAAACAGTGCTATAAAAAAGCCATTCACAACTCTGCCCCGAGCTACATCACCAATCTTGTCTCCGCTCTTCTTAAGACCTCCTACCCTCAAGCTCCCTTGTCTCCTCCTCCAATGCTCGTCTCCAGGATTTCTCCAGAGCCTCTCCCATTCTCTGGAACTCGCTACCTCAACCTATCCGACTATTACCTACTCTGCTACCTTTAGGCGTTCTTAGAGAAGCCGTGACAGTGCTGCGTTGGAGGGCTTTGTTTTCAGGTGAGTTTTGTAATGTGTTAGTATGCAATGCATACTAGCACATTATGCGCTTAACTTGCAGGAAGATAAAAAAATTATATATATTTTTGGGGATTTACCACTACTTTAAAGCGCTGCAAATGCAATGGGCATGTTTACAGTGTGTTTACTGCACGCTTTTAGCGTGTTTCAAAAGAACTGGAGGCAGTTGCAAAGCATCAACGTCTGTCTAACACTGCTCTGCATGAGGCAGCCTTAACGCTGCAGTGTGTACACCTCCATCTGCTCCCTATTTTATAAATTTTTTGTGGAATTGATAGGTGGTGGGGAAGAGTTAAAAACGTGACCCAACCACCTGTATGAAAGAGTTTTCAAACCCAACTCCAGGAAACTTCTTTGGGGGCTGATGAACTTTGAAAATAAAATAAATACTTTAAAGGGGTTGTAAAAGTTTGTTTTTTATTTTCTAAATAGGTTCCTTTTAAGCTAGTGCATTGTTGGTTCACTTACCTTTTTCATTCGATTTCCCTTCTAAATATTTTTTTCTTTGTCTGAATTTCTCACTTCCTGTTTCTCCTCAGTAAGCTTTCCACCATCATCCGAGCCATTCTGGCTGGGGGTTAGTCAGCGTGCTCGCCCCCTCCCTTGGGACTACATCCCTGCGGGTAAAGCGTCTCCCCACAGGGATGTAGTCTCAAGGGAGGGGGTGAGCAAGCTGACTAACCCCCAGCCAGAACGGCTCGGATGATCGGGGCAAGCTTACTGAGGAGAAACAGGAAGTGAGAAATTCAGACAAAGAATAAAAACATTTAGAAGGGAAATTGAAGGAAAAGGTAAGTGAACCAACAATGCACTAGCTTAAAGGAACCCATTTAGGAAAAAAAAAAAATGAACCTTTACAACCCCTTTTAATGATCGGTCTCATGAAACGCCTAATGTTGATTATTACCAAATGTATGGAAAATGTATATTGGTAAAGGATACACTACTGGTCAAAAGAACACCCCCATTTTTCCCGTTCTTATTACAATTTGTGCAGTTTAATGTCTCAAAGTACTCCTGAAAATAAAGCATGGAATAAATAAAAAATTGGACATAAAAGATAAATTATTACAGGAAGTCCCACTAAAAATTAAGGTACACGCTCCCCCCCCCTAAAAAAAATTACATGCCAAATGTGGCCTGTCAGGGGGCGAGGAGTGCCTAACGTGCAAGTTCCACTTTTGGGTTGAACTCCGCTTTAAACAATTAGAACATAAGAATACTTGCCTAATAGTTTCTGCTTCTGGTCTGAGTGAAAGTACATCAGCCCCCATGGGTATAAGGTCATGTGGCTCAGTTCTTTGTGTCAACTTCCTGAAAACTTCCCTTTTATAAACATCACAGTCTTGCCATCAAGGTTTCTGATGCAGGGGCAAGAAGTACCTGTCTTTAAACAAACAAACTCTCTGATAATTATTACACAAAAGCTATTTCCAAATACAGACAGTAGATGGCAGCAGATCCCTACATGTATGTTTTGTAAGCGCACCACTCCCAAAGCTGAATCCTTCTAAATATCAGCCTTCAATACTCCCATCCACAATGGCACTCCTTGGATGGGGAGGGGCTACCCTGAATATCATAATTTATTTCCCAAAGGCAGATTCCTAACGAGAGGAAGGAGTTGCGCTATGACCTTAAAAGTGTGCTGTTTCTCCTTTTATTGTCTCCAAACTGTGGCAGGTTCCAGGCCAAGCTTTATTGCTCGGCAGCGTTGTAACCTGGGTGTCCTATATGAGAGGGAGTGCCTAAGTCACAAGATTTGCTAAATACAATTAAAAGTCGTTCTGCAAATAAGACCTTTTTTCCTCTGTGTGCAAATAATTCTAAAGTATGGCTTTCTTCAACGATTTCAAGAAATTTAATACATCTGCCATATATATGATTATGTATGGAGTGCAATAATGTTCTAATAATGATTAATTAGTTTCTTTAATGCTCAGTTTTGCCATTGTAGAGAGATATTGATTGGGAATTCAATTAACATAATTAAAAAAAAAGTAGGTTCTCTAGTAAATGGTTCACCCCAATGCTTCTCACTAATTGCTATAAAATGGAGGGCGTCATAGCTTGGACTCCAAACAGATTTAATTTTACAGTTACAATAAATTGGTCTGCATCAAAAAGCCTATTAATCAGAATAAATTAAAGAATGGATGGAGAAATGTTCTCTAATAGATTTCTTTTCTCTGCATTTGGGATATTTAAAAACAGTTTAGCTGACTCGTCAAATGCAGTTGAGCAAAATATTTAAAATGTTAATGCGTATTTTGGACAATTAATTGCAAAATGGGAACATTCACAAAATATGATGGCTTTTTGTTTATTGAAAATATGTCCAGCAAAACAGTTTCATCGTTACACCACTGCATGCATTTGCAATTCGTTAACAACTCTCTAATGCAGGGTTTCTCAACTAGGGTTCTTCTAGATCAGGGGTCTCAAACTCAAATTACCTGAGGGCCACAAGACAAGTTTTCATATGCCATGGGGGGCCGCATGCAAACTTTCAAACTTCAAAAACAACAGTACTGGTGTCAGCGAACACATTATTAACCCCCAGCACTGGTGTCAGCGAGCGCATTATTACCACCAGCACTGGTGTCAGCGAGCGCATTATTACCACCAGCACTAGTGTAAGTCGACAAATTTGCTTGGAATCTAGGAGCCAGCTAAAAAAGTTAGGAGCCAGAAAACGCACCCCGTCCCGACGAGCTTGCGCGCAGAAGCGAACACATACATGAGCAGCGCCCGCATATGTAAACGGTTTTCAAACCACACATGTGAGGTATCGCCGCGATTGGTAGAGCGAGAGCAATAATTCCAGCACTAGACCTCCTCTGTAACTTAAAACATGCAACCTGTAGATTTTTTTAAATGTCGCCTATGAAGATTTTAAAGGGTAAAAAAGTTTGTCGGCATTCCACAAGCGGACGCAATTTTGAAGCGTGACATGTTGGGTATGAATTTACTCGGCGTAACATTATCTTTCATAATATTAAAAAAAAATGGGGATAACTTTACTGTTGTCTTATTTAATTAAAAAAGTGTAATTTTTTCCCAAAAAAGTGCGCTTGTAAGACCGCTGCGCAAATACGGCGTAACAGAAAGTATTGCAGCGATCGCCATTTTATTCTCTAGGGTGTTAGGATAAAAAATATATATAATGTTTGGGGGTTCTAATTAGAGGGAAGAATATGGCAGTGAAAATAGTGTAAAATGACATTAGAATTGCTGTTTAACTTGTAATGCTTAACTTGTAATACCAACGGCCACCACCAGATGGCACCAGCTCACACATCTGGTGGTAATAACTTGTAATACCAACGGCCACCACCAGATGGCGCCAGCTCACATCTGGTGGTAATAACTTGTAATACCAACGGCTCACCACCAGATGGCGCCAGCCCCCACTTCCACCCTGCCTGCGGGCCATTTATAACTGGTCCGCGGGCCGGTACTTTGAGACCACTGTTCTAGAGGTTGCTAGGGGTTCCTTGAGCAAAGAGTAAGCTCTACCCTTCAAAATTCCCACTAACACCATTGATCCTTTTGCTTATCTGTAAGGGGATAAGTCTTCCCAATGACCACACGTGTGGGAGTCGGTTCACACAGGGGCGACTCAGCCGCCTGACAAGTCGCGCTCCACTCTATTCAATAGAACCGTTCTAATAGGAGCAATGCAAGTCGCTCCGTCTTAGAAAAAGGTTCCTGTACGACTTTGGGGGCGACTTGCATTGACTTCAATACAGAAGTCATTTTTCAAGTCGCCTCTTAAGTCGTCTTGAGAATGCCTTGCCGAGACACCCCCCCGAAGTCGTGCCGCCCCTGTGTGAACCGGCTCTAAGGAGCCTTCTTCCCACTGACCATCACACTAATGTATCATGAGTTGTAGATATGGTAATTTTAGTGGGGGTTCCCTGAGACGAGAATGTTGTTATTTCAAGAGTTCCTCTGTGTTGAGAAGGGTTGCTCTAATGTCTCTCCAGTGCAGTAACTGATCCAATCTCAAGCATCTTGGCATTAGGAGAAGATTTTGGTCTCTTTTGACACTCAAAGGGGTTGTAAAGGAATTTTTTTATTTTTTTTTCATAATAAGCATCCTTTACCTGCAGACATTCCTCCTTTTCACTTCCTCATTGTTGGTTTTTGCTCAGAAGTTGCTCTATTTCTTCTCCTGTTCTGTTCACTTCCTGCTTGTCTGATTGTAACTCACCACCGTAAAGGGAGGCTTTACTGCGGTGGTCAGTAACGTGCTCGCTCCCTCCTGGGAACTACATCTGTGCGGCAGGATGCTCTCTACATGTTGGAGACTTCAAGGAGGTGTGAATTACTGGGCGTGCCGCAATGCATACTGGGAAATGTCGTTCTTACATGAACGAGCGCCGCAAACCAGGAAGTGAATGAGAGAACAGAAACTAGAATGCCGGAGGTGATATTGATGAAGGAATTTAATAGGTAACATTTTTTTTTTTAGCTAAATAGCTTCCTTTACTTTACTGCAGTCCTGGTTTCATGTCCTCATTGTTCGTTTTTGCTCTGATGTTGCTGTAATTCTGCTCTGTTCTGGACACTTCCTGGTTGCCTGTTTCCTTTGGACCACAGTACTGGGAGCTTCTAGTTTAGTTTTCAAACCCTCACTTCTCTATGGCTCTATACAGCACAGAGGCAGGATAACTTGCAAAAACGAAACTGAAACTAAAGGTACATTATATGATTGTTTTTTTATCTATTTTTAATCGTTTTTAAAAGGAATCAGTTAACTATTATGTCTCTATACCCTGTAAACAGTCATTTAAGCAAAACATTTTTTTTCCTTTAACTCACGTCGCCACTCCAGCCGGAGTGGGTGAAGTGTACCCGGACAGGCCTCTCACACCGACCTGGCAGCCAGAGTATCACTTAGAACTTCTGAGAAGGAACAAGTCTCTGCCACTGATTTGGCTCTAATAGAATTAGGAGTGGGACCTCTGCCACAGGCCCTCTACTCAGGAACGTAGATAATAGAGCGAATCCTCTCAGCGAATATAATTTGCCTGAATCTCCCTCAGGTAGACTTCTTAATTTTGGGGTCACCGACTGACAAGTTGCAGCATACAACTTCTCAGTGTCCGGCCACCCAGATCCCCGATGGATTGTCTAAACCCTATTGGATCACCTGTCTCCGGGCTCACCTCAGACCGACTCTCCACCGGACAGCATAACTCGCTTGGGATCTTCCTCATGAAGTGTGGGGACCCAGTAAGTCACTGGGGCCCCTTTGCAGCTTTAGTTGCTCCGGGCCATGAGGGCCCAGAGTCAGGATCTCCGCGTAGCATGTGCGCCCCGGCCTGATAGGCCATCTCGCCGGGGCCTGTGCTGTGCGCACACCCTAAAGGTGGGTGCCGCACCTGAAACCAGGAACGGGCGAAGAACCCCACAAAATGGCATCTGCCCAAGAAATACCCACCCCCAGCATGCCCCGCGAGGGAAACACTCCTCTGATTGGCTGCTGGAGAAAGGCGCCTCCGCCTGGACCCCTCTGGCACCACCTGCTATCCAAAGATGGAACGGTATCTTTGGAACACGGAATGGAATCACAGGATAGCCCAGCCTGGCAGAAACCCAATTTACACAAATCAACATGGATGAGAGCAAAGTAACTCTTTCACCCCCCTCTAAATTTAACATAGCACCTGTACTGAAAGTACACAGGCGCTACACACCTATCGCTACACATTGTAGGAATAACACGCCACCAGATTAGATTGCCCAGTTGTATGGTGTGAAGCAGGGGTCTCCAAACATTCTAAACAAAGGGCCGGTTTATTGTCTTTCAGACTCTTGGAGGGCCGGACTTTGGCCAGCGGGAGTGAAAACTTTCCTGGCATCAGTGGGAGTAAACATCTGGTATTAGGGGGAGGAATATTGCCCCATTGCTGGTATCATAGGGAGGAATAGTGCCCCATTAGTGGTGTCAGTGGGAGAAATGGTGTTCCATTGTCGGTATCAGATGGCAGAATAGGGTCTTGTATCATTGGGAGGGATACTGCTCCAAGGGCCTGATAAAGGCAAGCAAAGGGCCACATTCGGCCCTCGGGCCGCAGTTTGGAGACAGAAGGGGGTTGCTCCCTATTAAGATCTCTCTGCATTTTGTAAATCGACTTCAAAGATTATGTTTCACTCCACTTGAATGCCCAAATCATGCGATGACTGGGACACTCATCTTGTATCTATCAACAAACGTTCTTTTATGAAATATAAAAATAAATAAAAATAAAAGATTTGACAAATATCGAATAGATGTAAATGTACAAAAAGCTTTTCTTTGTCAAACCTTCTTGATTTGAAAAAACGCAAATCAAAACGGAGCCTCACTAGGCTTTTCAACCTTCGATGTCATTTTGTTGGGTTATCCTGCTGTGAACATATGTGACATAACAACATAAATACACAGAAAATCTTCCTGTGTTGTATAAATCCATACTAAGCCAGCGCATTTATGTAAAATACTTATCTCATATCCAAAAGCCAGAATCCAGTTTTGCTTTGAGCACAAAAAGTACGCAGTGGAACGCCATGGCATTGCCGCCTATCCTGTAGAAATGCAAAAAAGGTGACACATTTCAGGTTCGTTTTCTGCCAATTATGTTTTATAAAGGGAGGCGTGACTGTTTGTTGCACTCGCTTTTATTCACTGCCATTGTTCTCGTTTATTTTCTTTACTGCTCTTACTGGTATTTTCTGTACACTTGGACAAATCAGGATCTATTCAAGTGAAACAGATTAGCGGCTGGAACCATGTAATCACAATGAGAGTTGCTGATTTCAGTCTCCAGTGAAATATAACAGATTACTCATGGGCCAATGTATTTCCTGAAAAGGACCACGTATTATGTTTTTTTTTCCCTTTTTATCGTACACAAAGAAGAAAACAAAAACGTCTGAAAGCAATACAACTGCTAGTTTTTATTCTGCAATGCATTACCGATTTCCTTATTGGAAATGTTGTTATTAAGCAAGAAAGCTGTGCAATTACGTGCTCAACGACGCAGCCATTTGCCTGCTTGTGCCATATATTTGTTTTTGGGAACGGTAGGTAAACCTATTCATAAAAGTAAATAAGATGGGGAACCGCGCTTAGGAGACCACTAGGTGGAAATATGTAGCACCCTTCCTGTCTCCCCTTGTCATGTGACAAATCACATGACCAGAACCAGGAAATAGGAGAAGCTGCCTTCATTCCCATTGGGCACTGGGCTGAGAAGCTGAGTGAGTGAAGTGAATTGAGTGAGCACACAGAGTCTTGGTTTGTCATTCGGAATCATACATCAGTGGCTTCTTTGGAGGAACCCGGACATCTAAGAGGACCGGTATTACCTGGACCAGAGAACTCACCTGGAGAACCCGGAAAGGCGATGAGCCGAGTCGCTTGGATACTATCCATTTACATGCGCTTTACCCCTGCAGGGGTGAGTGCCTCTGGTGAGTGGGGACCCAGGAGGGGGAGCACCGGAACCACTGCGTGAACTCACATAATTACATATTGTGATTATTCACTCTGATTGGATGCACCTGGTCACGAACATTTTCTGATTTATTATACATGGACTATTGACCCTATATTTCCATTAACTGGACTATCTATCTGGCATTGTTTGCATATAATGTTCATATAATTTTTATTTATTTTTCACTTTTTGGATTTGTCACTTCCGTACTGCCGGCTCTGACCTATAGCAGTGCTGCTGATAGGTGGAAGCCGTCACTTATTGTTTATATCTATTCAACGTTTGGTCTTTTATACTTTATATTGCACTGGTACCTATGTAATGCATCTGCAATTATACTGAACCACTTGTGACTGCTAGTCACATCTATTTTATACCATCACTGGTACACACCAATCCCACATTGGCTCCAATTACGAGCATTCTATTGAGGCACTTTTATTGCATTTCACTTTGAGACTCACTAGCTATTAGCTTCAATTGGGTCAGATAAAAGTCACCCATGTACTAATTTCCCGGTACTTCTAGCCTCCAGTTGAGACAGCGCCACCACCCCCACACCTCCATTACTCTATTCATAAAAGTATCCCGGAATAAATATGCAGAACATGAGTCAGGCTAAAATAAAATTGTCAAAATTAGTCCCCCCTAAAATAAGGTTGTATATACTCAACTCTCCTTCTGACCACTCCACCAAACACCGCAGTGTTGAAGAGAAAAAAAAAACAGAGCATGGAAACTCTCAAATCCAACATTTTTTAAAGCGGTGGTTCACCCTAAAAAACAAGTTTTCAGCATACTAGCGCGAGCTACAGTATGCCTTTATTTATTTTTTTGGCGCCGTACTCACAGTTTAATTGCGTAGTTCAGTTTCAGACTCCCCGCGGGGAATGGGCGTTCCTATGCAGAGGGAACGTGATTGACGGCCGGCTATGGCGCGTCACGCTTCCCGAAAATAGCCGGAGTAGGACTTTGCTCTTCACGACGCTATACGGCGCCTGCGCACAGACATCGGAGCTGACTGCGCAGGCGCCGTGAAGAGCAAAGTCCTATTTCGGCTATTTTCGGGAAGCGTGACGCGCCATAGCCGGCCGTCAATCACGTTCCCTCTGGTCCGCTAATTGCATATCCCTGCCATAGACTTTAATGGGGTTTGCAGTTTGAGTCTGAAGTTTTGCGATGTTCGAGAGTTCTGGCGTAAAAAATGGGGAGGGGGGTGCCTAACTCTACCTACTAACTGTAAGATATTTCCCTTGTGCTGATTTTTTTTTTTTCTATTTTGGCCGCACTTCTTTCTTTTCAGAATGTTTATAGGCCATTTTTTTTTTGTTATCCCTTAAAATCCCCACATACCGATATCTCGAGTTCTGTGCACTCGGCGTACTTCATGCTCGAATTTTCCAGATGCTTCCAATATCTGCTATTTACAAACAATTTGTTCTCAAACACAACTTTGTAATGGAAGATATTATTTTCTGCCATATAGTCAATTGTAAAACGAAGCTGTACGGAATGGCGCACAATTAATATGAACACAGACGTCCGAACCAACATCTTCAGAACAGCGATGCCCAATTATCATGTACTATTTGCTCTGTATAAAGTCAATACAGTTTATTATATTGCTGCAAACTGCATACAATGTCAATATTTTCATAAGGTACCTTTTTGTTCTAATCAATAATAGTTTTTTTTTTTTTTGAATCTCTAGTTAAATTGATAAACTTTGGGAAAGCGCTTCTTTCTGCAAATCATTTTGTAACCACCCATTTTGTTGGCGCAGTGTGTGATCGTAGTGTGCGTAAAAGCGGAACATTTTAAGCGCCCCTGTCAGGTGTAAATGGCTTTGTCTCGATACCTCTTACTGCCACTTTTGCTGGATAACTTTGGTCTTGTAAAGCAAGTGTCTCCAAACTTTCTAAACAAAGTTTACTGTCATTCAGAGTTTAGGAGGGCCAGACTATGGCCAGTGGAAGTAGACAATATCTCAGGCTTGGTGGTCAGTGGGAGTAAAACAAAACTACATGGCGCCTTTGGTCATTAGGAGGAGGAATAGTGCCCCATCATTGGTGTCGGTGGGAGGAATAGTGCCCCATCACTGGTGTCGGTGGGAGGAATAGTGCCCCATCACTGGTGTCAGTGGGGGGAATAGTGCCCCATCATTGGTGTCAGTGAGAGGAATAGTGCCTCATTGTTGGTGTCAGTGGGAGGAATAGTGCCTCATTGTTGGTGTCAGTGGGAGGAATAGTGCTCCATTGTTGGTGTCAGTGGGAGAAATGGTGCCCTATTGTTGGTGTCAGTCGGAAGAATAGTGCTCCATTTTTGGTGTCAGTGGGAGAAGTGGCACCCCATGGATGGTGTCAGTGGGAGAAGTGGCGCCCCATGGTTGGTGTCAGTGGGAGAAGTGAATGCAGGCTCCTGGGGAGAGAAGATATAGTGAATGCAGGGTCCTGGGGAGATCAGATATAGTGAATGCAGGCTCCTGGGGAGATCAGATATAGTGAATGCAGGCTCCTGGGGAGATCAGATATAGTGAATGCAGGGTACTGGGGAGAGAAGATATAGTGAATGCAGGGTCCTGGGGAGAGAAGATATAGTGAATGCAGGCTCCTGGGGAGAGAAGATATAGTGAATGCAGGCTCCTGGGGAGAGAAGATATAGTGAATGCAGGGTCCTGGGGAGAGAAGATATAGTGAATGCAGGCTCCTGGGGAGAGAAGATATAGTGAATGCAGGCTCCTGGGGAGATCAGATATAGTGAATGCAGGGTACTGGGGAGAGAAGATATAGTGAATGCAGGGCCCTGGGGAGAGAAGATATAGTGAATGCAGGCTCCTGGGGAGAGAAGATATAGTGAATGCAGGCTCCTGGGGAGAGAAGATATAGTGAATGCAGGGTCCTGGGGAGAGAAGATATAGTGAATGCAGGCTCCTGGGGAGAGAAGATATAGTGAATGCAGGCTCCTGGGGAGAGAAGATATAGTGAATGCAGGCTCCTGGGGAGATCAGATATAGTGAATGCAGGCTCCTGGGGAGATCAGATATAGTGAATGCAGGGTACTGGGGAGAGAAGATATAGTGAATGCAGGCTCCTGGGGAGAGAAGATATAGTGAATGCAGGCTCCTGGGGAGAGAAGATGTAGTGAATGCAGGCTCCTGGGGAGAGAAGATATAGTGAATGCAGGGTCCTGGGGAGAGAAGATATAGTGAATGGAGGGTCCTGGGGAGAGAAGATATAGTGAATGCAGGGTCCTGGGGGGGAGAGGATATAGTGAATGCAGGGTCCTGGGGAGAGAAGATATAGTGAATGCAGGCTCCTGGGGAGACCAGATATAGTGAATGGAGGGTCCTGGGGAGACCAGATATAGTGAATGCAGGGTCCTGGGGAGAGAAGATATAGTGAATGCAGGCTCCTGGGGAGAGAAGATATAGTGAATGCAGGCTCCTGGGGAGATCAGATATAGTGAATGCAGGCTCCTGGGGAGATCAGATATAGTGAATGCAGGGTACTGGGGAGAGAAGATATAGTGAATGCAGGCTCCTGGGGAGATCAGATATAGTGAATGCAGGGTCCTGGGGAGAGAAGATATAGTGAATGCAGGCTCCTGGGGAGAGAAGATATAGTGAATGCAGGGTCCTGGGGAGAGAAGATATAGTGAATGCAGGCTCCTGGGGAGAGAAGATATAGTGAATGCAGGCTCCTGGGGAGATCAGATATAGTGAATGCAGGGTACTGGGGAGAGAAGATATAGTGAATGCAGGGCCCTGGGGAGAGAAGATATAGTGAATGCAGGCTCCTGGGGAGAGAAGATATAGTGAATGCAGGCTCCTGGGGAGAGAAGATATAGTGAATGCAGGGTCCTGGGGAGAGAAGATATAGTGAATGCAGGCTCCTGGGGAGAGAAGATATAGTGAATGCAGGCTCCTGGGGAGAGAAGATATAGTGAATGCAGGCTCCTGGGGAGATCAGATATAGTGAATGCAGGCTCCTGGGGAGATCAGATATAGTGAATGCAGGCTCCTGGGGAGATCAGATATAGTGAATGCAGGCTCCTGGGGAGATCAGATATAGTGAATGCAGGGTCCTGGGGAGAGAAGATGTAGTGAATGCAGGCTCCTGGGGAGAGAAGATATAGTGAATGCAGGGTCCTGGGGAGAGAAGATATAGTGAATGCAGGGTCCTGGGGGGAGAGGATATAGTGAATGCAGGGTCCTGGGGAGAGAAGATATAGTGAATGCAGGCTCCTGGGGAGACCAGATATAGTGAATGGAGGGTCCTGGGGAGACCAGATATAGTGAATGCAGGGTCCTGGGGAGAGAAGATATAGTGAATGCAGGCTCCTGGGGAGAGAAGATATAGTGAATGCAGGCTCCTGGGGAGATCAGATATAGTGAATGCAGGCTCCTGGGGAGATCAGATATAGTGAATGCAGGGTACTGGGGAGAGAAGATATAGTGAATGCAGGCTCCTGGGGAGATCAGATATAGTGAATGCAGGGTCCTGGGGAGAGAAGATATAGTGAATGCAGGCTCCTGGGGAGAGAAGATATAGTGAATGCAGGGTCCTGGGGAGAGAAGATATAGTGAATGGAGGGTCCTGGGGAGAGAAGATATAGTGAATGCAGGGTCCTGGGGGGAGAGGATATAGTGAATGCAGGGTCCTGGGGAGAGAAGATATAGTGAATGCAGGCTCCTGGGGAGACCAGATATAGTGAATGGAGGGTCCTGGGGAGACCAGATATAGTGAATGCAGGGTCCTGGGGAGAGAAGATATAGTGAATGCAGGCTCCTGGGGAGAGAAGATATAGTGAATGCAGGGTCCTGGGGGGAGAGGATATAGTGAATGCAGGCTCCTGGGGAGAGAAGATATAGTGAATGGAGGGTCCTGGGGAGACCAGATATAGTGAATGCAGGCTCCTGGGGAGAGAAGATATAGTGAATGCAGGGTCCTGGGGAGAGAAGATATAGTGAATGGAGGGTCCTGGGGAGAGAAGATATAGTGAATGCAGGGTCCTGGGGGGAGAGGATATAGTGAATGCAGGGTCCTGGGGAGAGAAGATATAGTGAATGCAGGCTCCTGGGGAGACCAGATATAGTGAATGGAGGGTCCTGGGGAGACCAGATATAGTGAATGCAGGGTCCTGGGGAGAGAAGATATAGTGAATGCAGGCTCCTGGGGAGAGAAGATATAGTGAATGGAGGGTCCTGGGGAGACCAGATATAGTGAATGCAGGCTCCTGGGGAGAGAAGATATAGTGAATGCAGGGTCCTGGGGAGAGAGGATATAGTGAATGCAGGCTCCTGGGGAGAGAAGATATAGTGAATGCAGGCTCCTGGGGAGAGAAGATATAGTGAATGCAGGGTCCTGGGGGGAGAGGATATAGTGAATGCAGGCTCCTGGGGAGAGAAGATATAGTGAATGGAGGGTCCTGGGGAGACCAGATATAGTGAATGCAGGGTCCTGGGGAGAGAAGATATAGTGAATGCAGGCTCCTGGGGAGAGAAGATATAGTGAATGCAGGGTCCTGGGGGGAGAGGATATAGTGAATGCAGGCTCCTGGGGAGAGAAGATATAGTGAATGGAGGGTCCTGGGGAGACCAGATATAGTGAATGCAGGGTCCTGGGGGGAGAGGATATAGTGAATGCAGGCTCCTGGATTTAGTAACACTTTATTATTATATAAAGGAACGGCGTTCTACAAGTCTGAGGTGGTGACTGAACTTTCAGGTAAAAATCTATTTTCCTCCCAGACAGAAGTATTTTGTTTTAACTTGTAATCAACTGCAAAAGAATTTTGTAGAGGCTCCTATGAGCCGTCTGCATTATGTTTCATTATTAACTTGGATCCCTCTTGTAGATTTTTAGATTGCAGACCATTGAGATTGGCACGCCAGAGAATTTAATTGTAAAGTAATTTAATATTAAGTCCACTCAAGTGCCCTTATGATCTGCATTGTACTCTAACTGATAACCAATTATTTTCCTTGGCACCAGAGTGAATCAGTAATAGCCATCTCCATTACTAGAGAGCTCTCGGTGTAGCCTGGCCACCCTTCAGACTGACAGATCAGCAAAGTCCGACTTCTAATTACATCCCCGGCCACAAGTTTGACATGAAAGGAGGTATGAGAATCTTTTTTATCATTTGGGCCATTGCAGATTCTCTAAAGTTTGCAGCAGTGCACACTGGGAGGCCTAATTTACACTTGTGAGAGCCATGGAAGTTGAGCCATGCTTTTACCACCCCCCAAATGTCGCCCCCCCAAGCTGCAAGGGCAGCCATACGGTGGTATACTTATGCTGCTTTATGAATTATCCTTATTGCATACAGCAGGCATGCACTGTATTTAAAAAAATATCGAAACCCGAAAACAAAATAAATAGTATTGCCGTGTACCGGTCCTTGGATGTGCTGGCTGCATTCGTTTCTATTTTTCACACTTTTTTTCCCTTTCATTTAACCACTTGAGACCCGCGCTATTGACAAAAGACGTCAACAGCGCGGCTCTCAGGTGCCAACTGGACGTCATTTAAAGTGCATTACCCGCGCGTGCCTCTGGGGGGCGCGCAGCGGGTAAACACTTTCCCGGCGCATCGCTGGGAAGCCGATGCGTGCACCTGGCAGCCGCGATGTCCGCCGGGTACACGCGATCGTCGGGAGCACAGCAGGGACGTGGAGCTCTGTGTGTAAACACAGAGCTCCATGTGCTGTCAGGGGAGAGGAGACCGATCTGTGTCCCTTGTACATAGGGACACAGCATCGGTCACCTCCCCCAGTCACCCCCCTCCCCCCACACAGTTAGAACACACCCAGGATACACATTTAACCCCTTCCTCACCCCTAGTGTTAACCCCTTCCCTGCCAGTCACATTTATACAGTAATCAGTGCATTTTTATAGCACTGATCGCTGTATAAATGTGAATGGTCCCAAATTTGTGTCAAACGTGTCCGATACGTCCGTCGCAATATCGCAGTCCCAATAAAAATCGCAGATCGCCGCCATTACTAGTAAAAAAAAAAATAATAAAAAAAAATCATAATTCTGTCCCCTATTTTGTAGGCGCTATAACTTTTGCGCAAACCAGTCGCTTATTGCGATTCTTTTTTTTTACAAAAATACGTCGAAAAATACGTATCGGCCTTAACTGAGAAAAAAAATCGTTTTTTTAAAAAAAAAATTGGGATATTTATTATAGCAACAAGTAAAAAAAAAAATATATATTTTTTAAATTGTCGCTCTTTTTTTGTTTATAGCGCAAAAAATAAAAACCGCAGAGGTGATCAAATACCACCAAAATAAAGCTCTATTTGTGGGGAAAAAAGGACGTCAATTTTGTTTGGGAGCCACGTCGCACGACCGCGCAAATGTCAGTTAAAGCGACGCAGTGCCGGAAGCTGAAATTTCGCCTGGGCACGAAGGGGGTTTATGTGCCCAGTAAGCAAGTGGTTAAACCGGTAAAATTGCCATTATCTTTTCTCATCGGCAGTATATAGCAGTCTTGTGACTTCTATCAGTGTCTGCTAGAGCTGCACGATTCTGGCCAAAATGAGAATCACAATTTTTTTGCTGAGAATAAAGATCACGATTCTTGCGGCGTAAAATCTTTCACATTATTCCAAAAATTTGGACTAACTTTACTGGTTATTTTTTTTTTTCTTTATTCATCAACTACTACACTACCGGCCGCCGTCAATAGATGGCGGCACGATACCTCTATTGTTCTGACAGGACGCCATATGATGTCCTCGTCTTTTGGAGCCACTAGGGGGAGCGCGCACCCGCCGCGTTACTGGGAGCACGATGTGCGTGCCCGGCGGCCGCGATTGCTCAGTAACTGAGCAGGACCGTGGATCTCTGTGTGTTAAAACACAGAGATCCATGTCCTGTCAGGGAGAGGAGACTGATGCTGTGTCCTTTGTACATAGGGACACAGATCGGTCACCTCCCCCAGTCGGTCCCCTCCCCCCACAGTAAGAATCACCTTGCAGGGTACACATTTAACCTTTCCTCGCCCCCTAGTGTTTAACCCTTTCCCTGCCAGCGACATTTATACAGTAATCGGTGCATATTTATAGCACTGTTCGCTGTATAAATGTGAATGGTCCCAAAAATGTGTCAAAAGTGTCCGATGTGTCCGCCATAATGTCGTAGTCCCAATAAAAAACACAGATCGCCGCCATTACTAGTTAAAAAAAAAATCATTATGTCCCCTATTTTGTAGGCGCTATATCAGTCACTATAGGCTTTTTGCGATTTTTTACAAAAAAAGTTAGAAGAATACATATCGGCCTAAACTGAGAAATAAAATTTTTTTTTTTTTGTTTGTTTTTTGGGGGTATTTATTATAGCAAAAAAAAAAAAAAATTTTTTCATAATTGTTGCTCTTTTTTGTTTATAGCACACAAAATAAAAACCGCAGAGGTGATCAAATACCACCAAAAGAAAACTCTGTTTGTGGGGAAAAAAGGACGTCAATTTTGTTTGGGAGCCACGTCGCACGACCGCGCAATTGTCAGTTAAAGCGACGCAGTGCCGGAAGCTGAAATTTCGCCTGGGCCGGAAGGGGGTATATGTGCCCAGTAAGCAGGTGGTTAAAGTAATTCCCCCCCCCAAAATTGCATTTGAAAGACCACTGCTTAAATACATTGTGACATAAAATATTGCAACAACCACCATTTTATTCTCTAGAGTCTCTTCTAAAAAAACAATATATATAATTAGTGTTTGGGGGTTCTAAGTAATTTTCTAGCAAAAAAAATAAATATATTTTTAACTTGAAACCAACAAATGTCAGAAAAAAGTGGTTAAACTTTCCTCATTTACATACAGAAGTGTATTCCTTTGATGTAAAGGATAACTTGTTACAATGTTTAGACTTAAGTTCCACTGATAAGGTATGTTGTGATACTTGGCAGACTGCCTGGATTTTACTGCTGTGGCTTCAACAGAGCAGAGAGAATTCTCTGCATAGAAAGATTGGGAAATACTTTGTCAAGATCGCAACGGGGAAAAATCGCGAAAAATCGCTAAAGCTTGTAGAAGGAGTTTTCATTCTCATCCCATAAATTAAAGGAACGCTTTGAAAACATATCAGATCTCAATGGGCAAAAATCTCATACTGGATATCTATACTGATATTGACTGGGTAATGTGTTGGGAATGAAAGGATGCCACATCATTTGATGGAAATTAAAATTATCCACCTACAGGGGGCTGAATTCAAAGACACCACGAAAATCAAAGTGAAAATATTTTGCAGCAAGCTAGTCCATTTTGCTGAAATTTCATAGCAACAACTCAAAATGGTCCTCAGTAGTTTGTATGACCCCCAAGTGCTTGTATGCATGCCTGACAACATCAGGGCATGCTCCTAATGAGACGACGGATGGTGTCCTGGGGTATTTCCTTCCAGATCTGGACCAGAGCATCACTGAGCTCCTAAACAGACTGAGGTACAACCTGGCAGCACCGGATGGACTGAAACATAATGTCCCAGAGGTGTTCTTTTGGATTTAGGTCAGGTGAGCGTGACATTCAATGGTATCAATTTCTTCATCCTCCAGGAACTGACTGCATGCTCTTGCCATATGAGGCCGGGCATTGTCATGCATCAGGAGGAACCCAGGACCCACTGCACCAGCATAGGGTCTGATAATAGGTCCAAGGATGTCAGGGTGCCATTGTGTAGCCTGTAGGGGTCTGTGTATCCCTCCATGGATATGCCTCCCCAGACCATCACTGACCCACCACCAAACCGGTCATGATGAACCATGTTGAAAGGCATGGGGCACCAGTGGCGGACCTGCCAATTCTGGTGTTCAATGGAAAATACCAATCGAGCTTCACAGTGTCCAGCAGAGGACGTCGGGCCCTCAGGCCACCCCCATGAAGTCTGTTTCTGATTGGTCAGAGACATTCACACCAGTGACCTGCTGGAAGTCATTTTGTAGGGCTCTGGCAGTGCTCATCCTGTCCCTCCTTGCACAAAGGAGCAGATACCGGTCCTGCTGATGGGTTACGGCTCTGTCCAGCTCTCCTAGAGTAACTGCCTGTCTCCTGGAATCTCCTCCATGCTTTTGAGACACGGCAAACCTGGCAATGACACGCAGTGCCGGGACAAGGTCATCTAGTGCCCAGAGCGAACATGCCAAACTGCGCCCCCCCGAAGATGTATGAGCATTGTGTGTTAGCTAAATAAATTCCCCCTCCTCTAAGTATAAATCTGCCCCCCTGCTAAAATCCCCCCTCCTGACACAACTCCTCTACCCCCAAAATCCTCCCCCCCAGCACAAATCTTAGCCCCCCAAATTTTCCCAACTAGAATAAGACTCCCTGCTACTCCACCAAATCCCACCCTTCCAACACAAATCCCCTGACCCCCAATCTCCTTGTGGTGCCCCCTCTCCTCACATGATACCACAGTGCCCAGGGCAGCCGTCCCTCCTTCCCCCCCCTTGTCCCAGCCCTGATGACACGTATTGATGTGCCATCCTGGAGGAGTTGGACTGCCTGTGCAACCTTTATAGGGTCCAAGTATCTCTTCGCGCTTCCAGTAGTGACACTGAACCTAGCCAAATGCAAAACTAGTGAAAAACAGTCAGAAAAGATGAGTAGGGGAAAAAAATGTCAAACCTCCACCTGAAAAAAACATTCCTGTTTTGGAGGTCGTCTCATTGTTCATCAAATGGATGTTGTGGGCGACGCCCACCGTGCAGGTATATATTTAACTCTTTTACTGCTACACACTCACAAGCTGACTATTAAAATGACGACACGCAGCTTTACCTTCGAATCACCAACAAAAAAGAACAATTTCATGAACTTGGAAAATGCCTCACACTGATCGACAATTGGATGACTGAAAGCTCCCTCAAACTCAACGGATCCAAAACAGAGCTACTCACCCTACACGCAAATAGGAAATCCATTTCTAGGACCACATGGATACCACCCACCATCCTCGGACAAACCATTGCGCCAAGCAACAAAGTCAAAAGCCTCGGAGTCATCTTTGACGCAGACATGACGATGGATGCACAAATAGGATCAGTTGTCAGCAGTTCTCATCATCTGCTCCGCATGCTACGTAGACTCATCCCCTTCATCCCGGAAGAAGACAGAGCTGTAGTGGTTGGAACTATCATCAATTCACGACTCGACTACGCAAATTCGCTCTATTTAGGACTACCGAAATACCAGATGTCACGTCTACAAGTCGTCCAGAACACGGCAGCCAGACTGGTAACAGGTAAAAAGCCGTGGGAATCAGTCTCCCCGGCCTTGAGATCCCTCCACTGGCTGCCCGTACAGGACAGGGTGACATTCAAGACACTCTGCCTCACCCACAAATGTATACATGGGAACGCTCCACAATACTTAAGCGAGAAAATAAAACCCTACGTCACCAAGCGCGTGCTCCGATCAACCAACCAAAACCTTCTCCAAATTCCTAAATCCCGCTACAAATCGAAGGGAGAACGCAGATTTTCGGTCCAAGGACCTCGGCTCTGGAATGCTCTACCCACTACCATCCGCCTGGAGGAAAACCATCGGGCCTTTAGGAAAAAACTAAAGACCCATCTCTTCTGAAGGACCGGTACGACTCTGGATGTCAAGCGCCTTGAGGCGATTAAGTTCGCATTTGCTGCGCTATATAAGTCACTCACTCACTCACTCACTCACACCCCTCCTACCATGCATCTCAAGCCCACAGGTTGGACATTGAAACCTGGAATGCATGGTGGCGGTTGTGGTGTCATAGTTTGATAGTTGACAGCTTGTGAGTGTGTGACGGTGAAAGGGGTTAAATGTACCTGCATTAGGAGTTACACATTGTGGAGCCATTCTCTTTTCTTTTTTAATGGCTTATAGCCACTCAAAGCCAGCCTACTGGTTATGTGGTACACAGATAGTCTGGGCAATATAAAAGTTCAAGTGCTTCTGATTCTAAACTCTTTGGTTTGAATGGGAAATTCAGCTATTTTAGTTTAGCTGCCTTCCTAGCAAAATGCTGGAAAGACATGAGTACTATACAGTATGGACAGGTTGGTTAGGGTGAGTGAGTGCATGAAAACCTGGAACCAAACTTGGCATCTACGTCTTGTAATTATGAAGAGCTTTAGGGGCAGATTGGATAAATCTACTGCTAAAATAGAAAACCTTTTAAAAGTTTCTACAGAATGCAATCAAATACAAACTGATTAACCTTTCGGGATTTTGCCGCACCGAATCCATCATGCCATCCTTGCTGGCCCTGCATATAGTGGCATTCTGTGAGCGCCAGGTCAGGAGAAATGTATTTCTGTAGGAAGGCTTTGTCGTCTTCCTGCTGTTATTTCATCTTCCTCGCAATCAGGATAAATTGTGCTGCTGTAATAACATTGTAGCAGGCCATCCTTTATAGAGTGAAGATGGTAATAACTGTGTTTTACATCTGCATTAATTCTGACAAGATTTATTGGTGTTTGCTGATCTGTAAACTCCGAAACGCACACCGCAAAGGTCAGAAAACCAGTAATACTAATGGCACAGGCAGGGAATGGCAGGATGCGGGCATTTAATAAAACCGGCAGCTCCATTCAGCTACGGATGATTATTGAGAGCAGGATAGCGGCCAGCAGAGCATTAAGCGAGAGAACCAAAAAATAGGATTGTTTTTTTTATTATTTCCTCCCTGCCTGTGAGATTTGTACACTTAACCAACCTTTTAAAGGGAAGCAATTTATTAATAATTTGTTTATTTATAAATATTAATTTTAAAAGAGAAGTTCTGGGTTTTTTTGGGGCCACAAAAGATCTATATATACCGTATTTATCCGCAATGTCTCGGAGAGGGCAGGGAGGGCGTGGGACGAGTGCCGTCAGATTAAATACAGGAGAATCTCCTGTTAACTCTGCAGCATCTGTAATTGGAAGTCCCATCTCCTGGGCTGCCATTGGACTGTTCTGTCTATCATAGGAGGCGGGACTTCGTATTAAAGAGGCCACCAAGTAAACAGGAGATTCTCCTGTATGTAATCTGTCGGCACTTGTCCTGCCCCCCTCCCTGTCCCCTCCGAGGCTGCGGATGGGTATCGATCAGGCTGCACTGATGGCACAGGTGAGGCTGCTTTTGTGGCACAGGTGAGGCTGCATTGATTGAATGAATGAATGACTTGTATAGCGCTGCACATGCGAACTGAATCGCCTCTAGGCGCTTTTTCCAGCCAGTGTCTGCTTGGCTGGTGCGGTCATTTTACCCCGTAGGATCTCGACATGCCTGGGACACACAGTCATACACACAGATATACATATATATACTGGGCCAATTTTTGGACGAGATCCAATTTACCTACCAGCATGTCTTTGGAGTGTGGGAGGAAACCGGAGTATCCGGAGGAAACCCACGCAAGCACAGGGAGAACATGCAAACTCCAGGCAGATGGTGTCGTGGTCGGGATTCAAACCAGCGACCCTTTTGCTGCTAGGCGAAAGTGCTACTCACTACACCACTGTGCTGCCCGACTACATTGATGGGCACTGTCCCTTATTTTGCTCCACAGTTCTTTATTTAACATTTTAGTTTTTTTCCTGAAATATCCCTCTTAAAGTGAAGGTGCGTGTTTATATGCCGATAAATACGGTATATCCAAATAACACGCCCACGCTCATCTCTTCACCACACACAGCCACAAAGGCAAGAGAATTCCTGTTGGGCCGTGTATTAGTGCTTAGACGAACACACTTGGACCAAATTTTAATTGTTCAAAGAATGTCAGGCAAAATGGTCAGCCCTCACGCCTTTTCACTTCACCAAATCTGGCCCTCTTTGAAAAAAGTTTGGACATCCCTGCTCTAGAACTTAGAAAATTAGTGGGATCTCTGCTGACTTTCATCATCCAATCATGCAAGCAAAGGTGTTTTTTTTTTTTCTTGCATGTGATTGGGTATTCTTTGTATCCGCTGTATCCAGCTGTTTGTAAAAGCAATCTAGTGGCTACTTAGCCGCTAGGATTGCTTTTACAAGAGAACCGACCATTGATACCGGGAATACAGGTATCATCCCGGTATAACCGCTTGAAATCCAGCAACATACCGGTAAGGCAAAGCTGGCCCAATTCTGCTTTAGGATGCTCAAGCATTCTTATCCCAGCTTTACACAAATGTGTCATTGGAGCCGGATTTGTAACCAGAATTGGAGGAACCAAGCGTTGCCTTCTGTTCCTAATGTCAATACAGCTACATTTATAGTTAATGTACCCATTTTACTTCTACTTGCAAACCTCCAAACACTTAACGTTCTGCAGATTATTATTAAAATATATTACATCGCCATCTAACCAAGCTATACATGTTCCTCTGGAGCTCTGCCCAATATACTGCACAAAACTGCACTTTCTCCTGCCAAATGTAATAATGTCCATTTACTCAATATTTATATTCACTGAAAAATGCAAAAATTATTTTCTTAAATGTCCCTTGTGTGGTCATTTGTAATCCTTCCGTATATAAAAACTGTAAATGCAATTTTACTATGAATTATACATTTATACGTGTTTTTGCACACTCTGCGAAATGCCAATATTATGGGGCACTTAACATTTTCTGAAGATAATTCCTGTTTCGTGTAGGATGGTCTGGGTTCACATTAATATACGGCTTTGCTTCTAGCCATTAATACAGGGCAATGTTTTCAGACAGAAGACCAGCTTTATTCTGGACTGAAACGGCAGCCCGTTCACCAGGCACAACTTTTTTTTTTTTAGCCCAGCACGACGCTGTAGGTCATGCTGCTGGGAACCGGAATTCTCTTTTATATATATTTTTAGAGGCTACAGGGGCAGGTGTACATGTGTAATATATAAGGTAAGTGTTACTTTAGGCGGGCGACTAGCTCCATCCTCCATGCTGAGCCGCAGGCTGATACATGTGCATCCACCTTGAAGCTGCGTGCAGGCAACCCATAGCATGATTGCTAACATTATCCAAAAATTTAAAGGGACATTTTTTTTGTCTGTAGGTGGAGTCTTAGCGGGGGTGGCAAAACTCGTCATGCATAGCAATAGCAGTCTCAGCGCCAATTCATCCCAAAGGTGTTCTATTGGGTTTCGGTCAGGACTTTGTGCAGGCCAGTCAAGTTCCTCCACCCCAAACTCGCCTGCACACAGTCCTGACCTCAACCCGATAGAACACCTTTGGGATGAATTAGAGCGGAAACTGTGGGCCAGGCCTTCTTGTCCACATCAGTGCCTGACCTCACAAATGCGCTTCTGGAAGAACGATCAAATATTCCCATAGACACACTCCTAAACATTGTGGATAGCCTTCCCAGAAGAGTTGAAGATGCTATGGGAAGGGGGTGGGAGAGATCAGGGGTATATTCCATTGTGTCTGTTTGCCTTGGGAATTATGGGATGTATATGTGTGTTTGCTGTGAGGAGGGAGGGGGGAATTCCTCCAACAGCTTGCCCTGCTGATTGGACATTCTACCCCTCCCAGAATGCAAAGGTTGGGGGGGTTGTCCCGAGTCTTACCTCTGTGTACCTGTGTTTCAATAAACAGTTAATGTTCAGCAGCCAAAACGAGTACTGTCTCCTTCTTGGTTGTCAGTGATTTGGAATATCTGATATCTATATTCAGACTGGAGGAGGTGGTATTTGAAGAAAGCACTCAAGTGGAGTGTGGGACTGTCCGTTACAATAATAGTGAACATTCATTTGCTATTGCCACAGGGTGGGCTCAGCTTGCAGTGCTCTGCACCCCAGGCCCACCATTTTTTGAAGCCTCTGGCTCCAATTACATGCTTCAAGCCCCACCCCCAATGGAATCCATGCTTACCTACATGTACATCAGGGGACCGGATGCATAGATAGGGGAGACGGCAGCTCGTGCTCCCCTAATGGATGGGCTGCCACTGCTCTTCTACCTAAGAACCTGCAAGTGATGTGTACCACTTGCAATATGCTGAGAAGCTGAGCCAGCTGCCAGTCCTGGCATCTTTAGTTTACCCAAAACATTTTTTTCTATTTGACCCCTATAGTGATATAGTGCTAGATCCAGTACAGTGATGTACGTGATGGGTCACTATAGAAACAGCTCTTGTGAACATATGTACTAGCGTGATGCTATGTGCATATGCTGTGCCATCAAAAATAAATAAATAATAAATAAATAAATATGGCTACCCCAAATGATGTGCTTGTGAAACAATATTCCAAAGTGCTATAAGTGAGTCTATAAACTATTATGAATATACATGCACAAGTGTGCGAACATATAAATAATGAATAATATTATTAATATATAAAAATAATAATAAGGTGCGTTGGTGCCAAAAATTAGTTTTTCACAATTCATGTGCATTCATGCTGCAACACGTCCCCAATTATGGGTAAGCGCCAAGCTATGTGGACAGCGCAAGGGGGAGTGTAATTTTAACCAGTGAGACCACAGGTACAGCAGGAGCCAGGAACGCACCCGTACGATAAGCTGGTCAGCGGCTGTCTAAAAGACTGACACTGCCAAAGACACCAGGTGCTGGTTTTAAAGCACCTCTCTTGTGAGTAGTTTTTTTATTATGAATTTTAAATAAATATATTTTTAAACGTATTTCACCATGATGAGCCCCTTGGTTTCTTTGAGGCATTGAGGAACATCCTGAGAGGACTCACCAACTTTAACGGAATACGTTTTTGAGGCACATTACCAGCTGGGGTCTGGTGAGTTTGCATTTCAGCAGTTGGTGGTGGTAGCACTTATCTTTGTCGGGTGGAAGAAGTGACAGCACCCTGTATGCATGAAATACAGCACCAGGATTTAAACTCAGCAACACTTTCTGTTTGGACTGGAATTTGTGAACTGGCGCTTACCCATAATTGGGGACGTGTTGCAGCATGAATGCACATGAATTGTGAAAAACTAATTTTTGGCACCAACGCACCTTATTATTATTTTTATATATTAATAATATTATTCATTATTTATATGTTCGCACACTTGTGCATGTATATTCATAATAGTTTATAGACTCACTTATAGCACTTTGGAATATTGTTTCACAAGCACATCATTTGGGGTAGCCATATTTATTTATTTATTATTTATTTATTTTTGATGGCACAGCATATGCACATAGCATCACGCTAGTACATATGTTCACAAGAGCTGTTTCTATAGTGACCCATCACGTACATCACTGTACTGGATCTAGCACTATATCACTATAGGGGTCAAATAGAAAAAAATTTTTTTGGGTAAACTAAAAATTTTTTTTCTAAAAAATAATAAAAAATTTTTTTTTTTGATATCACATTATTATACCAGCGCAGTACCAACACCTTTTTAATTTTTTCACCTAAACCTCCTAGAAGGTTTATACAGCACTGCAGCAGGTCAATATAGTATTATTTAGAACTTATTTTTGCGCCGGTGACAATCACTAGTCCTGGCATCTTGTTGGATCCTAACAAATTCGGGATCCCTCTAAAGCCTGAAACGGCTGAACGACGTCAGTTGACAGTGCACTCTAGCCCGCTGTCAGCTGAAAATGGGTCACAGGAGCGCAAAGCTTTGGCCCTACTTTTCCTTTAAGCTGAAGTTTATGTGTGCCATCACTTTAAATAGTTCATTTGGGCCAAGCTGGCCCAAGTAAACTATTTGTTTTTTCTAAGTAATTTGGCTGCAGGTGTGGTGAGGGAGCTCAGCTGTCCTGGGGATAGGGTGTCCCCAACAGGTAAAGGAATCTGTCGCCTGAATTGACATTTGCTGTTTGGCAAAATGGAGTTCCAAAAAGCGTTAGACACTCTTTATAAATACCCCTGAGCATGTTTTTTTTGTCCATTTTACATGGGGGCATGTGTAAAAACCAAAGAATGGCTCCACAGACAATTATTTAGGTAGGCAGCCTACATTTGACTAAGTCCAAATTCTACTAAGCTCATTTCAACAGGTGTCTTCATACTGATTTCCTCTGTAACAGAAGTTGACATAGTTAGAAAATTTGTACTTTTAGAGTTGGATAATAAGTAGTAGAGGGGAAAAAAGTTTTGAGAGCAAGCTAAAGAAAAAATTCCCAAGGCAGTGGTAATGTTCTTCATTAATTCACTATTTTGCTTGTCAATTAAGTCTGTCTTTTTGAAGTTAATATCTAGTCACCTTTCCTGGAAATTTATTATGGTCTACAATTTCTAAACATGAGATTTGAAATTGGTATTGCTTTCTGAAATCTTCCAATTTTCTTTTTTTTTTGTTCTACTCTTAGTGGAAATAATTGCTTGTAAAGCCCGGAGTATGGAGGACGTGAGCCGCCCATCAGGGTTCCATTAGGCTTTGTTTCCTCCAGCTGTGCGGCGAGCTGCTCGTGGTATGCACAGCCATTCTATGTTCTGACCATCTCAAGCCGCTCTGTGCTATGAGGATATGAATCATTCACAGCTCTATCAGTGGGAGGCATTACAAGGAGCTGAAGGAATATATACGGTGAGAGTCGATCATCAAATAGGAAAACAGAGAGGAACATTAGCTGGGTAAACTTTCTGTAAATGTTCAAAGGGAATTTTATCCTCTTAACGTGAAGGTGCCATTTTGAAAGTCTATACAGGCCTTCCTGTTTTTCGAAATCAATACTATACTTGATGATAACATTATAATTGATGATGTTTTCTCTTCGGCCACCTCACCATGAATTGAATGGTTTGCTGTCTTTGTTTGAGAAGTTCCACCGATGGCAGTCAACATTGTTTATCTCTTCTAGTTTTATTTCAATTTCTGGGGGATTTGTGATGGAAGTTCTATAAATAACATCTAATTTTAAAGGGCTATACAGTTCTACATACGGAGAAAGAAATGGGAAGGCGCCAACCTGAGTGTAGTATTAAAAATGCACAATTTATTCCAAAGGATTAAAAACCCTCACAAGAACATGATGTAATAAGAGCTCATTTGGTGCTTTGCAGAGCCCCTCCGGTCCATCTCACGGACATTGCGCTGTGTTCAGGGACGACAGATGTGGTGTGTGTGTGTGTGTGGGCTGTATGGCGTTCTAGAAACCAGGAAGAACCACATGAACTGCAGAAGCAGATGTGTTGTCACTGGAGACGAGGAGACGGGCAGGAAGCACTAGAAGGGATGAAATGACTGGATGAACTGGCTACGTGCTCGGAGCACTAGCTCCTTCTCAAGGCCTGATGCTCTTCTCAAGGCCTGATGCTCTTGAGTACATAACCAGTTCATCCAGTCATTTCATCCCTTCTAGTGCTTCCTGGCCGTCTCCTCGTCTCCAGTGACAACACATCTGCTTCTGTAGTTCATGTGGTTCTTCCTGGTTCTAGGACGCCGTACAGCCCACACACACACACACACACACACACAACATCTGTGGTTCCTAAACACAGCGCAATGTCCGTGAGATGGACCGGAGGGGCTCTGCAAAGCACCAAATGAGCTCTTTTTACATCATGTTCTTGTCCTCTCCTTGTCTCCAGTGACAACACATCCGCTTCTGTGGTTCATTGTGGTTCTTCCTGGTACCTAGGATGCCATACAGCCCACACACATCATCTGTGGTCCCTGAAGGCATCGCAATGTCCATGAGATGAACCGGAGGGGCTCTGCAAAGCACTAGATGAGCTCTTTTTACATCTTACTCGTTCTTGTGAGTGTTTTTTAATCCTTTGGAATAAATTGTGCATTTTAATACTAAACTCAGGTTGGCGCTTCGTGTTTCTCCACTTGCATTTACAGAGTTGGCTTTTCTCTGAGGATGGCTGTCACTATTTGTGTGGTGTTTTTTCTTAATTTGAACTCTTTCCCCCTCCCCTTCATCATTGTTGTGCCACCCCAATGAATTGTATAGAATGTTATCACTTAATGTTTTAATTGATTTATGCACCCATAGGTATCATTGTTGTGTTTGTGAGTTTGTGTGTGTGTGACCTTTTTTTTTCACAATAGAGTACAGTAGTTAAAGCGGAGCTCCACCCTAAAGTGGAACTCCCGCTGATTGGAACCCTCCCCCCTCCGGTGTCACATTTGGACATTTTGGACAATTTCATGCTCCCAACTTTGTGGGAACAGTTTGGGGATGGCCCCTTCCTGTTCCAACATGACTGCGCACAAGTGCACAAAGCAAGGTCCATAAAGACATGGATGAGTGAGTTTGGGGTGGAGGAACTTAACTGACCTGCACAGAGTCCTGACCTCAACCCGATATAACACCTTTGAGTTGAATTGGAGCAGACACTGCGAGCCAGGCCTTCTTATCCAACATCAGCGCCTGACCTCACAAATGCGCTTCTGGAAGAAGGTGGAAAAATGCAAGGTCTCTAACATTCACCAGCTCCATGATGTCGTCATGGAGGAGTTGAAGAGGACTCCAGTGGCAACCTGTGAAGCTCTGGTGAACTCTATGCCCAAGAGGGTTAAATCCGTGCTGGAAAATAATGGTGGCCACACAAAATATTGACACTTTGAACCCAATTTGGACATTTTCACCCGGACATTTTGTTGCCAGCGGTTTAGACATTAATGGCTGTGTGTTATTATTTTGAGGGGACACCAAATTTACAGTTATACAAGCTGTACACTCACTACTTTACATTGCATCAAAGTGTAATTTCTTCAGTTTTGCCACATGAAAAGATATAATAAAATATTTACAAAAATGTGAGGGTGTACTCACTTTTGTGAGATACTGTATGAGTTTTTAAAGCCCACCCCTCCACCGCCACATACTGTATGGGCACATTGCTCTCCCAAGGGGTTAAGTTACATTTTTATCTTTGCAAAAGCAAAGCTTTATTGAACAGTGTCAAACCAAACATCAAGTATGTTGAAAGTTAAAATCATTATACTGTCCAAAAATTACTAATGATGGTTACTTTTGACTTGAATTTGTGGTAATAACAGTAATTTTTGCAGCAAACGGACAAAATGTAATACTTTTCATGTTGAAGGTCAGTTTTGGAAATGAGAACCAGAGGGGGGGGGGGGGCATTTTTTGTTTAAAAAAGAAAACTTCACTAGATGTAATTAATGATCTTTATAGTGAGCAAGTGGGAGCCAAGAGCTACTATTTCAGTGTCGATTTATAGGGTGAACTTGGCAGGAATAAAAGGTTTGGTGGTGTGAAAGGTAAATGCTATATGTACACTGGCAAAATTCAATGTTCATACTTGGTACTACTACTTTATAAATGGAATATAGAGTACATTGACAAAAAATGAAAACTTGCTATTTTTATCTTTTGGCTCATTAAAAATGTGATCTAGACCGCAGTTTATAGTCAAAAGAACAATTCATTTTTGTCTTGTTTGTTTGGATTTCTTAAACGCTAGCTCCATCCAAATGCATTTATTTTAATTTTAAGAACATATTGCCATGTGGAAACGCATGCTGGATGCTTACAGCTCTCTAGAACTCCATTTAAAGGATAAGTTCACCTTTTGTGAACAAATTGAATTAATGCACATCGTTTTTGCAGGTGTAAAAAATTTGCATTTATTAGAATTTTTTTACTAGGACCCGCCTGGAAATCCTTGCACCTGCAATCAGCAGATTCACGGGTGCCATGCAGGACTCCTGCAGACTGTCAGTGTAAGCTGTCTGCTTGTACCTCTAACGAGCAGGCAGTTAAAATCTGAAAGAAAGAGACAATGCACTACCTAGAGCACTTAACAGCGCCTTGGTAGTTCATTGGGAACTACAAACCGACAGCTGCAAAGACCTTTGTGAATTAATGACATGGTCCAGCAGACAATTTTTATAATTGTGACAGTGAGTTTGAGGAGAAGATCCCCAGCTCGCTGTCACTAAAGGCAGCGGATCGGGGAGTGGCTGCAAGAGTAAGAACATGTTGCATGTTCAACCCTAAAAATGGGTTCCCAAAAGTGAACTTCTTTTTTAAGACAGCAGTCCCCAACCTTTTTGGCACCAGGGACTTATTTTATGGCAGCCAATTTACCCAGCATCCGGAGGGTGGGTGAAGAGGTATATTCACAGGGTCTGTCTTCAGCCCCCCCTTCAAACCACAACCCCTTGCTCTCCATCTGCTGTGCGGCCCAACTGTCAACAGACAGTGAACTAGCACTGGTCTGCTGCCTGGGGGTTTGGGACCCCTGCTTTAAGAGCCGTCCCGAGCAGATTTTTAAGTTTTACCCATTTTATTTGCCCATTCCTACTCGCTTGTTTGGTCCTCTCTGTAAGGCTGCATTCACACTTCGGCGTACAAAATCGCGGCGTTTTGTCCCGCGAATTGCGGCGACAAATAGCGGCATTTTGTACCGCAATTTGCGGCGACAAAATGCCGCGATTGTGAATGCAGCCTCACCCCCTCTATGGAGATGGTTCACATCTCCTATGCCGAACGCCGCCTGAAAAAAAGGTCCGGGACTTTTTTTCAGGCGGCAGGCGTACGGCATTCGGCGTTCAGCGTGGAGATGTGAACCATCTCCATAGAGGTGCATGTGTTTTCGTCCCTCTGGCGTCTCGGGGCTGCTGCGGCGTCACACTACAGGCGACAAAATGCCTAGGTGTGAATGGGGGCTAAGAGATTAAAATTTGGACTCTTTTTCTTTGGGAAACCTAACTCCTAATTAAACAAACTGAGTCACTTTTTCATTTAATTTAATTTAGTTTCCTGTCAATTTATATATATTTTTTTTCTCCAAGTGATTTAGAGATTTTAAGTTAACCCGTAACGTCTTCTTTGTACATCAACATGTCTTATGATACATTAGGTAAAAAAACTTTTTTGATTTCTCATTGACACACAAGAGAGGTATTTATTCCTTATGGGTCATTGGGCTGGATTACCCATCGCTCTTGCAAATGTTTATTTCTCAATTTTTTGCACGTCTCTTTTTGCAAACAAATTATTAACGAGCTAAAGGGTTTTGCCTCAGTTTGCATGGTAATGGGAGGAGATTTTAATGTTCCATTAAACCATCTTCAAGACACATATAATGGAAAAGTTTGCCTATCATACAGAACTTTGAAAAAAATGTAAGCCTTTACTGTCATTCATAACATTGGTGGATACCCGGAGAGCGGTAAATCCTTCCTTCTGATAAAGATTATTCTTTCCCAAATGCACAAGAAATGTTCCCATTTTATAGATTGTATCGTTATTTCTCAAAGGGATTTATCCATTCTGAAAGAGGTTCAAATGGGCATTACAACAATCTCCGATAATGCGCTGATTTCATTGTCTCTTGGTTCCCCCAATAACCAACATGGGGTGGAATATGGATAATGAACCCATCATTATTAACTGATCAGACAGGGCTACAACAAATAACTAAGGCCATCAAATCCTACTTTTTTGAAAACTTACCTGATGAACTCTCCCCTTTAATTTGGCCAGCTTGCAAATGTGTAATTAGAGGATAATAATTAGTATGGGAGCTAAAAAGGAGGCCGGAAAAAGGCTTTTAGATTTGACCAACAAAATTACAAATTTGGAGAGTCAATATAAACGTTCTACTGCAATACATACAGCAAATGAACTCTTGGGGAAAAATGAAAACTTTACAATATTTTTATTAAATTTAAAAGTTTAAAAAATCTTCTTTTAAAAAAAATAATAATTTTATTATGAACATAACAGAGGAACATTTCTTACTAGGGAGCTGAAAGGTTCAATATTTGCTTCAAATCTACCTGCCATTAAAGCCAAAAATAAAATGGCTAAGGTTTTTCGTACATATTATTCAAACCTTTATAATTTACCGAAACCTCATAAACCAGCTGACTTGCAGGGAATGAGACCGCAGATTTTACAGGACTACCTGACTAAAAGTGGAATGCCCAAACTCCCGATATCTGACATAGAACACCTAGAGAAACCAATTGCAGAAGATGAACTATATACAACCATCAAGATTCTTAAACCTGGGAAAAGCTCTGGTCCTGATGGTTTTTACAGCTAATTATTCTAAAACATTTGCCAATATTTTAGCTCCACATCTTTTAAAAACTTTGAACAACTTGCATGACTCGCAGGAAATCCCTGAAGATTTTCTGATGGCTTATGTAACCATTTTACCCAAGCCAAAGAAAGATGTATTGGATTGTTCTAATTGTAGACCAATCTCATTATTACATTTTGATCTTAAATTATTGTAAAAAATCCTTTCTCTTCACCGAAGACCCTTGCTACAGAAGATGATTGGACCAGAGCAAGTTGGCTTCATGCCTGGAAGAGAGGCGAGGGATAATGTCACCAAAACCTTGAATCCCATACATAGGGCAAAGATAAATTACATTAAAGGTCTTTCGTTGTCAACCGATGCCAAAAAGGGCTTCAACCCTGTTTCTTGGGATTTTCTAACAGCCACATGCAAACATATAGGCCCAAAATCACATATGATTACATGGATATCTACCTTTTACTGCAATCCTAAGGCTAAATTGAAAATTAATAGTACTCTTTCAGAATCGGTAAATATACAAAACGGGATATGTCAGGGCTGCCCTCTTTCACCATTATTTTTCAGATTGACGTTGGAACCTTTTAGCCATTCTATAAATGCTAATCTGTCTATTCATGGGTTTCCAATAAGAGATAGACAATATAAATCTGCAGCATATGCAGATGATTTGCTGTTCTTCCTCACACAACCTCATATCTCTATGCCAAATTTGATGAAAGCATTTGCACATTAGTTATGTTTCCTACCTCAAAATGTATTCTAAGAAAATTGAGGCATTGAACTTGTCTCTTACCTCTCATACATTTGCCTTAGTTCAGAAAATGTTTTCCTTCTCATAGGTAGACAGGGGGGCTGAAATACTTGGCAGTATAGATTACACCTACCTTAGATGCTTTATATAATACCAATTGTATTTCTTTACTGCGGATTTTAAAGGGGGATTTAAAAAAATGGTCCCAAGTATTTCTCCTGGTTTAGTAGGGCAGCCATAGTCAAAATTACGGTATTTTCAAAAATATTATGTTTTTCAAAACCCTACCAATTTTCTTACCACTGAATCTTTATTGTTCTTGGCAGGTGTTACTTGGGAAATTTCTGTGGGTAGATGAGAGATCCGTATTAATCTCCAACTACTTAAACGACCAAAAAAAATTGGGGGAATAGGTTTCCCAATTTTAAGAATTTATTGTTTTTGGCATCTCACCTCACGAGAATTATTTGGCATTGTGATGCAGATAGTGAAGATTGAGGATTTAGAGAATGACTTGAGTGCTCTACTGGTGAAATTCTCTCCTTGGATACCATATAATTCATGCCCTAATATTCTAAATTACCCACTAATTGGTGCAGCCCTAAAAGTTAATGCTCAGATGTATCCACTTCACCAGGTCCTTTCATACCACTGGGATCTAACCTGGACCTTATACCAGGAATGGCCTCTAAATATAAATTACAAGTAAATGAACACACACCCTTATTGATTACAAATTGTATTCAAAGGACAAAATGACAGCTATGACAGCTGAATTAGGAAAACGGTTATAACAAAATGGATGTACCGTCAGATACACAATTACATTTCCACAAAAACATCCCTTGTTAAGATCTTTACCCCTTTTAAATCTGTTTGCCTTCAAGGAAATTCCATGGAAAAAAACTATCTTGATGGTGTATGCATGGCTAAAAACCTCATACAAGTTCGGTCAGATTTAAAGCACTCTGGGAATCTGCTCTTAATACAACATTTCAAGACGAACAATGGCAGCATTCATGTATCTTTTCACACAAATTCTCTGTTGGCTCCCGCTTTCAGGAACCTTCATATAACTCTTAATAATTTAAAAAAGTGCTTCCCACAGTCCTCTGATATATGTTGGCGTTGTAATCAAGAGATAGGTTCACTGGTACACAGTTGGTGGAAATGTCCTCTAATAACCCCATTTTGGCAGAGAATTTGTGAATTGACAATACGTATTACTGATACTAAAATTAAATTGACAGCAGCCTGTTGCTTACTTCATATTTCTAAGTGCTCTATGAAAACATTTAAACAATTTTTAACAAGATACCTACTGATAACCGCAAAAGTCCTAATACCACAATATTGGAGATTTTCATTCATTCCATCAATTCGATTTGTGATGTTAAACTGAATCACTTATTGTGATTTATTATTTTATATAGACCTCAGGTTTTAATTTTCCTTTCCTTTTCCCGGGTAGACATCATATACTTTGAGTGGAGATACCAGGGTTAAGCCTATAGCTACAGGCATTATCCAGATATCTTTTATTTTTTTCAGCCGGAAATTCCCTACAGTGCAAAAGCCATCTTAGTGGCTGTTTAGCCACTTGATTGCTTTTACAGGTGACAGGATAGGACATCCCCCACACCCTCCCGTCTCTCCCAAAAAAACGGGAGCTGGAGAATGAATCTGCCAGTTGCAGCAGTGTACCATAGAGTACACTTTAAATAGGTTTAGAGTTAAAGAGGAGGTCTTGCGCTAAAATGATTGCTCTCAATCGCACCAATGCCTTACATGTGGTTTGAAAACTGTTTACCAATATGGGAGTGACTTACGTATTTGCTTCTGTGTACGAGCATGGAGGGATGGGGCCCTTTTTTATATTTTTTTTGCTTAATTTTTTTTTATTGAAATTTCTATTTACACTGTCCCTTTTTTTTTATTTATTTTTTTATTACGGTCACAAGGAATGTCAACATCCCTGTGACAGCAATAGGCACATGACAGTTACTCTTTATGGAGGGATTGGGGGTCTATAAGACTCCCATAAGACCCCAACCCCTCCTCTGCAATTGAAAGCATATGGGCGTACATGTACGTCCCCGCCTTTCTGCGGTTCGGGGGTCCGATCGGGACCCCCCCCCCGGTACATTCTGCGGTCGGTAACCCGCGGGTAGCGATCCGGGATGAGGGCGCGGCTATTCGTTTCTAGCCGCCCCCTCGCGATCGCTCCCTGGAGCTTAAAAACCAGGGAGAGAGCCGTATGTAAACACGGCTTCCCCGTGCTTCACTGTGGCGGCTGCATCGATCGAGTGATCCCTTTTTATAGGGAGACTCGATCAATGACATCAGACCTACAGCCACACCCCCCTACAGTTGTAAACACACACTAGGTGAACCCTAACTCCTACAGCGCCCCCTGTGGTTAACTCCCAAACTGCAACTGTCATTTTCACAATAAACAATGCAATTTAAATGCATTTTTTGCTGTGAAAATGACAATGGTCCCAAAAATTTGTCAAAATTGTCCGAAGTGTCCGCCATAATGTCGCAGTCACGGAAAAAATCGCTGATCGCCGCCATTAGTAGTAAAAAATAAAAATAAAACTATCCCCTATTTTGAAAAACGCTATATATTTTGCGCAAACCAATCGATAAACGCTTATTGCGATTTTTTTTTTTTACCAAAAATAGGTAGAAGAATACGTATCGGCCTAAACTGAGAAAAAAACATTTTTTATATATGTTTTTGGGGGATATTTATTATAGCAAAAAGTAAAAAATATTGCATTTTTATCAAAATTGTCGCTCTAGTTTTGGTTATAGCGCAAACAATAAAAACCGCAGAGGTGATCAAATACCACCAAAAGAAAGCTCTATTTGTGGGGAAAAAAGGGCGCCAATTTTGTTTGGGAGCCACGTCGCACGAGCGCGCAATTGTCTGTTAAAGCGACGCAGTGCCGAATCGCAAAACCTGGCCTGGGCATTTAGCTGCCTAAAGGTCCGGGGCTTAAGTGGTTAAAGTTTTAGCATTTTATTTTAGGTATATAGGCCTTACAATCGATGTTCCTGCACTTTCAAGTCCATTACAGCCGCCAGCAAAGACTTTCAAGATGACATCACTGAGCTTTGTAGAAACAACTGCATGTGGCATTCGATGTTGAACTTTCTCCATCTGGAAATTAAAAACTGCTGTTTCTGTAACCTGTTAAAACGTTCTGATTAATGCATCCATCTTCCTGAGCTGCAATATGTAATGTCAGGTTAAGACTAACACTGTAAGCAGATGGTCCAGCTAGGAATATATTTATATCAGTGTTACAATATGCCATCACACTAAAATCACACTTATTTTAGGATGCTGGCAATTACTTCTGAATCCTGGCGTAATGCATTCCGGTGATGCTGTCAGCAAAACATCTCCTCAAATTGGAGCTGAGTGAAAGGCTTTTTATAAGAGATGACATTCTAGCACCAGTTCCGAACAGCTATCCTATTTTTTTTTTATTTTTTTTTTAATGCTGCTGCTATTTCAGAACTGAGGTGCTGTAATTACCAAACACATTTTTAAGTGTGTAATGTAACTTTCGAAGACGAAGTAGAAAGAGACTGATGGTGAAACATTCCTTTTTTATTTTTTATTTATTACATTTTTTTTGTTTCTTGTTGGAGACAAAGGGCCAGATCCACATAAGGGATACGCCAGCGTATCTACTCATACGCCGTCGTATCCCTGTTTCTATCTATGCGACTGATTCACAGAATCAGTTACGCATAGATATTCCTAAGATCCGGCAGGTGTAATTGTTTTACACTGCCGGATCTTAGGATGCAGTACCGCGGCCGCCGCTAGGGGGGAATTCGCGTCGTAATCCAGCGTCGGGTATGCAAATGAGGAGTTACGTCGATCCTCAAAGCTTTTTCGCGTTCGCTACGTCGCCGCTACGTTAGTTTCCCGTCGCTTAGTTACACTTTTGTGAGGCAGCCCTACTTTTACACATCAGGCGTACTGCTGTGTAAAGTATGGCCGTCCTTCCCGCGTCGAATTTGTAAATTTTACGTCGTTTGCGTAAGCCGCACGGGAATCCGGAAATACGCTACACGCCGTTCAAAAAATTACGTCACGTCGCGCAATGCACGTCGGGGAAAAAAGCGTCGGGATCATGCGCAGTACGTCCGGGGCGGGAGCGCGCCTAATTTAAATGGGACTCACCCCATTTGAATTGGCCCGCCTTGCGCCGGACGGATTTGAGTTACACCGCCGCAAATTTTCAGGTAAGTGTTTTGTGGATCGGTACCTAACTTAGGAAATTTGCGGCAGTGTAACTTAAATCTAAAAAGTTACGTTGCGCTACCGGGCTGTGGATCTGGCCCAAAATTTGTAGAGATTACAGAGAGAGATCACATACATAATTTATAGTTATATTGTCTAGTGGTTAATATTGTGCAAGTTTTTATAGTATTGAGTGTGTGATGTATTGTGATTTGAAGGTAAAAAAAAAAAAACTTGAGAAGCTTGTAAATTTTTCTTGTATTTAATGTTTGTATACATGGGCCCGGATTCACAAAGGAGTTACGACGGCGTATCTCCAGATACGCAGTCGTAACTCCGAATGCGGGCCGTCGCAACTCGGCGCCTGATTCATAGAATCAGATACGCCTCACAGTTGCCTAGATACGAGCGGCGTAAGTCTCCTACGCCGTCATATCTTAGGGTGCATATTTACGCTGGCCGCTAGGTGGCGCTTCCGTAGATTTCCGCGTAGAATATGCAAATTGGTTAGATACGCCGATTCACGAATGTACGTGCGCCCGGCGTATTAAGATACGTCGTTTACGTAAGACATACGCCGGCGTAAAGTTACCCCTCATAAAGCAGGGATAAGTCATGTTAGGTATGGACGTCGGAAACGAACGAACAGTGTCGTATTTTACGTCGTTTGCACAAGTCGTCCGTGAATGGGGCTGGGCGTAGGTTACGTTCACGTCGACTTAAGCATTGAGCGGGCGCAATTTACTTTGAAAATTTGACGTCATAATATGCATGCGCCGTTTGTAAAAAGCGTCATTTACGTGGGGTCATGATTAGTTTACATAAAACACGCCCACCTCTTCCTTATTTGATTTAGACGCGTTTACGCCGGCACATTTACGCTACGCCACCGTAACTTAGGACGCAAGTGCTTTGTGAATACTGCACTTGCCTCTCTAAGTTGCGGCGGCGTAGCGTAAATACGATACGATACGCCCGCTTAAAGTTACGCCACCCTACGTGAATCTGGGCCACGGTGTAGACTGCCTTTGTATAACTGAATAAGGCAGAGGATCCTGTTTCTGATAGGATAGGGCATAGATGTGCGCAAATAAAACCAGAAATTATGCAGCGCTATTATTTATCATAAAACAAATTGATCCATAAAACGGTGAAGAATGATATCAAAAGAATGTGTCAAAAAAATATCCCAAAAATAGTTCATAAAACCATGAAAAAATAAAAATTCTGAAGGTATTCGTGATTCCACCACGTGATCCGCCACCGATGTAAGCTGGACTGTTACCAGAGTTGCAGGACTCTATTACAGAGTCAAATGTGCTCAATATATATCATTAATCTTACATCACATATCCTTCAGGAACATAACGCTTCCAGTGCTTCAAGTGTGTCTCAGTCGATGTAGAGAAGTGGGTGTACATTGTGGTTATAAAATGAAGGAAACCTCCACATGGTGTAAAACCGTAAACACTCTTTAATGAGGCAAAAGATTAAGCATTCTCATAAGATAAAACAAAGCGTAAAATCAATCCAGGACAAATAGACCATGCATGGAAGTAGATTTGTGTACACAGCAAGAACGGCGTGGCAACGGCACGTACGTAGGCTCCGCCCTACATGTTTTGTCACAACTGACGTCATCATGGGCATGTACATGACGCTGATGCCACGCTATATTTATATCTATCCAGCAGGGGTAGACTCCAATTTCGTAGGCAATTAGTCAATCCCTGATGTGTAAAAATAAAAGTGGCTGCTGCAGGAACCATAGGTGTGCACAGCCTATTGCACTAGAGTGTGCACCCTAAAGCTCAAACATGCATGCTTTTTTGCGCATGTATGTATTATATATGTGTGTGGTAAAAGTATATGTTGCACCCCAGTAGTATTGCATGCAGCACCCCTATTATTATAATGTATGCACCCCCTGAACCCTGAGAGAAATATTTATTCAGTATCTCACAAAAGTGAGTACACCCCTCATATTTTTGTAAATATTTTATTATATCTTTTCATGTGACAACACTGAAGAAATTACACTTTGCTACAATGTAAAGTAGGGAGTGTACAGCTTGTGTAAATTTACTGTCCCTCAAAAAACCTCAACACACAGTATATTTATTATGTCTCCCCTAAAGTTATATGTGTAAACCCCCATAATAATCTCTAAGAAAGGTGGGTGAATGGCAAATGTATGCTTGTGCCACATCCAGTATATATGGGCTTTTAAGGCACGAATAGTATTCCAAAATATACAGGATATTGAGAGTAAAAATATAGTTTTATTCGCAATTGTACATATTTATAAAAAAAAAAAAAATATTGAATTAAAATACACAGATTCCAATGATTGCTACCATATAAGTAAATACATGAGGAACCTTCTTTACACCCGATGTGTTTCGGGATAACCTTCTTCAGGGGTGTGTAGAGAAGGACAAGTAGTTCATGTATTATAAAGGATGATGAATATTTCATTGGATACGATTTTTTTAAATAATTACATGTAAATGTAAACAGCACGCTGGGTTCAATCAATGAGGTTTCCAGTCAAACAAGAAATGGGTATAGGTTATACAATTAATGCAGGTTTGAGACGGACATTTATAAGGAACAGGTGTTCATCCCGTTAGGGAGAAATTATTCCAAAGATCGAGAAGCCGGTGGATCAGCCAGAAGAGATATACTGGGACTGGGATGGAGGTCCCTGATTATATGAGATTCGCAACAGACCTAATAATGTCTGCTGTCAAACAGTACACTGTATTATTGACAGGTGTCCGATCTGTCTGCTGCAATCCTGAAAAAAATCTCAGATTTCTGTCATTACTAGTAAGAAAAAAAATTATAATAAAAATGACATAACTCTATCCCTTATTTTGTAGACGCTATAACTTTTGTGGAAACCAATTAATATACGTTTTTATTGCATTTTTTTTTTTTACCAAAAATATGTAGACGTATGTGTGTATATATATATATATATATATATATATATATATATATATATATATATATATATATATATATATATATATATATATATATATATAATCGGCCTAAACCTGAGGAAGAAATATTTTTTTTCTTTATATATTTTTTGGGGATATTTATTATAGCAAAAAGTAAAAAACATGCTTCTTTTTTTTTTAATTGGTCGTCTTTTTTTGTTTATAGCGCAAAAACAAAAAACACAGAGGTGATCACATACCACCAAAAGAAAGCTCTATTTGTGGGAAAAATTATTACATCAATTTGGTTTGGGTACAACGTCGCACGACTGCGCTATTGTCAGTTAAAGCGACGCAGTGCCGAATAGCAAAAAATGGCTTGGTTATTAAGGGGGTAAATCGTTCCGGGGCTGAAGTGGTTAACATCATTTGTCACCCCACAAAGTTACCCAAGGCTGTACTTGGGGGGGGGGGGGGACATGTACATATTAAACACTTGGATATGCTTACAAAACCGCATAATTGCAATCACTGGCTTATTGTAACTACAGGAACAAACATTTTTAATGAACTTCCCAGTGTCGAAGAAGGGTGTAATAAAGAATGGCATCAAGTCGCAGGCTCCAACAATTTAATATATATGATAATATACACAAACCTGTTAGAGTAAGTAAAACACAGTTAATTATATCATAGCGCCCTAAGGGCAAAAAGCAAAATTAGTACAAAATTACAGGATGAAAAATTCATGCTGTAATTTTATAGAAAACAAAATTGGGAAATCAGAAACTCGCTCTCGCTAAATCTTTTATTATGTTGGAAGAGGTGTTGGTATTAATGAAGGAATTCATATTGCCACAAAGATTCTTTCAATTTCCTTTCAATCTCTGTTCGCCCTTTAATTTGTGAAGAGGAAATAAAGTTTTAATGTGTTAAAGTTCATGAGAATAAATAAACATTGCTGATTTATTAAAAAATATATTATTAGCTGATGTTTTGTGAACACTCATCTCTATCAAGTGCATTCTGAATTTTAATGTGCATTAAACCATAAACTTCATACAGTATATGGAAATTTTCTACAAATGTGCCTTACGGCAAAGCGCTGTGTAAAAGGAAACTTTAACCACTTGCCGACCCTAAATGTAAATTAATTTGGCATTAAATTCAGTTATTATGACAGCAGCTACCTGCCATTACCCAGCTATTTTTTTTCAGTCTGGCGGTCGGCATTCATATAAAAGTGGTCTCGGTGGCGGATTTGCCGCAAGATCACTTTTATAGGCAGCGAGAGAGGTGCCCCCGTCCTGCCGCTTCCCAGTTGTCTCCGAGCTTACTGGAGTCATCGGTAAGCCAGGAGCCGATCCCGCAGATGTCTGGGCTGGAAGCCTAGTGAGGGCAAGATGTCGCCCACTTGGCTCTATGCCCTTGGAGGACCGAAACAACGTCTGATGTCACTTCCTCATCTCGTGCTTAAAGGAATTTTTTTTCTTCTTAACCTATTAAGGACCAGCTGCTGCAGTTGTACCCCATCCTCCAGGTCGTTATAAATGACCTGGAGGATGGGGTAAACCGTTCAATCTCTGTATTTGCGGACAATACTAAGCTAAGCAGGGCAATAACTTCTCCGCAGGATGTGGAAACCTGGCAAGAAGATCCAAACAAACTAATAGGGTGGGCAACTACATCACAAATGAGGTTTAATGTAGAAAAATATAAAACAATGCATTTGGGTGGCAAAAATATGAATGCAATCTATACACTGGGGGAGAACCTCTGGGGGGAATCTAGGATGGAAAAGGACCTAGGGGTCCTAGTAGATGACAGGCTGAGCAATGGCATGCAATGCCAAGCTGCTGCTAACAAAGCAAACAGAATATTGGCATGCATTAAAAAGGGGATTAACTCCAGAAATAAAATAATTCTCCTGCTTTACAAGACTCTGGTCCGGCTGCACCTGAAGTATGCTGTCCAGTTCTGGGCACCAGTCCTCAGGAAGGATGTACTGAAAATGTAACGAGTACAAAGTCTGGAGGATATTCGTTATGAGGAAAGGTTGCGACCACTCAACTTATTATTTCTGGAGAAGAGATGCTTGAGAACGGATATGATTTCAATTTACGAATACCGTACTGGTGAACTCACAATAGGGATAAAACTTGTTCACGGAAGGGAGTTTAACAAGACACGTGGCCACTCTTTAAAATTTAGAAAACTTTAAACTACGTAGAGGGTTTTTTACTGTAAGAGCGGCATGGATGTGGAATTCCCTTCCACAGGTGGTCTCAGCGTGGGAGCATCGATAGTTTCAAGAAACTATTAGATAAGCACCTGAACGACCACAATGTACAGGGATATACAAGGCAATACGGACATATAATCACACACATAGGTTGGACTTCATGTACTTGTGTCTTTTTTCAACCTCATGTACTATGCAACTATATGTAACTATGTAAGTCAGGCCCACAATCTGAGCGAGAGCAACAATTCTCTTGCAAGACCTTCTCTGTGACTCTAAACTGGTAACCTGTAAAAATAAATTAAAACTCGCCTAAGGAGATTTTTAAGTACGTGTATCATAGTTTGTTGCCATTCCACAAGCGTGCGCAATTTTAAAGCATGACATGTATCTATTTACTCTGTGTAACATCATCTTTCACATCATACAAAAAAATGGGGTAACTTTACTGTCTTGTTTTTTTTCATTAAAGTGTAAATACAGTGTTACAGAACATATTGCAATGACCTCCATTTTATTCACTAGGGTCTCCCCTAGTATGTTGATAGGCGCTTTAGTGTGTGTTGAAGTTGAAGCAAGTGTAAATGAGCCCTTAGAGCTAGTTCACACTGGTGCGATGCCAAACGTTACTTGTGATGCACACCACATTGCTGTGCAGATCACATGCGATGTCTGTGTGATGCATATTCAGCCATACAAACTGGCAGAATTTGCATCGCATTTGGATCAAACTCGTGCAGGACCCTTTTTTTTTTCAGCACCAGAATCTGATCCCATGGGTGTTCACATCCATGGCATCTGATTCCTGCCTGAATTCACAGTTCGCGCTGCAATCTGTGAACCGATCTGGGGGTGTCGTTAAGTTTGTATTGACACCCTCAGCGGTTCGCAGAGGGCAGTGTGAATACATTTTTTAAAGTTTTAAAAAATTCAGAGAAGCCAAATTCATTGGCCTTCTCATGGAACTTTTGATAATTGTGAAGCCTTTGAACACACTCTTTCTTCTACAATCTACCTATCAAGTTCCAAATGTGCATTCGGAGAATGATACTGGCAGTTATAGGGATTTAGCCAGCCATGCCATTCAATCTTTCTCTTAACCTAGTTAAATGTACAGTTTTTCACGTTTGACTTTAACGTTCTGAACGCTAGAACACCAATAAAAGCCTAAATTATTCAGACATTTGTCTTCTTTATTGATGTTTTACAATACTGTTGGTAAAACTCTGTAGCTTAGCTATAATGTGTACTAGTTTAATGTGAGCCAGTGTAATACTGGCTCCTGAAGAGTTTAACAATTTTGTTGAGATGATGGCACATTTGTATCTATTTATACCTTGATTGATCTTCAACTCTATTCCCTTTGTTCAGGTTAAGCACCTTGGATCCTTGGCCCAGGTTGTATACAACACTTTGGCTTCTCTTCAAGGTATGATTAAACTTATCTTCTTCCCTATACTTTGTCTGAACTCGTGACGTTTAATTAATTGCCCACTGAGGTTTTGGCATTTAACAGATGAATGGCAAATGAATGGTCTTATAGATACACGCCTACTGTATGTGATAGACCAACACGAAGTGGCACATAATTAAGCGGAAGGAAAATTTTACATCTGAAAAGTGTGGTGTGCATTTGTATTCAGCCCCTTTAACTTGGTATCACCAACTAAAATCTAGTGGAACCAATTGCCTTCAGAAGTCACCTAATTAGTAAATGGTCCACCTGTGTGTAATTTCATCTCGGTATAAATACATCTGTTCTGTGAAGCCCTCAGAGGTTTGTTAGAGAATCTTAGTGAACAAACTGCATCATGAAGGCCAAGGAACACACTAGACAAGTCAGAGATAAAGTTGTGGAGAAGTTTAAAGCAGGGTTAGGTTATAAAAAAATATCCCAAGCTTTGAACATCTCGTAGAGCTCTGTTCAATCCATCATCCGAAAATGGAAAGAGTATGGCACAACTGCAAACCTACCAAGACATGACCGTCCACCTAAACTGACAGGCTGGGCAAGGAGAGCAATTCTTTAGAGAAACAGCCAAGAGGCCCATGGTAACTCTGGAGAAGCTGCAGAGATCCACAGCTCAGGTGGGATAATCTATCCACAGGACAACTATTAGTCATGTACTCCACAAATCTGGCCTGTATGAAAGAGTGGCAAGAAGAAAGTCATTGTTGAAAGAAAGCCATAATAAGTATCGTTTGCAGTTTGCAAGAAGCCATGTGGGGGACATAGAAAACATGTGGAAGAAGGTGCTCTGGTCAGATGAGACCAAAATTTTACTTTTTGGCCTAAAAGCAAAATGCTACGTGTGGAGCAAAACGAACACTGAACACACCGTCCCCACTGTGAAACATGGTAGTGGCAGCATTATGTTGTGGGGCTGCTTTTCTTCAACAACTTTCAGCAGGACAACGACCCTAAACATACAGCCAGAGCTGCAATGGCATGGTTTCGATTAAAGCATATTCATGTGTTAGACAGTCCAGACCTAAATCCAATTTAGAATCTGTGGCAAGACTTGAAAATTTCTGTTCGGACGCTCTTTATCCAATCTGACAGAGATTGAGTTATTTTGCAAAGAAGAATGGGCAAACATTTCACTCTCTAGATCTACAAAGCTGGTGGAGACATCCCCCAAAAAGACTTTCAGCTGTAATTGCAGAGAAAGGAGGTTCTACAAAGTATTGACTTAGGGGGGCGCCATACAAATATACCCCACAATTTTCACATATTTATTTGTAAAAAAAATTGAAAACCATTTATCACTTTACTTCCACTTTACTGTTATGTGCCACTTTGTGTTGGTCTATCACATAAAATCCCAATAAAATACATTTTAAGTTTTTTGTTGTAACATGACAAAATGTGGAACATTTCACAGGGTAAGAATATTTTTTCAAGGCACTGTATATGAACATTGAAAAAGTTACTGATCACAAATGAAAAATATAGGCTTTGCTCTTGACAGTTTTCTGTACACCCCAAATAAAAATGCTGCAGTGTCCTTTTAAAACATCAGTAGCACCACCTGAGAAAATTACTAATTGGTTAACAGGATAGTAATGTTATAACTACTTTGCCTATCAAAATATTTTTTTTTACGGACATATTATTCGTTTATTTAGTAAACTGATTTACGTTTTTATTATAAGTTGTGAAATGGACAACAATGTTTTAAAAATTTGCATTTACTCTTTTTTCACTTAAATTTATTGTTTTACTCTTTGTATTCCACATGAAGGTTGCTGCTATACAAGACAAAATAACGGCAGACCTGATTGGTTAGTTTTGCAAACCAACCCATTTTATTGCTGCGTTTGGCTGTTTGTAGTTTTTCAGCAAAAACAGAGAGATCTTGGAGCTCGGAGCCCACAGCAGCAGGCTCCTAGTCATAGGTGTGCGCAGCCTATTACATTAGGGTGTGCACCCCAAAGCTCAAACACACATGCGTGTATGCATATGTGTATGTATATGTGTATATATATATATATATATATATAGCAGTAGATCAATGGACAGTGTCAGTAGTACAGTTGATGGTGTCAGTGGGCAGGGACTGTTGTCAGTAGTTTATTTTTATTTTATTATTTTTAATATTATTACTTTTTATTTTATTACTTTTTATTGTATTATTTTTATTATTAATTTTTACAATTTTTTTTATTTTTTATTTTTTTTACAATATTTTTTACAATTCTTTTTATTTTATTATTTTATTTTATTATTATTATTACTTTTTATTTTATTTTATTATTTTTATTATTACTTTTTACAATTTTTTTATTTAATTTTTTTTTTTTTACAATATTTTTTTACAATACATTTTTATTTTCTTTTACAATCTTTTAGGAGCACGGTTGGGTGGGGGGGGCTTTGGTGAGATTTCAGGGGCCTAAACGGACCCCTGATATTTCATTTTTGAGACAGAGAAAGGGGCTGAGGACAGAGATTCCTGAGTCGCTTTCTCTGCAGCCAAGCAGCAGGGGGAATCTGTCCAGCACAGGGTGATTAGGGTGTGCCTGGGCACACCCTGTGCGCACGCTTATGCCCCTAGTTCTATAGTGGAACAATAAGTTAATTGTCTCTCTTTGCCTGGCCCTTCCCTTTTAAATTAATCCTACTTCATGCCACTGGGGTGTCAATGAGTTTTTCGAATCCAGTTAGGATGGGTCACCATCAAGTGCAGAGGAACCCAATGTCTCAGCAGTTACTTTCAGTGTTAAATGTATGTTTGTATGGACTGAGCAAGAAAATGCAGATAGGGCAGAATAAGAAAGGTTTTCTTGGTAAAAAAAAAATATATCCGTAAACTAAAAATAACAACATTGATTCAGATTCAACAACTCATTTCTAAATACACCCTGGTCACATTGCTATAATCTTTTTATATGGACTATAAACGGAAGGATTTAGGAATAAATGGTTGTGGAACGACATTTGAGTTTCCATTATTTCTTGCTTTGATATACAAGTGCTTTGAATTACAAGCATGCTTCCGGAACGAATTATGCTCACAATCCAAGGTTTTACTGTAATTCCAAATTGCTTTGCTAACAAAATGCAAATAATGCCAGGATCCAAATCTGAACCCAGGAACCTCTGTTGCATCTGGCATTAGATCTTCTTACTATGCCGCCTTTGATACTGGACCACTCTGTCTGATGCCTTGGACAAGCTTTCTGGTGAACCTTGAACTCCTTGCTCTGCCAATGAACTTCCTATTCAAGCCATGTCTTTGCACTTCCTGTTTACCAGATTTTGTGCTCTTCTCCAGCCAATATCTTGCTAGTTATGCTCCTGCTGCTGTTTGTATCTTCACCACAACTCATTACCGACCTTTGGCTTGTTCCTCGACTGTTTCTGCTTGATCCCAACTTGCAACCATTTGTTACCAACTTTTAACTCCGAGAAGCATATTGTCCCTTTTTGACTGGCCCTTCCCTTTTTAAATACATTCTACTTCATGCCACTGGTGTGCCGATGATTTTAGAGTTTAACCTTTTGGCTTGTTTACCGACTAAACTTCTGCCTGATCATTACCTGAAACATCTGCCACTGGATCCCAGCATGCTCACCTCCTGGTGGGGGAGATCGTGAGGACCATGACCTGGCACTAGTATGCAGTGAAACTCCTCTCCATCATTGGGAGCTCTGGTGAAGACCGGTTAGTGCTTAGACCCTGCACGTCACCCGCCAGGGGGACCGGTTTCTATATTTATCCTGCTGGTTTCTGTGTTAACCTTTCCAGTGCTATAGCTACTGGCCTCCAAGTCTGGCCCCTGACTGTGACAAACACTTGCATTCAAATATGTAAGAACATTCTTGGCAATAAATGTAATTTGCCTTCATATAGTGTTTATGGGTGTGTTTTGTTGTGCTGGCTCTTTAAATCTCACACACTCTGTCCCAGAGAACAAGGATTAACCTTCCAAGTCACTCTGGGGATGCATCTCAAAACATCTTATTTTTTAATAGGTCGCGGATTATCAATCCACTAACCATATTCAGCTTTAAATAGGGCCCTCAGAGTATTAACAGTCTTGAATCACATTTTAAGTTTGATGTATTATGAATGTCACATTCTTAAAGGGATCGTTGGTTTTCCAGGTGGCTTTTCCATGGTGTGAGAGTTTAGTTACATAAATGTTTATATTTAGGATTGCAATTTTCTTTGTTTCTACAGAATTGCACTTCATTTAATAGCTCCTACCTTTTTAGTAGATAGAACTTAAATGTAACACTTTTATTTTTTCATGTTCGTATTGGTGTACCTTGTTATCTGAATGGCAAGCACAACTTTTTAAATGGTAGCAATGCTTTCATGACAAGAATATCCAAGCTGGCAGAGAGCTTATTTTTTGAGAACTTCCACAACAGTCATTTGTATTTTATAGATAGCACAACATTTAGAAGGATAGTAGTACTAACTGGCAATCTTTTGTATATTTCTGAATAGGATTACAGGGTTTGCTGGGAAGAGTACAGGCAAACTGTAGCCAATACCGGTTTACCTGCCAGGCCAAATTTCTGTATACTTAGGAAAGGTATGATGTCACGATCCCCACCTCAGCCAATCAGAAGAAGCTTTGTATTCATTCAGAAAATACAAAGCTGCCTATGAATGCTGCACAGCAAGACTGTTTTGCTCTGGGTTTGCATCTCACAGCCGGAACACAAGTCTGTATAGTATATACTTTATAGTAATTGGCCATAAAAGGGCGGTATGGCGGTCTGGGTACTGCCTGGGTAACACGTATCAATGCAAAAAAAAAGTTTTTAAAAACTATTGTTTTATTCAGGAGCAGTAATTTTACTGATACATAAAGTGCAACAATAAAAATGAAAACATTTCTTTACTATAGTGCCTGGAAAGTCCCTGTAGTCTACCTGTATAGTGGTGCATCTGTAGCATGTATAGAACATGCTGCAGCAAAAAAAAAAAAGATTCAAATCACATTTAAATTGACTCGTGGTTGCAATTGAGCGCCCCCCTCTCTCATGAACCATACCAGGCCACATGCCCTCGACATAGGGGGGTGCTTTGGGGCAGGGGGGCTCTTCCCCCCCCCCCATTTAAGGCACTCGTCTCTGTGTTGATGGGAACAAGGGTCTCTTCCCACAACCCTGGTTGGTGGTTGTGGGGGTATGCGGACAGGGGGCTTATCAGAATCTGCAAGCCCCCTTTAACAAAGGGGGCCCCCTATATGTGAATGAGTATGTGGTACATAGTACCCCTACACATTTTCCAAAAAAGTGTCAGACAGTTTTTGACAATTCCTTTATTTTTTTAAAAAAAAAGTGTCGCCAGATGTTAATCAATTGTCGATCATGACACCTGCCACACAGTCGACCTGAAAAAGTAAAAAATAAAAAACGCTCCACCCCCCAGAAGGCAAACTGCTGAATGACTGGCTTGCTGTTTGACAGTTCTCATACAGGTAGGAGTGGGGTCACCTGGTGACGTCACCAGGTTACACCTCCCCTTCTGATGTCATCAACCCAGCATGGGACATAGATGGCAAAACAAAAACCCTTGACAGAGATTATAACCCTTCCTTATCCTATCCAAAATGTAGAAAAAGTTTTGCCTGCAGTTTCTACTTTAACCGGTTCCCATCTAGCCTATAACAAGATGACACCGGCGGGGAACCTCTCGTCGATCCAGGCAGATGTCATACAGTATGATGTCCTCCTGGAATGTACCCAGTGTGAGGCAGTGGTGCGATCCATCATCGGCTGCGTCCACCCGACACAGCCGATGACTGGTCTCTGTACCTGCCCGCTGCTGGTACCATGTGACCGCGGTAACCATTTACGGCAGGTTACATGACCGTTGTAAACAATGGATGGCTTCCTTTCGCTAGCTGTGATTGGTCAGTGTGATCACATGATACAGACTGGGCAATCACATCCCATCTGTAATCACAACAAAACAAACTGGATCAATTTCATTCAGTAAAATGCTTGCATATAGCAATAAAATTCATTGCTATATTCAAACATAATGTGTAAAAAATTCATTGCTATATTCAAACATAATGTGTAAAAAAGATAAATAATAAATACTGATCACTTCTCCAAAGAAGTACAATGTTACTATAGTAACATTATATTTCTCTGGTCACAGTGTGTTTAAACAATTGTGTGTATATATATATACTGTGTGTGTGTGTGTGGTATATATATATATATATATATATTAGGGTTGTCCCGATACCACTTTTTTAGGACCGAGTACAAGTACCGATACTTTTTTTCAAGTAGTCGCCGATACCGAATACCGATACTTTTTTTAATGTCATGTGACCGTTTTCAAACCACAATACAGACCAAAGATATTTTCTTTAGAATTATGAAGAACTGGTACATCATGGTGTGGGGCTGTTTTTTAGCATACGGTACTGGAAAACTACATATCATTGAAGGAGTGATCACTGTCAGTGCAGCTCATCGGTGCCAGTGCCCAAAAGTGCAGCTAGCCAGTGCCACCTATCAGTGCAGATCAGTGCCCATTAGTGCATCAGTGCAGGGAGGCAGCTTATTAGTGCATCTCATCAGTGCCACCCAATCAATTTCCAGTGCCACCTATCAGTGCCATCCATTTATGAGTGCCATTCAATCAATGCCAGTGCCACCTATCAGTGCCATCCAATGGTGCCATCCAATTTGTGTTCGATGTCACAAAAAAAAAAAAAAAGTATTCTATTTTGGTATCGGGAGCATTTGCGCGAGTACGAGTACTAGCGCAAATACTCGGTATCGGTCCCGATACCGATACTGGTATCGGTATCTGGACAACCCTAATATATATATATATATATATATATATATATATATATATATATATATATATATATATATATATATATATAATATATATTAAAATAAAGAAGCAAAAGATATATATATATTTTTGTACGGACACCAATCAGTATGCCTGATCACTGCCACACCAGTTACATGTTGAGGCTGTACTGTACTGGTAACAGTATGTTAAAAAAAAAAAGAATATCTTCATTTTCCAGAAAGCATATGACCAAAAATTACAACTTCCTAAATACCATGGACTGTCTACTTTACAAAAAGGGGTCATTTTGGGGAGATCTGAACTGTTCTGGCCTTTTCGGGCCTCAAGAAATTTAGATAGGCCATCAGTACACCATGAGTGATACATTTTTAGATAAATATCATAATTTGTGGTCTCTATAACTTACAGACAGACTAAATAATATACACTGATTTGGGTTATTTTCACCAAAGAAATGTCGCAGAATACCTTTTGGCCTAAATTCACAGAGAAAGATTATTTGCAAAATTGTATAACGGAAGCAAAAAAAAACCCTTTTTTTTCTCCAATTATTTTTTTTTTTTTTATTTACAGATACTTGGCAAAAAATACAAAACCCCAGTGGTGATTAAATACCACAAAAAAAAGCTCTATTTGTGTGAACAAAATGATAAAAATTTAGTTTGGTGTTGCATGACCACGCAATTGTAATTCAAAGCCGACAGCGCTGAAAAGTTGGTCTGGGCAGGAAGGGGGTAAAAGTGCCCGGTATTGAAGTGGTTAATGAATTTTACAGAAAGTACTGTTTTTTTTTTTTTTAGCAGTTGATCAGTGTGGAAGCTGACATTTAAGCACAAGCTTAGAAAACACTATATAACATGATCATAACAATATAACAAAGAAATTGAGAAAAAAAAAAAAAGGTGAAAATCATTGTCAAAAATTATACCCAGGCAAATGTTTCAGTGATAACACACATGAGTATTCATTGAATATGCATGGTTGCTTCTCTTTTAATATTAACATAGCACATAAAATGAACAACGATGCTTTTTATCACCTACTTTTATATTTAATCTAGATTGAATTTGCTATTTATATGGTAAATTTAAATTCCTTTGCAAATTACCATTATTCAGTGAACCACAGGTTGCCTTACTGCTGATATTCTCTTATCCACTCTACCATCTGCCATCTTTTTAAAGCCGGTTAAGATTAGTGATACCTTCATTGCGGAGAGTATATTGATGTTCGGCTTTACCAGCACTCACTGGAGTCTCATTCCATCACGTACTTGGGCAGCATTGTACTTGTAATGTAATTGTGTTCTTATTTGTTATGTAATGCTTGTAATGTTCATTCTTATCTTATCTGGCTCTGATTGTTATTTCAAAGAAGTATATTATCAGTTAATTTCTCTTCCTCTTAGCCTATGCTACATTGTCTCTCCCTTTCTGCCCGCTTAATGCTTTGATATTCTATAATGTGGTATTGACTCTAAATCTCTGATGTATTGCTTCATACTCTATAACAGTATTATTATAGTATACTGTATGTATAGGCATTGTGTATTTATCAGTGGTGTAGTGTGAAAGCAATGGATTGCAGTTGGAATTTTAGTTTGGAAATGGCCCTTGCGTGTCACTGTACATCGGGCCGTAGGACAAAGATTGAAATACGGGAAAGTCCCGCCTGATCAGGGACTGTTGGGAGGTAAGGGTGCAGCCCCTGAATCTGGGGACCAAACCAGGGACAGACTTGGTCCGGGGACCGTGACCTCAGTCCAGGGACGTCTGGTCACCCTACCTTTTAATGTCTTCTGGCAGGTAATGTGATTCTTTAGGTCCTATTTCTCCTCAGTTCTCTCTCAGTTGATGATGTTGATAATAGAGGTGCTAATACGTAGGCTGCTGTGCTCAGGGGGAAACCATGACACCCTGATTTCAGTCTTTCCTCAGTCTGATCGGGCAATGCTGGGGTATTGTAGGGGGTAAGCTCCAAACTGAAGGTGAGTATTGCAGAGAGAGCTGTTTTCTGTGTGCCTGGGGAATATTTAAAAAGACTTAGTCTGCAGTTGGACAATCAAAGGTATGTGCACACAGATTCCATTCAATTCAGTTTTTTCAGCTATTTCTTATATTCTTTTTCTCTCTAAAACCTTGAAAGGGACATGTAAACATTGGCAGTACATTTCCTTTCCTTTGCTCCTTCTGTCCGGTTTTAAAAATACACCATGTTCTAGGATGCTAGATATTCTGCCGAATATATTAAAGCAGTACAGGTAGGGTTTGTGGAAGAGAAATGTGAATCTAATTCAATATACAGAGCACACTGCAACTCTGCTTCTCACACTGGAAGCAGAGAAGATGTTTGAATGTTTTCATCGGTTATACCGATCCTATGTGTTGGATGTACTGGTTTTAATAAATTGAATATATATTTTTCACTTTTTTGGCTTAGATCTTCACATCAAGGATGCTCTCATTAATTCTAATTACCAATATGCCGTAACCTAAATTACCCCTGTCAGTGGTCAGCCTTTTAGAGCCTTTTACAGAGCCAAATTGGCAAGACAACCATTAATAAACAAAAGTGCAGTGCTAGAAAACAACAATCAATAGTGCAAAAGATGCAAAGATATAAACAATGGTGGTACATCAACCAAAAATAGCGATATAGTCCACAGTATTAATAAAATTCCAAATAAAATAAGTGGTGCAACTCATAATTAAGGCCAGGTATACACTGGTACGACATGGAAGTTTGACGACAACCGTTCCGATTTTGCCCTACAACTTCATGTCCGACTTCCATGCGACTTCAATGCATGGGATACGACTTTGATCTGACAATACCAGGACCTTTTAGTCTGGTATGAATCTTGAATTTTGTTGAAAAAAAGGGCGTGGGGACCCCCTCTAAAATTGGGGCGTGATGGGACAGTGATGTCACAAGAGGCGAGTTTCCGATGACTTCACCAGATAGGCTCGCCCCCATGGCTTTATAAGTAATGGCACACGCTGGAGCTAACACAAGAGTGGGAGCTAGCACTGGGAGAAGAACTGGAATAAGAACCAGCAGAGGAAGAGGACAGCTGAGAGGGAAGAACAGTCGGAGGAAGAAGACATCAGTGCAGCGAGAAGAAATGGAGGGGGAAGAAATCAGAGGGAGAAGGCATGCTGTAGCTACTTTATTAAAGAACTTTGTCAAAAACGTGTGTACTGGTTTTATTTCACTTTTTTGGGCGAATAGGTAAGGGTACAATGTACATCATACTCATTTTCATGGTGGGAAGCTGGGATCTAGGGCCCCCCTCGTTAAAGGGGGCTTTCATATTCCTAGAATCCCCCTGCCCACAAGCTCCCACAACCACTGCCCAGGGTTTTGGGGAAGAGGTCCAAGGTGCTTTGGAGAGGGGGGGGGGTGCCTCAAAGCACCCACCCCCCATGTTGAGTGCATGTGGCCTGGTATGGCCCAGGAGGGGCGCTCGCTGGGCTGCGTGCTCGCATAAGTGTCTGGTATGGAATTTAGGGGGTACCCCACACCATTTTTTTGTTTTTTATTTTTATTTTCAAGATCCTCAGATCACAAGTCACATGCCAAAGTCGGATCAGCTAAGATGATTGTCCAAGTTCAATGATATTGAATGGGCTGAAGTAGGACCAAAGTAGTGCAGGAATCTTTTTCAAAGTCGGCCGGCCTTGTGTCGGACCGGTTAAGATGGCTCTCATTGATTTATACACGTCATGCGACATGTACTGCCAGAATCGGAGCGTATGTCGCACCAGTGTGAACCGGGCCTAATTCCTAAATGTGAAAAGATCAGAGATCTGTGCTGCTGTAACCATCTGCGTCAACACTTGCCATCACACTGAACCTCCTCACCACTATGTGAAAAGTGGGGGTTTTCCAAAAAGCTGTCACCCCCTTGAACCAGAGTGGTCAAATAACACTTATGGTTATATCCAGGGGAGGGCTGGCAGCCTTAGGTCTGGGGGGCAAGTCCAGTCAAGTGGCCCATAGAGCGTGGAAAAGTGATGGATCGAGGAAAACTGTCTAAGATTTTTCATGATCACAAGAGTCCGCACAGAGGCCCCCCTTACATCTGAGTCCGCACAGAGGCTCCCCTTACATCCGAGTCGGCACAGAGGCCCCCCTTACATCTGAGTCGGCACAGAGGCCCCCCTTACATCTGAGTCGGCACAGAGGCCCCCCTTACATCTGAGTCGGCACAGAGGCCCCCCTTACATCTGAGTCGGCACAGAGGCCCCCCTTACATCTGAGTCGGCACAGAGGCCCCCCTTACATCCGAGTGCGCACAGAGGCCCCCCTTACATCCGAGTGCGCACAGAGGCCCCCCTTACATCCGAGTGCGCACAGAGGCCCCCCTTACATCCGAGTGCGCACAGAGGCCCCCCTTACATCCGAGTGCGCACAGAGGCCCCCCTTACATCCGAGTGCGCACAGAGGCCCCCCCTTACATCCGAGTGCGCACAGAGGCCCCCCTTACATCAGAGTCTTCGTGTCTGTGCAAAGAGAGAAGGGGATGTCAGCACTGGTGTGCGCTGAGGCTAAGCTATGTATAAGACGAGACATAGCTCAGCTCTGCAGCCATCTACCTCGGAGATGACACAGGCACGGCTGCACAGTGGGAGGTGAGCAGCGGCCGTGACCTGTGTTAACAGAGCTCCAGCAGGCATATTCCTGCTCTGCAAAAACAGCATTTGGTAGTGGCGGCCGGTGGCTGTGCATAGTGTCACCAGCCCGGGGAGAGATTTCCACCCTGCCCCCCCTGCCAGCCCTCCCCTGGTTATATCATACTTCCACATGAAACAGCCATGGTTCCATCCAGTCCAATATAAACATAGAAAGTAAGAGACAAAGATCCAAAAGCCCAAAACAAGTTTATTAAATAAAAGTTAAAAACACTCACAAATGAATGAAGTAACAGCAGTATACAAGGATAATGCCGTACACCTTGGAACCCCGAGGTTGAGGGATGAAAGGTGGCCTCCGTCCTGACCACTTCTGATAAGCCACACCCCTGACATGTTTTGCCCTGCATCCTCGGTCTTAGTCATGGAGGTATGGTCATGGGTCAAGACTGCAAGCATTTATGTATCAGCCGCTGGCTGTCCAGTCCATGAATGGGCGTAGTCTTGTCCCATGACCATACCTCTAACTAATCCCCAGGGCAGGGCAAAATGTGCCAGGGGGCATGGTCTATCCAAACAAGCCAGGGCTGAGGCCGCCTTTTATCCCCCCTGCACCTTGAGCAATTCTGAGGTGTGATGCCTTCTTGTACATTCTTACTGCATTGTATTAAGCATTCACGCCTACACCCTGCTTTGGAGTGGGTCCACCAGAACCATACCCTCGGTGCTTGGAGCAACGTTCCACTAAGTATTGACAAGGTCGAAGTAACAGCGCTATACAAGAAATCTCATTCCAGAAGACACACTTCTGGTAAAGCATACTAACAGTTAGTATGGTGACATCACAATATACTGCTCCACCCTGCGCATTTTGCCACAACTGACATCATCAGGGGCCATGTAGACAACTCTTGTACCCCATGGTATACCCACACAATGATCATACAAAATATATGTCCCCTCACATTTTCCCCAGCAATAAAAATATTAACTACTTGGGCGAGTACATTCTTAATGACATTGGGAATGCGACACACTCAGAAAAATACCATCCCCCCCCCCCCCCCCCGCAGCACATTTACCAGCAATAGTGGACAGCATCTGTAGTGTTAAGAAGAGATGCAATGAAGAAATTTAATTATTGCTTCATTGTAACTTCTCTTGTTCATTTATAGCAGATTAAAGGGGGCAGCCTTTTGATCTGCATGGCAAGTAATTTAAAAGAATATTGCAAGTAGAAAAATACATGTTCCTATTTAACCTCATAATAACCCATTTTAACTGCTCTTTATTTTATTTTTATTTTTTTACAAGTAATAAGTAAACTTTTTCATGTTTATTAATTTGGTCCTTAATTTTTTTAGTGATAGATTTTATTTCCCATTTTTAAAACTTAATTTAATTTAAGAATAAGTTTGATATGCTTTGTAATAGAAACAGAGCTTTATTGTCATTATACACAATAAATTATTGAATAAAATTAGCACTTTTTATCAATATATCTACTTATTAAATATATAGTATAAATAGCCGCGCCAATCTAAATACAAAATAAATGTCAGTCAATGAATGAAAATTGGTAAAATCTCCACGAAGACAATAATATCGGATAGAGCCTTTGGTTTGCTTGATGAATGACACTAAGTTCTTAGAATTTTGTCAAACCACGAACACCCAGGTGACATGCATGCTTTGAGTGCAAATCCTCCACCGTAAGAATAAGCTGCTTACCAGACGGCAAGCCTTTATTGCATTTGGCTATAGCCCAGCCACGGCCTTTCAATCCTCTGGATACTCAGGGTGGAAACACTTGTGTTTAAGCAGCGAAATCCAAGCCTCAGCATTGGGTTGGAAAGGAGTTGCGGTTCACTTTATTACCTGTGAGAGGCCTTGCCTGAACACACTGGGAGAGTGGAGAATGGCACTGTTCCACGAACGGGCGCACTGAGCTACTTATTGTTTTTAAAATTAGAAGTCAAACCAAGAATTTTTTTTTTTTGTTTTATTACAAATGTTTTTTTCTACTGAGCATGCAGCAAACGAAATGTACTTTTAAAAAGTGATTAAGATGTTAAGCCCTGATCAAGAAAATAATTTAAAACCACTATCTATTCCTTTAAATAAAGTATGTTTCATCGATTTCTCATTTCTTTTACAGTATGAAACCTCTCTAAATTATTTAACCACTTTAGCTCTTATATCTGTACACTCCCTATGGACTATTGCAATTTCTCAAATGTCTACCTTTTGGCTATAGGCCTATCAATTCAGTGATTAACTTTTGTAATTACTTAACCTCCCTGGCGGTAATCTCAAGTGTGGCTCAGGGTTTAATTTCAGTACTATTAGCGGTAACCCTGAGCCACACTTGGGATTGCATTGCAGGTTCCTGGTGCAGGTTACTTACCTTGTCCCCAGGATCCTGCGAAGTCCCCCCGCTGTGTCTGCGATGTCCTCCACCCGATGCTTCTGTGTGCCGGGCTTCGTTCCCTGCAAGCGTCGCAACTCAGGGGGCGGAGCCTGGTGGCAAATTCAAAAAGTACAAAATTCATTACACATACATTACTGTATGAAATAATTTCACATCCCTTTTGTCCCTAGTGCTTTGTCCAGTGCCCTGCATGCACTTTTATATTGTATATACTGTTCTTTCTGCCTGGAAACTTGAGATTGTCCATGGCAACCAAAAAGTGTCAGTTTACGTCAAAAGTGGTTTTAGACCAGCTAGAAAACAGCAATGAGAAATTTGAACACTTGCAGAATTGAGCGATAGTGAATCATGGGGAAATTCATTTTATTATTATTATTTTTTATAATTATTTATTTATTATTTTTTAATTTATGATTTTGTGTTTCAAACTTAAATATTACCAGGATGTCTACTAGACTCTTGTTTGGACAGTTATTGTGAGTTATTACTAAGAATTAAAGGCCTACAATATAAAACGCCAAATTTCTATGCAAAACAATTGTACCGCGTTGCAAAAATCTGACATAATCATTCAGCCAGGGTGGTTAATATTCCAAAGTAACACTATATATATCTATATTCATATTTTGTTTATAGCAGGGGTCGTCAACCCCCAGGCCGTGGCCTGTTTGCAGCCGGGCCGCAAAGGCTACACTGTCTGATGTGCGGCGGCGGAGCGAGCAGAGAGATGACATCATCTCTCACTGCCCGCCCGCATCACCGCTGTTCCGTGCTCACAGTGGGGCCGCTATACTGAGGCAAACGAGCAGAGAAGTGAAATCATCTCTCACCGCCCGCCTACATCGCCACACTTCCCCGCTCACAGAGGGGCTGCTATAATACTGGAGCTTAGGCGGGGTAAGCAGAGTGATGAGACTTTCTCACTGCCTGACCGCATCACTGCTCCTCCACCGAAACAATGCGGCAGATTACCGATACACTGCTGGAGGTGAGGCAGGGGAGCAGAGAGATAAGATCATCTCTCACCACCCACCCCTCATTACTGCTGTTCTCCCTCACTACCCACTACTCCAGGCTTGCCTCTGAACTAATGCGCACACCTGTGCTGCCACCACTGCAGTGACAATCTTCATGTGGTGGCAAATGACAAGCTGCATCTGATGGCAGGTGACATGGCAAGTGACAATCTGAATCTGGTGGCAGGCGATGTGGCAAGGGACAAAATGCATCTGGTGGCAAGCGACGTGACAAGGGACAAAATGCATCTGGTGACAAACGTCGTGGCAAGTGACAAGCTGCATCTGAAGGCAGGCGACATGGCAAGTGACAATCCGCATTTGGTGGCAGGCGATATGGCAAGTGACACTCTGGCACACTCTGCACTATGGTGAGTTGAACTATTTCATTGTATATTACAATGTAATAATAGAAATAATGTGCTTCAATCATCCTGACATCATATCAATCATGATGCCGGGATGATTAAAGTGCCAACACCAGCCATTGCCCCCATAAATTGCCAGCGAAAAGCCGCATTCACCCCCCGGGCCTTGCCACAATTTTTTTCAACAACGCCGGTCCCAGGTGCCAAAAAGTTTGGGGAACACTGGTTTATAGTACAAACAAGGCTTTTTCTTGGCAATAGTTTCTTGAAAAAATTAAAGAAAAAAATCAACCAGCACATCATTCATCTAGGCTCCCGTTCCATATTTTTTCTGGTTGACCTCCACAGATAATAAAACAAACGGCTTGTTTTGCAGAGCTTTGCTCAAGTTGAAATTGACATGCATGACTTATCTAATGAGACGAGTGATCTTCCCTCTGTCTGATCTGTTTGTACAGGACCATATGGAGTTTCAGTTAGAGACAGATTGGAAGAAAGCAGTTTCTACTTTTTTATTTTCTCACAGTTATAATGCATGCACCTTGTAATGTTTATTTGTAAAATCTTTTTATTGAATGTAAAATGCTCTAAAAATGTATAATCTATTTAATCACTTCACATCCCGTGTATTGTGATATATGATGTCCACAAGTAGGCTCTGCCATCCTGGGTGGATGTTATATGACGTCCTCGGGCGCCGCCGGCAAGTGCGAGTACCCCCTGCGGGTGCCGATGCACTAGCCTGGCAGCCGCGATGTCCGCCAGGTACCCGCGATCGGCAGTTACAGAGCCAGGGACATGGATCTGTGTGTGTGTAAACACACAGATCCACGTCCTGTCAGGGAGAGGAGACCAATGGTGTGTCTCTTGTACATAGGGACACCCATCGGTCACCTCCCACAGTCAGTCCCCTCCCCCCACAGTTAGACTCACTCCCTTGGGAACACACTTGACGCCTTTATCGCCCCCTAGTGTTAACCTCTTCCTTGCCAGTCACATTTATACAGTAATCCGTGCATATTTATAGCACTGTTCGCTGTATAGATAGATGTAAATGGTCCCAAAATAGTGTCAAAAGTGTCGGAACTGTCCACCGCAATATTGCAGTCCTGACAAAAATTGCAGATATCCACCATTACTAGTAAAAAAATTTTTTTTAAAAAGGTCATAAATCTATCCCCTATTTTGTAGGCGCTATAACTTTTGCGCAAACCAATCAATAAACGCTTATCTTTTTTTTTTTTTTTTTTTTGTGTTCACCTAATATTAATGGGGCTTCTATATTGTATATTAGAAATGATGGAGCGTGGGTGGTAGAATGGCAATTTCTTGCCAGACAGGTAAGATAGATAAGAAGAGTTGCATGTTTTATCGTGCTGTAAAGCTTTACATTTATAAAACATTTATAAAACTTGTACCTTTTGGTTTCCATAGAAAGAATAAAATTACAGGCTTTAGTTATTTTCTTCGAAACAGGGCTTCCAGAAACGAAAAGCAGAATGAATATACTTTAGGTGATTAGCTTTAGTATATTTTTTAAAGCGGGAGTTCACCAGAATTTTTTTTTTTTAACATTAGATTGAGGCTCATTTTGTCAAGGGGAATCGGGTAGTTTTTTTAAAAATCGAAGCAGTACTTACCGTTTTAGAGAGCGATCTTCTCCGGCACTTCCGGGTATGGTCTTCGGGGACTGGGCGTTCCTATTTGATTGACAGGCTTCCGACAGGCTTCCGACGGTCGCATACATCGCGTCACGAGTAGGCGAAAGAAACCGAAGGTCGGTGCGGCTCTATTCGGTGCCTGCGCACCGACGTTCTGCTACTTTCGGAAAATTGTGACGCAATGTATGCGACCGTCGGAAGCCTGTTGGAAGCCTGTCAATCAAATAGGAACGCCCAGTCCCGCAGCCCATACCCGGAAGCGGCGGAGAAGATCTATCTCTAAAACGGTAAGTACGGCTTCGATTTTAAAAAAACTACCCGATTCCCCTTGACAAAATAAGCATCAATCTAATGTTAAAAATGTAGTTTTCGGGTGAACCTCCACTTTAACTTCACTTCACATTGTTACAAAATTTTCCTGGAAACTCCTGATTTTAAATACACTAGATAATATGACATAATAGTTCAAGGTCGGCCATTTAAATATCTGCAACAGTATAGAAACCAATTTCTTTAAAATAAGATTCAGCAGTAAATTTTGCAAAGTTCTGCAGAAAAAAAGAAAAAAAAATTAAATAATGTCAGAATAGGTGACATCAATTTGAATATATTATATATGATATAATTGAAACTGTCATTTGTTTAAACTTTTGAACTGTTCCTCTCACAAAGTTTTGACTTCAGAAAGGTGGTGAGGAAAGCTAATTCTCCATCTGTGATGTGCAATACATGATTTTGCTAGTAATTAAATAAAAAAAATTGACAAACTGATATTGCATAGTTACATGGTTAGTCTGATTGAAAAAATGAGAAAGTCCCTCTAGTTCAACCAATAAAAAAGGGAAAAATTTACATTTTTACAATACTATATACACAATCCCATACCCATACCCACAACTCAAGAGAGAATAAATTCAGTTCCTCTAATCTTTCCTCATAGCTGAGCTCCTCCATGCCTCTTATCAGTTTGGTTGCCCTTCTCTACACTTTCTCCAGTTCCCCGATATCCTTTTTGATAACTGGTCCCAAAACTGAACTTCATATTCCAGATGAGGTCTTATTAATTATTTGTACAGGGGCAAAATTATATTTCTCTCTCTCTGGAGTCTATGCCTCTCTTAATAGAAGAAATGACTTTGCTTGCTTTGGAAACCGCAGCTTGGCATTGCATGCTATTATTAACCACTTTCTTACTGGGCACATATACTCCCCTCCTGCCTAGGCGAAATTTCAGCTTCCGGCACTGCGCAGCTTTAACTGACAATTGCGCGGTCGTGCAACGTGGCTCCCAACCAAAATTGATGCCCTTTTTTCCCCACAAATAGAGCTTTCGTTTGGTGGTATTTGATCACCTCTGTGGTTCTTATTTTTTGCGCTATAAACAAAAAAAATAGCGACAATTAAAAAAAAAACACAATAGTTTTTACTTTTTGCTATAATAAATATCCCAATTAAAAATAAAAAATCCTTTTTTTTTCTCAGTTTAGGCCGATATGTATTCATTTACATATTTTTGGTAAAAAAAAAATCCCAATAAGCGACTGGTTTGCGCAAAAGTTATAGCACCTACAAAATAATAAACTACAATAATTTTTTTTATTATTGTTTTTTTTTTCTAGTAATGGCGGCGATCTGCGATTTTTATTGGGACTGCGACATTATGGCAGACACATCGTAACACTTTTGACACATTTTTGGGACCATTCACATCTATATAGCGATCAGTGCTATAAATATGCACTAATTGCCATATTTTACCCCAATTTTAGGAGGGAAGTTTCAGGAAAAAAACATTTTAAATAAAGAACTTTGAACTTTGAACCCCCCACCATTGCAGCCTTGCCAGTGTCAGATCCCTGCTCTCTCTGAGGGAAGAGGAGGAACGAGTGCCGCTGAATTAGACCACAAGTGATATATAACCCCCCTCACTGCTCCAGGAAAAAATGACCTTGGAAACATTGCCATCATTGCAGCCTCGCCAGTGTCAGATCCCTGCTGTCTCCGAGGGAAGAGGAGGAACGAGTGCGGCTGAACCACAGAGCCACGATCATCTGTGTACTGGGTGCTCCGTGCTGCTGAATTACAGAGCCGCGATCCCCTGTGTATCGGGCGCTCCGTCACCCACAGCCATGCCTCCCGGCCCCGCTCATAAGATAGACAGTTGCCCAATGCGGGCCAGGAGGCGTGGCTGTGAGTGAGCGCCCGGCACACAGCAGATCGCGGCTCTGTAATTCAGCGGCACTCGTCCCTCCTCTTCCCTCGGAGACGGCAGGGATCGGCGTATAACGCGCACCCCTGATTTTCCCCCTATTTTCAGGGGAAAAAAGTGCGCGTTATACGCCGATAAATACGGTACTGTATAAATGTGACTGGCAGGGAAGGGGTTAACAATAGGGGGCGAGTGTCCCCTTATGTCCGCGTTCCACCTTATCCCCCTTAACAAGGGTTTCAGTGCCAACACGAACAACATGATCCCAAGAGGGTCCTGTTAACTTTTACTCTTGCCAAGGGTTGATTATAAAATGCCTTTATCCAAGTGATCATTCTTGGTCCTACTCCTATTACTCCTATTGGTCCTACTCCTATTACTCCTATTGCTTCTAAGGTGCTATACATGAACCCCCAGTCTACCCTGTCAAATGCTTTTTCAGCATCAACTGACAGGAGTAGACCTGGGGCCCCACTATCTTTAATTTTAATCTTTAATAAAAGAGTTCTAATTCCGTTATCCCTCTCCTCTCTTCCTAGGATAAAAACAACCTGATCAGTATGTATCAAGTCATTAGCGAATATCTTAGTATCGTATAATAAAATTAGTCTATAGCTAGAGCAAAGTGTACTATCTTTGCCGTCTTTCGGGATTATGGTAATAGTGGCCTCTTAACGCCTCTCTGCGCAATTCCCACCTTATGCCTATCCCGTTCATATAAAAACGCATTCTAGGTATTAGGATACCCTTGAATTTTTTATAATAGAGTGTCGTTAGACCATCAAGTCCTGGACTTTTCCCACCCGGTGAGTTTTTTAAAATTTCCCTCATCTCCTCTTCTGTTACAGGGGCCTCTAAATAACTAAGTTTATCTTCTGATATTTTATTGGATTCTGTTTGCTTTTAAAAATGCTTTTATTTTTTCCTCTTTTTGTTTAATCCCTTCTATTGCTTCATTCTTATTGAGTAAAGTCTACCGTAATAAGCTTGAAAGGATTTCGCTATTTCTGCCGTTTTATAAACTACTTCCCCCGGTACCCGTTTGTATTTTTTCTATATAATTAGCTGTTTTTTTCTTTTTTTATAATTTCGCTAGGTATTTCCCAGGCTTATTGCTCCATTGATACCTTTCTTTTTTAACTTGATTATAAGTTATTCGGGTTTCCTGCTCTATTAATTCTCTCAATGCTTCTCTTTTGATATTCAATATTAGTAAGGATTCTTTTTCTCTAGTTTGCTTATGTTGTTGTTCCAATTCGTATATCTCTTTTATTAGAGTTAATTTTTTCACCTAATTTTTTTTTTTCTCTGCTCCTTCCTTAATATATTTAGGATCATTTCTATAGCTTACCTAGTTATAACCAAAACGGGTTGCAGTTGCTGCTATCTCTTTGATAAGATCTTTTGAGTAACTAGAGTCTTGTGCTAGCGATCCTAATAAATAGTAGATCCTCAAAATATGCCTCCCTTCCTTCCAGAGGTCTTCTGATTTGTACTTGACAGCACATTTTTTAATACATATAAAAAAAAATATATATTTTATTTTATTACAGGTATTTCTATAAATTAGCGCTGTTAATTTCCTGTATACTGTACATCAACCTACTCACTGCAGTCTCCCCAACCTCTAAACTTTATCATTATTATTATTAATGATGATAATAATAATAATAATAATAATTTTGAACATTTTCACCAAGAAAGCTGATAAGCGATGTGGGTGTACAGCAATCAAAAAATCCCAGTGCAATCATTTAGTGTGTTTTATAGAGGATTCTCTAAAATGCTGCAGTTTTCACAGAGGTTTAATCGTTTATTTCCAGCCGTGCTGCAGTGAGCATTGTGTCTTATAAATGGACATTTATCTTATCAGAATCGTATTTCTTATTCCTTATTCCATCTATTAAATTGTTCTAAAAGGCTGGCTGGAAGATTCCCATTCCTCTAATTTTGTGAAGTCTGTATTATCTATTTTCATTTGGCCCATCTAATTTCTGCAGATAATATTGTTCCTCCTACACCTTTCTCTTGTGGTTTGCCTTCTATTCCCCGATGCTACTTTTTCATTGCCTTTCCTTTAACTCTATTTGATAAATCAGTTAAGTAATAACATGTATAAAAGTATTTTTTCAGTTACAAAGTTTTATTTTGTTCATTCTAAATCAGAAAGCCACCAACTTTTTCTGTCTACTGTCAGTGACGGAATCTAGATATTAGGCTGGTAATAAATATTAGATGGTGCACATCCCTTAGGCTACTTTCACGCTGGTTGGCGGTAAAGCGTTGCTCGTTTTAGCAGTGCTTTTCGGCCGCTAGCGGGGTGCTTTTAACCGAAGAAAGGGTTAAAACCACTCCTTGATGTGGCACTTCCAAAGTGCTTTTTAGGCGCTTTGGAAGTGCTGCTCATTTATTCCAATGACAGGGGCAGTTTGGCAGCGCTGTATACAGCGCTGCCAAACCGCCCCAAAGATGCTGCTTGGAGGACTTTTTGTAACGTCCCACAAGCGTACCGCCCCAGTCTGAAAGCACTCAGGCCCCATACACACGATAGAATCCATCCGCAGATAAATCCCAGCAAATGGGTTTCTGCGGATAGATCCTATGGTGTGTACACGCCAGCGGATCTGTTTCCGCGGAGAAATCTCCTCTGGGATGGATTCCAGCAGATCGGATATTTGCTGACATGCACAACAAATCCATCTGCTGGAATCCATTCCAACGGATGGATCCGCTCGTCTGTACAGACTTACCGGATCCATCCGTCCAAAGGGATTCCCCGCACGCGTCGTAATGATTTGACGCATGCGTGGAATTCCTTATATGACAGCGTCGCGCCCGTCGCCGCGTCATAATCGCGGCGACGGCGCGACACGTCATCGCCAGAGGATTTCAGCAGATTTCTATGCGATGGAGTGTACACACCATCGCATTGAAATCCGCGCCGAAATCCTCTGGCGATGACGTGTCGCGCCGTCGCCGCGATTATGACGCGGCGACGGGCGCGACGCTGTCATATAGAAATCTGCGGAAATCTTTGAGAGGATTTATCCGTGGAAACGGTCCGCTGGACCGTATCCGCGGATAAATTCTCTTGTGTGTATGGGGCCTCAGGCTTTCACACTCAGGAGGCATGGGAGGCGGTTTACAGGCGCTATTTCTAGTGCTAAAAGTGTGAAAGGGGTCTTCTAGAGAATGGCAGACATGGAAAGATCTGCCCATTATTTTCTGAATATGCCTTATCAATTGCTAGATGCAATGCAAAAAAAAAAATTTGGGGTCTTTCGTTATGATCGCAATTCGTAAATCTGTATTTGCAAATTTGTAAATTCGAAAATAAGAAAGAAAATCCGAGAATTAAAAAAAACAAACTAGCTAATAATAACTAACTGTTAAATTATAAGTATTGGAATTTCCTTTCAAATTTTGGCTTTTGGTGAAGGTAACGAATACAAATTTATCCGAAGTTACGAATTATCCAAAATAACGAATGCTGCATCTAAACAAAGGAAATGGAAAAAATTATTTCGGGTTTTCAAATTTTCAAACTTACGAACTTGTGAATTTACGAATATTCAGAAAATTTAAAAAACAAATTTGGAACAAAATGAATTGCACATGTCTATTAATTGCTATTAGCAATTATTCAGGTTTCAGTTCACCAGCAACAGTAAATGGCTGATTCTAATTACCGGCACATGAGCCATTGTACTTTGCAAATTTTTTTTTTTTCTGATGCAAACTTGAATTTTATGTCTGTTCATGTCCCCAGGCACAGCAGAAAGCGCTGAAATCCCTGAGATAAACTTAGGAGGACTTTTTGCAATTGTGACTTCCCCTATATCCTCCAGCCAATCATGATGAAGACCTCAGAATGACTAACCGGTAGCTCCTTTGACCTCACAGCAGGGGCTAAAAGTCAACTTTTGGTCCAGGGGGCAAGTACAGCCCAGAGGCCCATGGTGCAGCGACTTAGCCCCCTTCCTATTCTCCCTTTTCCCTGCTTCCTCCCAACCCCACCTGTCACTTTCGTCATCCATTTAAATTAACACACAAGAAAAAAAATGTAAGCATAAATACCAGTTAGAGTGCTTTACAGCGACTCTCCATCCCAGACATTAGAAAACAAAAGTCTAGCAATGAGGGTCACTAATTACCTCACTAATTAGGTGTGAGTTAGCCCGCTGCTGCTTCAATCTCTGGGTCTCTTCCCTCAAGCGTGGCCACATAGGATGCTTGGAGGAGGTGATAGGGGAGGTGTCACTTATGCCCTTATCACTTACTCCCTGCCAGGACTACCGTGGAACTAGACAGCCGGCCATGCTGGAAAAAAACGTTGCTCCTCCCACCCCTGGGCAGATCATGGTGTATTCGTGTCCTGAATATTACTGATGGACCATGTCCATGTAAAAATACATATATGCCAGGGGTGAGATGACAATTAAACTTAGAAGAAAAAACTGTTGATCAAGACTACAAATGAGCTAGGCTAGTTACCACCTAGCACAACTACATTTACTAGCGGCCCTGTTTAGGAAAAGGGTGCTACATTAAATATGTAATATTGAAAGGAAAAAGTGATGGAATTCCCCTAAGGTATGAATAAGATGATTATTCATTTACTTTATTGGGAATGTTTGTGGCTTTATAATGTGTCATTCTGCGGGCTGTATAGTTCATCATTACTTTCAGCTTTTACTTTCTTCCAATTACACAAGTCGCATAGGAGGAAGTAAAAACCTTCAGGAGCTCTTTACATTTTCATGATGGCTGTGAAGCATTTCCTTGTAAATACATTCTTTTAGATCCGTAAAAGGAAAACCTCCACTGGGCTTGACTCCATAAATATATACGGTACATTGCTGATTTTTCTCTCCTATTTTTTTTATTTCTCTTCTAAGTATTTGAGAGTATTGGAGTAACAAAATGCAAAAGCAAGCAAAACATATAAATGATTTATGTAAGAAATGAATGCTTACGATAGCATAGATAACGGTTTAGAGATGCATACTTGTTATGAGATCCCTGTGACATTTTGTTTCCACATACATTAGAATTATCAGTGAAGGTTAGAAAAAAAGCAAGAAGATTGCAACTTGATGCGGTGTGTCAGGCTAACAAATGATAACGAGAATTCTGCTTTTTTAAATGGTTGCACTGTAGTGGCTTAAAGGGCAACTACACCTTAATTTACTTCATTATAAGAACATTCTAGAGTTAATTTACTAAAGGAAAAAAGGTTGTTCACTTAGCAAGGGGAATTGTAGTTTGCATTGGAATTTTTCAGAGACTAGAGAATCAGGTAACGCTGTGTTGATGTTCATCTTCCAATTATGTGCAAGCCAAAATTTGCTTTTTTTCCCCTTGCATGAGATTGGGTATTGTTTGCAATGTTAACTAATTAAGGACTGTGTCACGCCGATATACGTCGGCAGAGTTTGTGGCCTATGTGAAGATCTGAGACCTGATCGCTGGGAACTGCTGATTGCCAAGCCATTGGGACCCAGTGGTGAGCTGAACTACATGTCCTAAATGCCTGCCCCATATTGTTAGCCCAAACAAAGACTGCCTCAACTTAGCTTCTGTCATTTACTAACACTTTTAAAGGGACAGTGCACCACCTAAAGAAGGGCCCCAAACAAAAGCTGGCCAACGTTAATTACTAGGTGCCAGGTATTTTTTATTACCTCCCAGGGGTAGTTACACTAGGAACACATACGCCCACTTGTTACTGGGGTTGTATGCACAAACGGGTCACAGGAGTGCAGAATGAACTACTCTTCTGTGGTCCACAGGAAAAAAACAGCTCTACTAATTAAATGGCTCTACTTCTCATTTAATTATACTTAAAGCAGAGTTCCACCCAAAAGTGGAACCTCCGCTTATCTGCTTCCCCCGCCCTGGTGCCATATTTGGCACCTTGGAGGGGGGCAACAGGTACCTGTTTTTGACCAGTGCTCTGGGAGACTGCACTGCTGGACAGTCCCTCAGGTTCGGCCCCCCTCCTCCTCCCTCTGCCACCGGGCCAGTTAGAAAGCGCAGCGAGCTTTGCGCAGTAGGGCACTGGCTGTGAATCCGAAAGGCTTCACTGCTGGTTTCCCCTACCATTTATGGCAGCGGTAGCACCCGAGAGGCGATCCGAAAATTGGCTGGGATGCCGACATTGGGGGATACCTGGACAGGCAAGTGTCCTAATGTTAAAAGTCAGCAGCTACAGTATTTGTAGCTGCTGACTTAAAAAAATTTCATGGGGGGGGCAGAACTCCTTTTTAAACCTACTCCCACCCCCATTCTAAGTCTATTCTAACTACGCTGTAAAGGAAAGATGCTTATACTTGCCTATTCTGAGGGCACTCTTGTCCAGGCAAATGAGCTGCTCCCAGTGACAGCTTTACTGTAGAAGAGGGACAGCCGACAATAGTATGATTCTCCATAGTATGCATGTGGGTGACTCACAATTTTCTAAATATTTTATACTATCTTTTGTGACAACACTGAAGAAACTACACTTTGCCACAATGTAAAGTAGTGAGTATACAGCTTGTATAACAGTGTCAATTTTCTGCCCCCTCAAAATCACTCCACACAATGAATGTCTAAACCACTGGCAACAGTGAGTACACCCCTAAGTGAAAATGTCCAATTTGGACCCAATTAGTATTTTTCCCACCTAGGTATCATGTGACTCATTAGTGTTACAAGGTCTCATGTGTGAATGGGGAGTAAGTGTGTTACATTTGGTGTTATAGCTGTCACTGGAAGTTCAACATGGCACTGAACTCTCTGAGAATCTGAAAATTATTGTTTCTCTATATAAAGATGGCCTAGGCTACAAGAAGATTGCCAAGACCATACAGCGGTTTAACATCAGGTTCCATTCAGAACAGGCCTCGCCATAGTCCACCAAAGAAGTTGTGTGAACCTGCTCAGCGTCATCCAGACGTTGTCTTAATGAAATAGACATATAAGTGCTGCCAGCATTGCTGCAGAGGTTGAAGGGGACCAAGATACATTTATTTGGTTCAAATGGTGTCAAGTGTGTGTGGCGGCATCCAGGAGAGGAGTACAAAAACAAGTGGAACTGGCCTACAGTCAAGCATGGTGGTGGGAGTGTCATGGTCTGGGGCTGCATGAGTGCTGCCGGCACTGGGGAGCTACAGTTCATTGAGGGAACCATGAATGCCAACATGTACTGTGACATACTGAAGCAGAGCATGATCCCCTCCCTTCGGAGACTGGGCCGCAGGGCAGTATTCCAGTATGATAACCACCCCAAACACAGCCCCAAGACAACCACCGCATTGCTAAAGAAGCTGAGGGTAAAGGTGATGGAATGGCAAAGCATGTCTCCAGACCTAAACCCTATTGAGCATCTGTGAGGCATTCTCAAACGGAAGGTGGAGGAGCACAAGGTATCTAACATTCAAGAAGGGAAGGGAGGGATTATTGCGGTGCCATCAAATAGAAACCAAAACACAATAGATATATAAAAATAAAAAAGATTTATTGGTTACAGGAAGATAACAATTGGTTCAAACATGTAAACAGTACAATGGAAACGTGGGAGCAAGACATAGAGATACAGGCCATTGGTCAAGTCTACCCAACTAGTTTTGCCAATCGTTGGCTTCGTCCGGGGATTTGTGACATGACCGCCTCAGTGAGTGGCTCCAATGTTCCCCATGCGAACAAGGCAGGAAAACACCTGAAGGTAGGTGCAGATACAGGGACCCCAAGCCGTGGCTAGAGGGACTGGCAATTAAAGGAAAAGATGAAAAATGCAGGGACGCTGGGCTAATTGCAGGTATAGTATATAATATAGTTCCAGATGAGCTGGCTTCATAGGAAAGCCCAGGTGTAGGTTCAAGGCAATTGCAGCAATAAGCAAATAAATTGCCCAATTCGAAAGGTCTAAACAAGGTGCATTAGCGTCCCTGCCAGCTATCTAACATTCACCAACTTCGTGATGTCATCTTGGAGTGGAAGAGGACTCCAGTAGCAACGTATGACGCTCTGGTGAACTCCATGCTCAAGAGGGTTAAGGGCCCAATTTTGTCATTTTCACTTAGGGGTGTACTCACTTTTGTTGCCAGCGGTTTTGACATTAATGGCTGTGTGTTGCCTTATTGAGGGGACAGCAAATTTACACTGTTATACAAGCTGTACACTCACTACTTTACATTGTAGCATGTAACATGTAATTTCTTCAGTGTTGTCACATGAAACCATATATTAACATTTTGACAAAAATGTGAGGGGTTTTACTCACTTTTATAAGATAGTGTGTGTATATATGTATGTTTATGGGTGTGTGTGTGTAATATATATATATATATATATATATATATATATATATATATAAATAAATAAATAAATTCTCTGTGCAAACTGTCATAAATGCGTCACTTGTTATTGTTCCCTTTCTCCTTACTTGTTTCTGTGACAGTTGACGAGTCCTCGATTCTTCACTAAACTGTAATCATACAAAACATACTTTTTTTTTTTTTTTTTATGTGTAGATTATAGCTTTTTATGAATGCTTCAAAATAACAAGTAAAGTAACACATTTTGAAAATGTTATATACATCTATATTAACAGTGCACTTTGTAAGTTTTGCATATATAGACTTTTTAAATCCATGATATGTAAATATGTGTGTATATATATACAGAATAAAGCCAATACATATGTTCAAAAAATAATTTACCTAATAATTCGTTTTTTTTTTACCTGAGATTTGTATAAGTATAGAGTAAGTTATTTCTGGCCCTCAGTTTCCTATAGATGGCACTGTGACTGTTCAAAATCCCCTCGCTATGTATATCGCCAACTGTTGACTTTTATTGAGATCTATTTTGCATGGGATTATGAGACTTTTTGTTGATGCTAGATGAAGGAAGAAATAAAAATAATACAACTGAGAGGCTGCTGCTGCTTAGTACACCTTTACACATAAAGAGATTTGAGATTCTGAAATGTCCTGATCCGTTCAGAGTGTTGAACCATTGTAAATCCCTGGATGATATTGAAAAATAATGCTTTGCTTGGCATGGAGATGCTAACCTGGCCCCAGAACTGCAGTCTGTTGGAGCTGTGATTCTTTTCATATATAAAATACATGGGAATTTGTTTAGGAGTAAAGCATAGCATGGTAGGCATGGTGAGGCAAAGTGAGCTTCCACCTGTAGTAGGTTTAGAAACCATTTTGGCCTCATGCACATAGACATAAACAATGCCGTTTTTAAAGGCGTCCAGCTTTTTTTTTTTATGCCTCTAATCACAGTTCAATGCTTTCCTATGTGCCCATGCAGATTGGGAGTTTAGATTCGTACTTGAAGAGCAGCATTTGGATGTATAAAAAAAATGTCTCAAATCTGCGTTCAGAGAGGATATCATTGAGGACATCATCACAAGGCTTTTAAATTTTTGTATCGTCATCTGTTGGGAGCCAGGTTCTTATTGGTGTAGGCAGGGGCCTCCAAACTTTTCAAACCAAGGGACAGTTTATTGTCCTTCAGACTTTAGGAGGGCCGGATTGTGGCCTGCGGGGGCAGAAAATGTCCTGAGCCCATCATCGGTGAGAATAATTATGGCCTCAAGGTTGGTGGTCAGTAGGAGGAATAGTAGTGCACCTTATTAGTAAGAGGAATAGTATCCCATCATTGGTACCAGTGTAAGAAATAGTGCCCCCTTGTTGGTGTCAGTGGGAGAAATAGTGCCCCAAGGGCCAAATAAAGGCTAGCAAAGGGTCACATCTGGCCCTCGGGCCGCAGTTTGGAGACCCCTGGTGTAGGCAAATCCCCCATAACTACATCTCCTGAGAGATTTTACCTACACACAATGTATGAAAAGGCTCTTGTGAGTCAAGACAGTAGTTTAGCTTTGCTGGGAAAGAAATTAGTGTCTGCACATGGAATGAGACCCAGCGGGATCGGGGCTGGGGGAGCTCTATGGTCCAGAAAGAAGGTTGACAATGCTGGTTGGGATTGCAGTGCATAAATGGTACTGTATTGTCAGCCCAACCTGGTAATTAGGACCACACACGATTTCTGGTAGATCAACACAGTGTTAATCAGTGACTGTAGCACTCCAAAGGATGCTAAAATTCAGTTTTAAATTGGCTGGCAGAGTTTGTAGATTCACAGCAACCTGGCTCCTTTGGAAGTTTAAAACGAAGGTCTAGAATTTTCATTAAAGCAGAAGTAAGCCCATCCATAAAACCATGCTCTCAACCAAACTGTCAATCCAATCGCTGGTGTCCTAACTGATCACATGTGCAGCATCCTGGCAGCTGTAGATAAAACAGAGGCAAAGATGGCAGCTTCCTTGGCTGACAACATTAAGGGGGTTTACTTGCACTCTAAAAATACCCTTACAGTGGGCTCACATGCTGCAAAGTTTAATTGCTTGTTGACTCTAACGCCACGTACACATGATCGGACATTTTAACAACAAAACCGTGGATTTTTTTTCCCGACGGATCTTGGCTTAAACTCGTCTTGCATATACACGCGGTCACACAAATGTCGGAAATTTCGACACGTTCATGTCACAGGCATTGAGCCGGCGTATCTTAGGGAGTAAATTAGACGTGATACTGAGCATGCACGAGCATGCGCCGTACGATCGGCGCTTCATTTGCATGGGATCACGGCTAGGGCTGCAACTAACGATTATTTTCATAATCGATTAGTTGGCCGATTATTGCTTCGATTAATCTGATAATAGCCTTAAAAAAAAAAATTGCATTTAAAAAACAAAATTGGGCCAATTTGTTGTTGGGCAGATTACAAAACACAAATTTGCCGAAAAAACACATTACATGCTTTTCTGCAGCTTCTCCATTGAAGTATAGTGAACCAAAAAAAACAAAATAGCACCGTTTTGCGTTAAGTCCTTGCCCTTTCCAAATACGCAGCAGCTGAAAAAAAATCATGGATGTGTCCCATAGGAAAACATGTAAATGAACTGTAGTGTGTTTCTGCAAAAAGCACCAAAAAACAGAGGTGTCACCCAGGCCTGAGATGTTTAGTAACATAATGGGGTTAAAAAAACAAAAACAAGTACAAAAAGAACAAATAATCACTACTGTAAGGGGTTAATTTTTTTACTGTGGGACAGTGAAAGTAATATTTACAGTAGCGATTTGCTTTTTTATACTATAAAAGGCTAATTTTAGTTTTTTTAACCCCATTATGTTAGTGGCCGAATAATCGATTATGAAAATTGTAATCGATTAATTTCACAATCGATTAGTTGTTTCGGCCCTAGTCACGGCTCATTTTAATAAAACACGCCCACCTCTTCCACATTTGAATTACGCGGGCTTACGCCGGCCGATTTGGGCTACGCCGCCGCAACTTACGGAGCAAGTGCTTTGTGAATACTGCACTTGCCTGTCTAAGTTGCGGAGGCGTAGCGTAAATGGGATACGCTACGCCCGCACAAAGATACGCTCTCCTACGTGAATCTGGCCCAATGTCTTTATTGTACAAATGAAATCCAAAAAACAACCAAAATGATGCAGTCAAAATGAAGTGAACAACAGAAAAAAGGTGGCTGACATGTTTCACATCATGTGATGCTTACTCATAGCTTATTTTTCTCCCAGTGACCACCACCGGTGGCCATTTTTGTTTGTGCCCAGTTACTAGGGCAGTCTAATTGCAGAGGCTCTAAGTTAACTCTTGAGAGAGGCTTTTTTTTGCCATTTGCAGATGACTAGGGTTGTTTCTAACCTAGTAAATAGTATGTGCTACCCTGCTTTTAGAATATCAGTCTGCTATTTTAGGCACTGGGATTTTTAGAGATCCCACAGCTGCAAAGAAATTTCTCTAACAACTACAGTTTATCCTTCTTTTGTGGGGTCTTTTGGAGGGGAATTTACAGCTTGGGGTCTTTTACAACCATAGATTCTTTGGTAATGCACATTAATGGGCATACAAGCAAATTTTCTGATGGTGTCTTCACCTTCTGGGATTTCACTGACAGACACTAATGCCCCATACACACAATCGGTTTTCCTGTTGGAAAACGTCTTATGAGAGCTTTTGGTTGGTTGGGAATAGGTCGTTTCGTGGCGAAATGTGCTCGTTCGCGGTTCGCCAAACAGGCAGACATCTGGCAATATTTGTGGCGGTCTGCCATTTTACATTGAGAAGAACTTTGACCCATGACACATCCATCAGTTGGTACAGGACGGTCAATTGAGTCAATTGAGTAGGGTGACCAAACACCCCCAGTTTCAGGGGACAATCCCCTGATTGAGGACATTGTCCCCGGACCAAGTCTGTCCCTGGTTTTGTCCCCAGATTGGATTTAATAGGGGGCAGGGGCAATTTCAAAGACAATTAGTGCAGAATTAAAATAAAAAAATAATAGAATTGCACCCCCCGCTTCGCCGTGCCTACTAGCATAGGGGGGTTGTATTTTTCCCATTATTTGTGCCCCCTTCTGATGATCATATGCTGGTTGGAGCGAAGGGAATATTTGAGTGAGTGAAAAACGTATATAGCGCAACACATGCGAACTGAATCGCCTCTGGGCGCTGTATCCATTCTCTGAGTGAAACCCCTTGACCTCAGAAGAGATGGGTTTTAATCCTTCTCCTGAAGGCCAAGTGGTCCGGCTGCAATCGAGTGGTGGTAGGCAGAGCGTTCCACAGTCGTGGTCCCTGGACTGCAAACCTTCGATCTCCCTTGGACTTGTATCTGGCTTTGGGTATCTGGACAAGGTTTTGATTGGTGGATCGTAGAATACGATTGGGGTTGTGAGCTTTTATTTTTTCGCATAGGTATTGGGGGGCGTTTCCATGAATGCACTTATGCGTTAGACAGAGTGCCTTGAAAGAGATCCTATCTTTTACTGGCAACCAATGGAGGGCTCTTAATGAAGATGAGATTGATTACCATGATTTTTTGCCAGTCACTAGTCGAGCGGACGTATTTTGAACGACTTGCAGACGAGCGATTTGGTATTTGGGGAGTCCAAGATAGAGGGCATTTGCATAGTCCAGTCTGGAATTAAGAATTGTTCCCACCACGACTGCAACGTTTTCTTTCGGAATAAAGGGGGCGAGTCTGCGTAGTAGGCGCAGCAGATGGTGCGATCCGCTGACTACTGACCCTATTTGTGCATCCATTGTCATGTTGGTGTCAAAGATGACTCCGAGACTCTTCATTTTCGGGCGCATGCCCATTCAGCTTCGCTCGCATGTTCTTCTGCCTTGGCTCAAATCCTGGCCAGCCACCTGCCTATCTCCTTGCCTTCCCTGGCGGAGTGATCTTCCTCCGCTCCCCATCCAGTAGTAGCCGGGGCCCGAAGAGTAAGACTAGTAAAGAAAAAATATGTCCCCGGATTTCATTTTAAAAATCTGGTCACCTTACTTTAAGGGGGTGTGTCAGGTAGTGTGTCCTATGCCTGCATACTGTTTCTGATAGGTGTGCCTCATTCCCATCTCAAAAAGTTGGGCGGTATGACACAGTAATACTTTCTGCAGCAAAAAAGGACTAAATGTTTAACTGAAGTTGCCATTTGAAGTGCATTCATCTGAAAACTTTTCCCTGTGCTAAATCTGTTTACTATCCATTCGGTTACACTCTAAGTCACTGCAACTATTAAAATGACACATTGAAGAGCGAAATGTGAGCAATATGTCTAACTTAGTGACTGACAAGTCTATAATTTCCTGTTTAAGTTTGCAAATGCTAAATAATAGACCTTGGAATTCTTCATTAATCCCCACCTGGCCTGGATACAGTATTTGGCTTCAAAACATATCTAATAATTCCAGCTTTAAGTATTGCCTGGTGTGCTGTAAAGCAGATAAGTACTAGTACTATACCTGGAACAAGTCATTTGCTTTACCTTGAGTACAAATGTACCATTCCCCCAGACAGACTAATTATGAGCGATGCTCTACTGTATATTTAGCAGATAGGGACACATTCATTTATCTGCAACTGTGTAGTCATTTTTTTTTTTTTAGAAATGTATTATTATTTCTTTATATATTTCTGCACTGTTGGTTAATTCCAAATAGATGTAATGCCCATGTGGAAATGGAATATATCTGCACAGCAAATGTCTGTACTTCAAGCTAGGGTTGTCCCGATACCGATACTAGTATCGGTATCGGGACCGATTCCGAGTATTTGCGGGAGTACTCGTACTCCCGCAAATACCCCCGATACCGAAATAGAATACTCCCCCCCCCCCCCCCCCCGGCACCGCCATTGCGCCGCATCCCCGCTGCTGCCGACTGGTTAATACGCGCGGGGAACATTACAGCTTTCATTTGAATAGCTGTAGTGTTTCCCACCGCACCGCGTATAGACACTCCCCCTTGCTCGGGTGAACTGTCCAATCCTGAGCAAGGGGGAGTGTCTATACGCAGCGCGACGCGAATCATTACAGCTATTCAAATGAAAGCTGTAATGTTCCCCGCGCGTATTAACCAGTCGGCGGCAGCGGGATGCAGGTAAGGGGGACATGGCTGGATATGGGGGGAGATATGGCTGCATATGGGGGGGGACATGGCTGCATATGGGGGGACATGGCTGGATATGGGGGGGACATGGCTGGATATGGGGGGAGACATGGCTGCATATGGGGGACGTGGCTGGATATGGGGGGGAGACATGGCTGCATATGGGGGGATACATGGCTGGATATGGGGGGATACATGGCTGGATATGGGGGGAGACATGGCTGCATTTGTGGGGGGACATGGTTGCATTTGTGGGGGGACATGGCTGCATTTGGGGACACATTTAAAAAAAAGTATCGGTATTCGGTATCGGCGAGTACTTGAAAAAAGTATCGGTACTTGTACTCGGTCCTAAAAAAGTGGTATCGGGACAACCCTACTTCAAGCAAATAGCTGGGTACTGTAGCTGATGGTTGGCTGCCCATTTCTTTATGTGGCAAATCATCCATCATTTCTTTTCTGGTGTTTCTTTTGACATTCTATATGTGGGGTAGGCTTTCAGCAATAAACTTCCACAAATTTAGTAAAAAAACAATCAGCATAGGTGTGCACCCTTAATTAACCACTTAGACCCGGACCATTATGCAGGTTAAGGACCTTGCCCCTTTTTGCGATCCGGCACTGCGTAGTTTTAACTGACAATTGCGTGGTCGTGCGACGTGGCTCCCAAACAAAATTGGCGTCCTTTTTTCCCCAACAAATAGAGGTTTCTTTTGGTGGTATTTGATCACCTCTGCGGTTTTTATTTTTTGCGCTATAAACAAAAATAGAGCCACAATTTTGAAAAAATGCAAAATTTGTTACTTTTTGCTATAATTAATGTCCCCAAAAAAGATATAATTTTTTTTTTATTTTCCTCAGTTTAGGCCGATACGTATTCTTCTACCTGTTTTTGGTAAAAAAAAATCGCAATAAGCGTCTATCGATTGGTTTGCGCAAAATTTATAGCGTTTACAAAATAGGGGATAGTTTTATGGCATTTTTATTAATAATTTTTTGTTTACTACTAATGGCGGCGATCAGCGATTTTTTTTTTTTCGTGACTGCGACATTATGGTGGACCATTGTAATTTTCACAGCAAAATGTGCTATAAAAATGCACTGTTACTGTGAAAATTACAATTGCAGTTTAGGAGTTAACCACTACGGGGCGCTGAAGGGGTTAAGTGTGACCTCCATATGTGTTTCTAACTGTAGGGGGGCAGGGCTGGACATGTGACGTCAGTGATCGTCTTTCCCTATATCAGGGAACAGACAATCACTGACATTGCCACAATGAAGAATGGGGAAGGTGTGTTTACACACACCTCTCCCCATTCTTCAGCTCCGGTGACCGATCTCGGGACACCGGATGCGATCGGGTCCGCGGGTGCGGTTACGGAGCTTCGGACCGGGTCGCGAGCGCGCCGAGTAAATTGATACCCAAAATTGCGTCCGCTTATGGAATGGCGACAAACTTTTTACCCTTTAAAATCTCCATAGGCGACGTTTAAAACATTCTACAGGCTGCATGTTTTGAGTTACAGAGGAGGTCTAGGGCTAGAATTATTGCTATCGCTCTACCATTCACGACGATATCTCACATGTGTGGTTTGAACACCGCTTTCATATGCGGGCGCTACTCACGTGTGCGTTCGCTTCTGCGCACGAGCTTGACGGGGCGTGTTCCTGACTTTCGGAACTTTTTTAGCTGCCTCCTAGATTCCAAGCAAAGTTGTCAAGCCCTGATATATGTAGTCAAAAAAAGCTCAGGCCAGTGGGGCCACATATTTGCGTACGGTCGGGGTCTGCGTTTTGGTGTACTTGGGGAGCTTGAGAAGGCATGCAATGGTTTGTGCCTGAGGGTGCTGCTTGTCATCAAGTTGCAGCTTTATTTATACACATTTTCTTTGGAAATGTTTACTTCAAGACATGATATTGTGGGTGGGTACTGTTGGTTACTGCAGTTTCCACATCATCAGTGCTCTCCCTGGCTTTCATGATGAACTACCACATTCTCCATATGGTCAATAATACGGTTAGTGAACTCGTGACCAGGCCAGACCCGATACCTCACTTATAACGGATTGCTGGGAATTCGCAATCCTGTGATAAACAAGCCTGAGCTTGAGACTCGCAGTATGATTGATGTGAAACCTTTTAAGCCCTAAATTACTAAATAACCTTCCACCCCTCCATCTTCAGCTAAATCATTTAATGCAACGTGTTCCCATTTCAGTTTTATAGGACGGTCAGCAGAGGCAGTTCAGTGGTGTTTGAATTAAATGGATATTTAAAAAGCATATTCATGATATGTTGACTTATTTACTACAGCAGTAACGGCATCTTTATTCATTGGCTACAGTCAGGGCTGGACTGGGACACAAATTTGGCCCTGGACTTCATCCAGACTGGCCCACTTTGACAGGTCTCTCCCTTGGCGGCAGGACAACTCGCGCACCCCCCCCCCCCCGGCCACCCAAGCCCCCTCTACCCCTTCACTAGCCACTAGCCATTCTACTTTATTAGAGTAGAACGGCTGGTACTGGTACTTTTATAGGCAGTACCAGTGGGGAAGCTAGACATTATTTCACCTGGGGGAAAGGATCAGTTTGGTGCCCCCCCCATGGGACAAGATTAGGCAGAAGTGAGAAACTCCCAGGCCATAGCTGTTGAGTCAGCTGTCTGTCCCCTCCCCCATGCTCCTCTGTTGTCCCTCCTGCTCCTTTGGTCCTCCCCCTGCTTCTCTGTTCCCCCCAGGTGAGCGCTGCGGGAAGGGAGAGACCGAGGAGCGGAGGGGGGCGGCGGTCCGCTGTCACTGAAGCCGGCCCACTGAGCCATCGGCCCACCGGGAAACTCCCTGTAGTCCCAATAGCCAGTCCATCCCTGGCTACAGTATGGATTCTATGCCCAGAAAATGGAAACCACCAAGAGACCAAACCAGTTATGGCACGGTGGGCACAGCTGGATTATCTTGTCAACCCTTAGGCTCCATTCACATTGTAACGCCGCGTACGCGGCGTATTTTGCCGCGATTAGTTAACACAAATAATTTACATTGATGTCTATGGCCGAACGCCAATGCCGCCTGAAAAAAAGGGTCCGGGACTTTTTTTCAGGCGGCATGCTTCAGGCGTTTTGTCGCCTAGGTGTGAATGAGGGCTTAATTGTCATAATGTATTTGCTGAAACAGATCTGATGAGTTATAAGTAAGCTACTGATAGTTGTGTCCATTGAATAATTTGCTCTGGTAACAACCCTTACATTTTGTTTTTCCATTTTACTATATTGATAACTGTGACAGAACCCACTGTCACTGTGTGTTTTGGAAGGGACTGTGGGCGGGCCTCTTACCCACAGATTATGGCCCAGAAGAGACTGGAGACCTGGGGACAAGCTGGCTTTGGGATAATGTAATGTAATGCTACATCCCTTCTCCCTGTATATTATACAGTGGAACCTCGGATTGCGAGTAACACAGTTAACGAGCGTCTCTCAATATGAGCACTGTATTTAACCACTTAAGGACCGCCTCCTGCACATATACATCGGCAGAATGGCATAGCTGGCACATGCACGTACAGGTACGTGCTGTGCTATTGTCCAGTCGTTGGTTTGCGGGCGTGTGGCCCGGTTCGGAGCTCCGGGACCGCGGGACCCGTGGACCCGATCGCCGATGGAGTCCCGCGATCGGTCCCCGGAGCCGAAGAACAGGGACAGCTGTGTGTAAACACAGCCCTCAAAATTTCCACTCGCCTACTAGCATTTGGCGAGTGGATTTAAGCTGGGGGCGAGTGATGACAGGGCTGCATGACCAATCTCCCTCCAATCTGTGCCTACACTTAGAGTCCAGATGAGATTGGCGGCCGAAGAGGAAAGGTGCATGCTCGGGAAAAGTAGTCTGGTGAGCCGCGTACAGGCAGAGCAGTACACAGGTGCTCTCCTTACAATTCTCATTAAGCCATGGGACCTAACAGTATGACCTCTCTGAGCCTGCCCCCCTCCCCCAGGCCCCGACCAATGTAGCTGGAGAGCAGAAAGTAATGAGTGAGGTGGAGGATTGCAAAAATTACCACTCCAGTGCAGCGCTCACTGAAAGTTGCCCTGACATGAGAGCGGCAGCCTTCTAGTTTGTGCAGTTTTCTTCTCCTTGTGCTCTATGTAAGTTTAGCCTGAGCACTGTGAACAGACTGGTCTCAATGTGTGCTGTGCGCTGTCAGTGTGCGCTGTGCTATGGTGTCACTGGCTGTGCAGTTGTGTGGATCTCAGCGCTGGATTGTACTCCCTCCCGCTGTGCTGCAGCTCCTCTCATCTCTGCCAGCCTGAATAAAAGGGGGAAGTGGGGACATGTAAGCGTGGAGCCGCACACACACAGGCTCCTGATGATGAGATGAATGGGAGAGAGAGAGAGAGAGAGGATGGATGGGAGTTGCAGAGGAGACAGCAAGAGAATGGGGAAGAGACCCAGTTCTAGTGCCCTGTCCCTCTGGTCTGCCCCCAGTGCCCTGTCCCTCTGGTCTGCCCCCAGTGCCCTGTCCCTCTGGTCTGCCACCAGTGCCCTGTCCCTCTGGTCTGCCACCAGTGCCCTGTCCCTCTGGTCTGCCACCAGTGCCCTGTCCCTCTGGTCTGCCCCCAGTGCCCTGTCCCTCTGGTTTGCCCCCAGTGCCCTGTCCCATTTTGTTAAAGTTGTTGTTGGTAATATTGAATTTTGTAACTTGATTCTGCATAAAACATTGTCATTCCATGAGATAATCTACGAGGGCGTGTTTACGGGTGCAATTAGGCGCAGGGCAGTGTATGAATTGGGTGGGGCAACTGGTGGCGAGTAACTCTTGAGGCCTGGCTAGTAGCTCAGGACTTGAAATTTTGAGCCCTGGTAAACACATTGTAGAAAGAAATGTTTGGACAGCCGCACTCTGGAAAAACCTTCTTGGTTGCCTTTTATTGATAAAAGTGTTCAAGTTTCGCACTACAATCAGTGCTTACTCATAGCTTCCCCATTCTTCACTGTGGCGGTGTCCTCGATCGTGTGATCCCTTTTATAAGGGGACACAATCGATGATGTCACACCTACAGCCACACCCCCCTACAGTTGTAAACACACTTCAGGTCACACATAACCCCATCAGCGCCCCCTGTGGTTAACTCCCAAACTGCAATTGTCATTTTCACAATAAACAATGCATTTTAAATGCATTTTTTGCTGTGTAAATGACAACGGTCCCAAAAATGAGTCAAAATTGTCCAAAGTGTCCGCCATAATGTCGCAGTCACGAAAAAAATCGCTGATCGCCGCCATTAGTAGTAAAAAAAATGTTTTTTTTTATAAAAATGCAATCAAACTATCCCCTATTTTGTAAACGCTATAAATGTTGTGCAAACCAGCCGATAAACGTTTATTGCGATTTTTTTTTTTACCAAAAATATGTATAATAATACGTATCGGCCTAAACTGAGGATTTTTTTTTTTTAATATATATTTTTGGGGGATATTTATTATAGCAAAAAGTAAAAAATATTGATTTTTTTTCAAAATTGTCGCTCTATTTTTGTTTATAGCGCAACAAATAATAAGGTCCTTTAGCTGCATTTTGGTCCGGGTCTTAAGTGGTTAAAAAAAATCCTAACTCAGTTTGTGCGTGTTGTCTCGCAAAACGAGCAGGGGGGCTGAGCCGAGTGGCGCCGTTCGGAAATGCATGGAAAGGCCCGAGGACAGCTCAGCTGACCACAGCAAACCTCGGGAAAGGAGTCTTTCCAAGGTTTGCCGAGGTGTCCTCTGGCCTTTCTGCCCGCTTACGAGGCTCTCCGGCGCACCCCCACCTCTGGCTGCATGCAGTATTGCATGCCATTGAAGTCAATGCAGAACAAATTATTTTTGTTTCCATTGACTTCTGATGCCCCGTACACACCATCACTTTATGTGATGAAAAAAAACGACACTTTCTGTGAAGTAAAAAATGACGTTTTTGAAACTTCAATTTTCAAAGACGAAGTTGCATACACACCATCGTTTTCTCACAATGATCTTGCAAAGTCAGGTTACGTTCCACCACGTTTTACCATTGAAGCTAGCTTCTGGGCATGCGTGGATGAAAAAACGTCTTAGAAAACGACGTTTTTTGCTACACACGGTCAATTTCTGTGAGGTAAAAAGTGCACTTTTGAAAAACGACACATAAAATTGAAGCATGCTTCAATTTTTTTCTGTCGTTTTTTAGAAGACATAAAACGACGTTTTTGCCCACACACGGTCAATTAAATTGACGTTTTTGAAAATGACGTTTTTTTCCATCGCAGAAAGTGATGGTGTGTACGCGGCATTATGCTCGTAATGTGAGGTTCCACTGTGTGTATATAGATGTGTGTGTGTGTGTATATATATATATATATATATATATATATATATATATATATATATATATATATACATACACACACACACATTAATGGCCCTGTAATCAATTTTTCATAAAATTATTTCTAGTCTTTTCTGTCTCCTTGTAAAATCATCTATGTGCTCCTCTATCCTCTTCTCCAATACGGTTTGGACCTCCTTGTTAGGCTATAGGACAGGAAGTGAAGACAAATCTCTCTGAGACACAGATAGTGAAAAAACCCTTCACTACTCTGGGTGGTGTGGGCGAAGTTTGTTAATGTGTCTATATAGTTCTTCATTGGGCTTTCACATAGCTCCCAACTGTCCCTGATTTCGAGGGACTGTTCCTGATTTGGAGCAATGGACTGGCCCCTCCTGGAACACCAGCCTCGTGCTTGGTATCCTTTGGACAGACTCCTCATTGGTCAGCTTCCTCCAATTGGATGGACAGCTCGGGACACCCTCCAGATTGGGGACCCAGACGACTACTGGGCCCACACAGTGGATCAATTGCTCTGGGCCAACGTGGTCCAGGAACACTGCTGCCCACGCACACCCCGGCCAGGAGGGCCATATGCGGGGGTGTCGTGGAATGGCCACCCCAATGGTGGGCGCCACACGAGGAAGAACCTCAAGGTAATGGCATCTGCCCCCTTTATACTCCTCCCCAGCATGCACAGCGAGGAGGACAACCCCTGACCGGCTGCTAAAAAGTGATATTCAGAACACTTGACCACACTGCTGCCACCTGCCGTCCGGGGGTGACGGGAGTCCACGGACAAAGGGACAGCCCACAGCACAGCCAAGCTAGAGCAGAGACCCAAATTTAAACGATCAAACTAAATCAGAGCCAACTATTTCTCTGAATTCTTCCCCTAAATTTAACTTGGCACTGGCTCTGAAAGTAGCCAGGTGCTACATCTGCAAAGATAACTTTTGTTTTATTGAAGAAATATTGGACTGAGTCATGCTATTGGGGTGTGTTTTTTTTTTTTTTTTTTGTACGAGATATCCGATAAGATATGGACCTGAATGCGCTTCATTGAACAATATGTTTTATACAAGCATTGACATCTAGGGAGGCAATTTAATGTTGGGGTGAATGGAAATATATAAATGGATCAATAAAATTATGCCTGAGAGCCTTCATTAAATTGCTTTGCTTTCTGACTTTAATATCCCACTTTATAAAGTCTTCTAGCGGTTTCATCTGCATGCTCCCCATAGAACAATTATATTATCTAAAGTTTTATTTCCCTGATAAAAGGTTGTCAAGCAGCTTGTTTCATTCTTCTTTATATAATGAAAGCACTGTGTATGCTTACTGTTGTTCCATGTAATCTCAGATGACATATAGGACACAATTGAAGGGTGTGAGGGCTGGGGGCTAGTGTTTCAGATAAAGTGTCGTAATCTACAGCTTTAATTACTTTTTGTTGAAGAAAAACATTTTTGACTGATCCGTCTATCAATGGCAACTTGCATACTGAAAAAAAAGTGAAAGCAATTAATATATCGAGAATAAAAGAAAACTTGTCAAATACACACAATAGTGCATTCAAGAAAAACTCTACTACGCAGTCATATAAAACACCGTTTTTTGTTGTTCCATATTTTAACCACTTGCTTACTGGGCACATAAACCCCCTTCGTGCCCAGGCTAAATTTCAGCTTCCGGCACTGTGTCGCTTTGACTGACATTTGCGCGGTCGTGCGATGTGGCTCCCAAACAAAATTGATGTCCTTTTTTCCCCACAAATGGAGCTTTCTTTTGGTGGTATTTGATCACCTCTGCGGTTTTTATTTGTTGCGCTATAAACAGAAAAAGAGCGACAATTTAAAAAAATATATATTTTTTTTACTTGTTGCTATAATAAATATCCCATTTTTTTTTTAAAAAACTATTTTTTTTCTCAGTTAAGGCCGATACGTATTTTTTGACGTATTTTTGTAAAAAAAAGCAATAAGCGACTAGTTTGCGCAAAAGTAATAGCGCTTACAAAATAGGGGACAGAATTATGTTTTTTTTTTTTTTACTAGTAATGGCGGTGATCTGCGATTTTTATTGGGACTGCGATATTGCGACGGACGTATCGGACACTTTTGACACAAATTTGGGACCATTCACATTTATACAGCGATCAGTGCTATAAAAATGCACTAATTACTGTATAAATGTGACTGGCAGTGAAGGGGTTAACACTTGGGGGTGAGGAAGGGGTTAAATGTATTCCCTGAGTGTGTTCTAACTGTGTGGGGGGAGGGGGGTGACTGGGGGAGGTGACCCATGCTGTGTCCCTATGTACAAGTTTACACACAGAGCTCCACGTCCCTGCTGTGTTCCCGATGATCATGTGTACCCGGGGGACATCGCGGCCGCCAGGTACACGCATCGGCTTCCCAGCGATGCGCCGGGACAGTGTTTACCCGCTGCGTGCCCCCCAGAGGCGCGCGCGGGTAATGCACTTTAAATGACGTCCAAAGACGTCCAGTTGGCACCTGAGAGCCGCGCTGTTGACGTCTTTTGTCAATAGCGCGGGTCTCAAGTGGTTAAAGCGTAACTCCACCTTTGTTGCGAAAAAAACATTCCCCTCTGGGTGATCTACAGTATGTATGTGTGTGTGTGTGTGTGTGTGTGTGTATGTGTATGTGTATATGTATATATATATATATATATATATATATATATATATATATATATAAAAATCATACAGTACCTTTTTGGTATGTTTTCTTCTGGACTTCCTATGGCGAGGGATGTCACTTCCATATTTTTTTTTTGTGTTCTCGTTCATAAAGTGCAGTAGGAAACAGACTGTAAAGCCACAAGGCTTCACTTCCTGTTTTCCTTAGTAAGGATACTGGCGTCTCCAGCCGGTTGACGGGTCGGCTTCAGGTGCCGCCATCGTGGGCTCCCTGGACAGGTAATTTTGTAGCTGCTGACTTTTTTTCACCCGGGCCGGAACTCCGCTTAACCTCTGTGAATAACTCAAAACCAAGTTCACTATATGGACAACTTATGTATTTGTGCCCCCCTAATCTCCTCTTCTCAACAGAATAAATTCAGTTCCTCTAATCCTTCCTCATAGCTGAGCTCCTCCATTCCTCTTATCAGTTTGGTTGCCCTTCTCTGCACTTTCTCCAGTTCCCTGATATCCTTTTTGTGAACTGGGGCCCAAAACTGAACTGCATATTCCAGATGAGGTCTCAAGCCTCCTACACACGATTGGATTTTCCGACAACAAATGTGTGATGGCAGGGTTTTGTCGGATAATCCGGCCGTTTGTATGCTCCATCGGACAATTGTTGTCAGAAATTCCGACTACAAATGTTTGATGGCATGCTTTCAAATTTTCCGACAACAAATGTGTGCTGTCGGGAAAAAAATATCCAAAGTACAAACACGCATGCTCCAAACCAATGCTAACCATAAGACAACATTAGCAGAAGTTGCCCAAAGGGTGGCGCTACAGAGCTGAAAAACAGTAGTACATCTAGTACATCACTACGTTCGTGTTTGTTGGCAGACAATGTTTTTCCATCTGTATGCAAAACAAGTTCACGGCCAACGCCCTTCGCACACAATTCCACAGATTTGTCTGATGGAAATCCGATTGTGTGTACGAGGCTGCATTCACACCTGAGCGTAGCATCTTTGAGCGGTTTTACTGTTTTTTTGTGCATTTTTATGCTTGATTTTGGCACGTTTTCAGGCAGGTTTTTCTAGCTTTGGTGTTTTTTTATTAGCCAATGGAGAAAACTATCATTTGTTGCTAGGCATGTCAGCTTTTTTTACCTTTTTATTTCTTTTTTTATTATTAAGTTACTGTATTTATCGGCGTATACCGCATACTTTTTTCCCCTTAAAATAAGGGGAATATCGTGGGTGCGCGATATACGCCGATACCCGCTTCCCGCGCTCAGTTTGAATGCCTGCGCCGACATATACCGAGTGCGTTCAAACTGAGCACGGGAAGCGGCGATTCGACGGGGAGACAGCACGGGAGAAGCCGGGAGGACACGACTGAAGCTGCAGACGGATGCCGGACCCGACGAGGCCGCCGATGGACGCCGCGCAAGACACCGAAACTGTAAGTACTAAAATGTTTTTTTTTACAGGAATTGCGGGTCCACATTAGGGGTGCACGTTATACGCCAGAGCGCGCAATACCCTGATAAATATGGTAGTTAAGGTTAGGTTGAGGTTAGGATTAGGGGTTAGGGTTATATATTTTTTTTTTGGTAGGATGTTAATACTACTATTACTTGAATAGATAAATACACAAATAAAAATAATCAAACATAATTAATAATAAATAAATCAATAAATGAATACTAAGTAATAAATAATGAACCCCTAACTTAAACTTCAACCATTTTAACCTAACACAAAATAAATCAATTATTAATAGTTTTTTTTTCCCCGACTATTTGTCCCTCTGTCCCCACCCCTGGCCCGAGCATCAGATTGGCTCTGCTGCTCGGGCCTCTGCTTGACATCATCATGACCTTGCTGTTCCGTGATTGGCTGCTGCCTCAGCCTGCCTCTGCCTGTGTTAGTGGCGCTATTCGGCCGCTAGAGGGGGCGGAGGTTTAAACCCCAGCTAGCGGTCGAAGATGGGGTTAAATGCGACTGTGTATCGCCGCTGCCGAATCGCTTTGCAGGCGCTTCGGCAGCGGTGCCCATTTATTTCAATGGGCAGAGGGTCGGTGGAGGAGTGGTGTATACAGTGCTGCTCCACTGTCCCAAAGATTCTGCTCGCAGGATTTTTTCTAACGTCCTGCAGGCGCACCGCCCCAGTGTGAAAGCACTCAGACTCTCACACTGGGGCTGCAGCCTGTGCTGTGTCCCGATATCTCAGTGTGGAGTGCTACTACTAATGCTGCCCAGCTTTGCCCTATTGTTGTGTGCGGATGACTCACCTGCATGCCCTGTGTTAACATGTAAATAACCGTCATTCATATGCAAATAATGGGAGCATTCATATGTAAATAGTGGCAGCTGGCGGCATTAATATGTAAATAAAGGCGGCATTCATATGTATTTCATGGGAGAAAATTGTTCATATGTATATCATGCCCCATGTGCTGTAACCTCTAGCAACTAATCAGTGAGCCGTAATGTGGGCTGTAACCTCTAGCAACTAATCCGTGATCCATAATGTGGGCTGTAACCTCTGGCAACCAGTCAGTAAGTGGTAATGATATGTTGTAACCTCTGGCAACCAATCGCAATCGCTGCCTGATCTTCTACAGTAAACTGATTTTAAGTCTAGCTGATATTTATTGTATGTCTCAGAGCAGGTGGAGAGCAACCTTGCATGGGGCATGGGGGCCCCCAAGAATATTTTTGCCCAGGGTCCAATCAATATTAAAGACGCCCCTGCCTTTGATGGTAGATAGATTTTATTTTAATAAATCGAAATCAAGCAGTAGGTTTGTTAGAAAACGTTCAGTTTGTTCTAATGCCGCGTACACACCATCACTTTCTGCGATGGAAAAAAACGTCATTTTCAGAAACGTCAATTTAATTGACCGTGTGTGGGCAAAAACGTCGTTTTATGTCTTCTAAAAAACGACAGAAAAAAATTGAAGCATGCTTCAATTTTATGTGTCGTTTTTCAAAAGTGCACTTTTTACCTCACAGAAATTGACCGTGTGTAGCAAAAAACGTCGTTTTCTAAGACGTTTTTTCATCTACGCATGCCCAGAAGCTAGCTTCAATGGTAAAACGTGGTGGAACGTAACCTGACTTTGCAAGATCATTGTGAGAAAACGATGGTGTGTATGCAACTTCGTCTTTGAAAATTGAAGTTTCAAAAACGTCATTTTTTACTTCACAGAAAGTGTCGTTTTTTTTCATCACATAAAGTGATGGTGTGTACGGGGCATAAGAGCCACAAGTGTATCAGATGTGGGCATCTCATGCGCTTTGCAAGCAATTCTGAAGAAATAATGATAATCCTGTAGAAATAACGTAATGAAAGTTTTTTTTTTTTTACAGCCTATAATTTAATCCAGCAATTGCATTTACTAATACAATAGATCTGTGGCTTTCAAAAATGACTTTCTCACCGTATCCCCTAATCAAATGGTAATGATCAGCGCCCTGATAACAAATTAGGATATAGCTGCAGCAATTAAACCCTAAAATGGACCCTGAGGGCTATTTGGATGCCATTATAAAAACAATTGTGCTTGCTTTCGCTTTCTTATCTAACATTTTTTAATGAACTAATAAAAAATGATTTATGCCTTCACCTTCATCCTTCTGAATTTCATCTCTGTGGAAGGCGACATGCTAAAAACTTTATGCCTTTTCTGTTCTTGAATTGGAAATCTGCCCAAAGCTTTATTGTGATTGTTTTTTGTTTTATTGTGATTTATTTATTTAAATCTGTCCAAAGCTTTTTTATCAACAAAACATAGGTAGGGGACAAGAAGGTTGCCATGTTTCACATGGGATTTGTGCTTTGTCAAAACCGCGAATCCCATGTGAAACGTGTCAACCTTCTTGTCCTCTGTCTATGTTTCGTTGTTTTTATCACGTTTGAACAATAGAGCCTATTTTGCATTGTGAGGGAGTGCAGCCATTCGTCTTTCTTGGTTAATTCAGTTTCTGCTGGCAGTGGCAGGGCATGCACCCCATGGTTGCAGCATGCACTTAAAGCGGAGGTTCACCCTAAATGTCAAGTTTGTCTAAATCAAACCACTAGCCATCGTGTATGCATAATCCATTTTTTTTTGTTAATCTGATTGTTTACCTTGATAATGCCGCATTTAGTCTTGTTTCCCCGCGGGAGTGGGCATGTATTTTCTTTTCCCTGGCCGAGCGCAATGTCTTTTCCCCGGCCGAGCGCAATGTCTCCTGCACCCTCCCCACACCCATCTCTACTACTCCTTTTTATTTAATTTAAATAACACTGATAATGAGATAAAACTTGATTTTACCAGCCAGACTTCACATTGAAGGAACCATGCTGTGCTTGGTTCTACCTGTCCTTGAATGATATCTGGAATGAACTGTGGATAATTACAGTGTACTGTATCTAAAATTTCTCTGTTTTCTGTGCAGGTATGAGACATTCATCCAAATTGCTTTGCTGCCCAGCAACCAAAATATGAATATACAATGAATACACAATGGCTCATGTTTTCTGCTTTCCTGGTGACCTTGTGACATCATAACAATGCACTGGAGCAGCCTTATTCTGCATGTGCTAAATTTAACCCAAGCTCTAATTTATTTAGAATGCTGTTGTTGTGCTTCTCAATTTTTCCATTCACACAGCTTGCTAAATATTCACCTGGAGGAAAATGTGGTTTAGCTTCAATACAAGGCAGTAATTGTCCTGCTGATTTGAAAACGCCACCAATAAAAGAGGACTACAGTACAGTTTAAGACTCAACTAAGGCCTGACATTGACTAAGGCCTCTTTCACACGGAGCGGACCGTTTTTGTGTCTGCTCCGTGTGTGTCCGTCGGCTCAGTGGGGATCATCCGTAATCCCCGCTGAGCTGTCGGCGGACAGGGCGGTCCCCGCACACTGTGCAGAGACCGCCCTGTCTTTCCTCCGCTCTCCCCTATGGGTAATCGGATGAAGACGGACCGTCTGTCCGTCTTCATCCGATCCGTTCCGCCGGACGGAAGAAAAATAGGGTTTTCTTCCGTCCGAAAAACCGGATCCTGACGGACGCGCATGGTTGCGGACGTTGGTGGATGCTCCATCCGCTAACGGACGCGATCCCATAGGGATGCATTACAAGTCCGTAAACGGACTTGTAATAAACGGACGAACGGTCCGCCAATGTGAAAGGGGCCTAAGTCATTGTTAAAGGCTATGTCCACCATTTTACTTTCTAGCGGATGTTGGCAAGTTGAATCACCTGCCAATTTCTTATAGCCTTTGTGAACTTTGGAGCTACTGTATAGCTAGTAGAAGCCAACCACCTTTGGGCCAGTCTCAATGGACTTTTTTGAACTTCAGAACTGCACCTCTTACTATTTAGGTCTATGGAAATGCAAAAGCAGCTGAAACAGGTCAAAAACATGTCAATTAAATTTGTCACTAATTCTGAATGATCTCACACTGATGTCAAAAGCACTCTGCATTTGTCCATCAAAGTCCATTGATGTAGGTGTAGGCCCTTTTAGCTGTTTAATCAATGGTGAGATTTCCAGTCATTTTTGTACATCAACCCATTCCAGGTGATGTCACACTGTCATAGCCTGATTCCACAACTGTTTTTTTTTCTATTTTACACGACCAAGAAGTCATCAAAGTTGCATTGACTTTGTAATGACCCTGACAGTATTGCTGGGGGATATCTGACCACGAGAGCTGTAAGATCCAATGTATGGTTGGATGGCACAAAAATACGCAGGACAATAAGTTCACATCAGGATATAGACATTTTGCAGAAAGACCTGAATAAAATGATTGGGTGGGCAGCATGGCAAATGAGGTTTAATGTGGAGAAATGTAAAGTAATGCACTTGGGGGCTAAAAACATTAATGCAAACTACCCACTAGGGGGGAGACACTTTTAGTGAAATTAAGGACGGAGAAAGATCCAGGGGTCCTGGTAGAAAACAGACTGTGCAATAGCATGCAATGTCAAGCTGCGGCTACCAAAGCCAGCAGAATTTTAGCATGCATAAAAAAAAGGAATATACTCCAGAGATCAAACTATAATCCTGACGCTATAAAAAAAACTCTGGTTAGGCCACATCTGGAATATTCCGTCCAGTTCTGGTTATCAGTCCTCAGAAGGGATGTGCTGGAGCTGGAGAAGGTCCAGAGTGTTGTAATATTAATATAGATATGTAGGTATTTTTAAATATTGTGGTATATGTAAGGCACAGTATGTATAGTGTTACATACAGGCATTCAAGGTTAGACATCAGAGGGTGTTTGCTGACCAAATCTTGTGGCCAAACGACACATATCAAAAGGTACAGAGGACTCTTTGATGTGTTAATCTTCTCTAAAACGACCTAGGTGTGTGAGATGGCCTGGTATTTCCTTACAAACATAAGGAAGTATTTATTGATGGTAATTAGACTTGTGGGGTATTCAATGGGAACATTTGGTTGACCCCCCCCTCCAGTGTGAGACCAGTATTTGAGGCAGTCAAGCTGGCATTCAAGTAGTGTAGTTTTGTCACTCTATGATGAATATAGCACAGGTCTAGGAAAAGATGGGATTCTGAAACACTCTGTTGGATTCTTGTATCGTCTGTGGACTTTGGACTTTGTATGTTATTGGAAGTTAATTAAATTTGCGTTCTCTGGAGAACCTGTGTTGCTGCGAAACAACTTAATTTATGGTCATCATACTAACATCTAAGATATTAATTATCTAACCGGAGTACTGGACACTATACATATACATTATCACTACACAGAGGTGGGTTACTAAGCTAATAAGGAGGACCTCAATTACAAGAAACGACTACAAGCACTGAATGTGTTCCCGCTGGAGAAGAGATGCTTGAGAGGGGACATGATAGTGATTTACAAATCTTAAAGGTGATCCCAGTGTAGGGAAAAAAAATATTTGGGGCTCAGGAAGTGTAAGAGGACACAGGGCCACACAATGAGATTCACCTTTTTAAGCTTTTAAGTGTCAGGGCGATAAGGATGTGGAGCTTTCTTCCACAATTGTGGGTGTCAGAGAGGAATATTGATATTTTTAGAAGACTTTTGGACGTGCATCTTAAAGAACACAATATACAGGGATATGGGAAATGATTATCGACACTGACACACGTACACCTACACAGGTTGAACTTAACTCAACCTTACTTACTACTACTTACCTAAACTAATTTTTCCATTAACAAAAAATATTATTGATATTAATTAGAACCTGTGTTTATGCAGGTTAGGTTCCTAGGCCTGGCATTGCTCTTAAAGTTTACAACCTTTTTTAGCAATAAAAACTGTGAGGTGTACAATTTCAATGAGTGTGGGCAGATGGCTCATGTTCTTTCATAGTTAAAGATCAATCTGTCTGTAAAATACAGTCCTCTTACACCTTCATTGCCTTTATGAGGTTAAATGGTCATACTGATGACCATTGTGACCTTTGGCTCTTCATCTCCATGTGACTGTGCTTGCTAGGCTAGCCTAAAGTTTTGCTTTGGAGTCTAGTAAATTAATATTGCAGTCAAAGGTGTACGCAGCCTATTGCATTAGGGTGTGCACCCCGAAGTTTACATACATACAGTACATAGACACACACTATTAGAAATTAATGTAAACTACATTTTAAAACATTGACACGTAGACGGTATCAGTAGGGCAGTGAATGGTGTCAGTATTTTATTTATTTTTTAATTCTTTTTTTATAATTATGAGGGTTTTTTTTTTTAGGAGCACTGTTTGGGGACCTTTGGTGAAATATCAGGGGTCTAAACAGACCCCTGATGCCTCGCTTTTGAGAAGTGCTCTGTGCTAAGCAGCTTCCTGTTACTTCACGAACACAGTTTACTGTGCTTCAGTTATGAATGGACACCAATCACTAACTGTATATATTCGGAAAATGAAGGGGCTGGTAAAGCAAGGAACCTTTAACCTCTGCAGTGTATAAATGTGCTTTTACTTAATGAGAAATGCTGTACATAAAAAAAATATATTTTTAGAAATACAAGACTGGTAGATATACAGTATCTCAGAAAAATTAGTACACCCCTCACATTTTTGTAAATGTTATTATATCTTTTCATGTGACAACACTAAACCATGGCAAGGCCTGTTCTGAGTGGAACCTGTCCTGGTAAACTGCTGTATGGTCTTGGTCACCGGTGCCGCATCTCAGCTTCAGGGTCTTGGCAATCTTCTTATAGACTAGGCTATCTTTATGTAGAGCAACGGTTCTTTTTTTCAGATCCTCAGAGAGCTCTTTGCCATGAGGTGTCATGTTGAACTTCAGTGACCAGTATGAGAGTGAGAGCGATAACACCAAATTTAACACACCTGCTCCCCATTTACACCTGAGACTTTGTAACACTATTGAGTCACATGACATGGGGGGGCTAATTGGGCCCAATTTTGGATATTTTCACTTAAGGGTGTACTCACTTTTGTTGCCTGTGGTTTAGACATTAATGGCTGTGTGTTGAGTTATTTTGAGGGGACAGCAAATTGACACTGTTATACAAGCTGTATCTGTAAGTGAGGGGTACTAATGCGCAAACCACAATAATAATATGTATTAAAGTACTAAGTAGTACAAAACTAGCAAAGTAGCAGCCAACATCAAAAAGTGTGTTCTCACACTGAAAATAAATGTCAAATAGTTATACAAGCTGTACAATCACTACTTTACATTGTAGCAAAGTGTAATTTCTTCAGTTTTGTCACATGAAAAGATATAATAAAATATTTACGAAAATGTGAGGGGTGTACTCACCTTTGTGAGATACTGTACATACAACAAATCAAATGCTACCTACGTCCTGGCAAACAAGCAAAAACGATGATCTGTATACAGTCAAAATACGCTGAAAAGTTACTTACTGGTGGAGGTTTTGGAAGGGGTGAGCCCACCCCTCCCCAGTAGCCCCCTAGTTTGGGGCATATTCTTACCACTGCTGTGCTGGGGGGATGGGTTTCTGGATGTAGGGCGCTCTGAGTAACAAGAGCCAGCAGAGGGAAGCCACAGATGGAGATACACAGAGGACACCCCTGCTGCCAGGACCAGCGTGGTACATAGGACCCGGAAGTGAAGTCAACGGGAAGCAACCCTGCAACTACTCTGATCCCTACTGCTGGAGGGGAGGAGGCGGCGTTTGGTTTCCGGTATCGGTTTTGGGTATCGCCGCATTTTCTCAAGTCCCTATACTCACGAACAATGCCTAGTATCGGTATCGGTGCAACCCTACAAACAACCAAACATATTCTTCTAATTCAAGCCTGAGGAACATTAAAAAAAAAAGACATATATTTATATCAAGTGCTACAGACCTAAACACCTCTAAATATTTTCACCATATTGAACACCATTAGCCATATCTGAAACTGGGATGTATTGTGTTTTCAGCACCAAAATGGTTAATATTTCCTTTTCTATCTCTTCTCTTCTTTATTCAATTTCCTACTGACTGCATTTGAAAAGTATAAATTAGTGTTAGTGCCCCAGGAAATGCATATTTAAAACAATGTCGAAACGGGGAGCTTTGAACTCTAAAATTAAATCTTTTTAAATGTTTTAATTTCAATTGTCTTTAAAGCACACGGTTCAGACCCATTTTCCCCCATTTGGAAGAATTTTACGTATTTCCCTTCATCTCCAACTCTGTGGGAATCCATGTTTTATTTACATTTCTTCGGCTTCAACATCTGCATTACATTGAATTTAATGCATTTTTAAATGAATATTTTGTTCCCCCGCTGCTTATTTCTGATTGTATTATATCAGAAGCACCCGTGACTGGTGTTTTGCTCAGTTTATCAGATAAAATTAGGCTTAGCCAATAACATTTTCTGATGTGCATTTTAACATAATAATTCTTATGCAGTTGTATTATATCAATATTGTGAGTGATGATTTTTCTTAGACTAGTCATTATTGCCTTCTTAAAGGAGCCGAGTCTGCAAAGAATAAAGGGCCAGATTCACAGAGGAAATACGCCGGAGTATCTACTGATACTCCGGCCTACTTTCAAAATTGCTGCGTCGTATCTTTATTTGTAATTCACAAACAAAGATACGACGGCTTTTGGCTGAGATCCGACAGGCGTACGGCTTCGTACGCCTTCGGATCGTAGGTGTAATTCTCCGGCGGCCGCTGGGTGGAGTTCGCGTTGTTTTCCAGCGTCGGGTATGCAAATTAGCTGTTTACGGCGATCCACCAAGGTACGCACGTTCGTCGCATTCTCTTACGTCGGTTTTTCGCGTCGTAACGTTAAGAGTGCTATTTAGATGGTGTAAAATTACACCATCCATGTTAAAGTATGGCCGTCGTTCCCGCGTCGAATTTTAAATTTTTTTTTTTGCGTAAGACGTCCGGGAATCCGAAATGACGTTACGCACGTCGCCATTCAAAAAACACGTCGGGGCGCCGTAATTTCGCGCAAAGCACGGCGGGAAATTTCCAAACGGAGCATGCGCAGAACGTTCGGCGCGGGAGCGCGCCTAATTTAAATGGTACACGCCCCATTTGAATTAGGCGGGCTTGCGCCGGACGGCTTTACGCTATGCCGCCGCAGGTTTACACGCAAGTGCTTTGTGAATCAAGCACTTACGATGAAAACATGCGGCGGTGTAACGTAAACGGGATACGTTACGCCGCCGGAAAAGTACCTGAATCTGGCCCAGAATGCTTATAGTTAAAGTAAATGTGTGTGTTTTAATAAAGACCAACCTTGTTGTTAAAAAAAAAAAAAAAAAAGAGTAAATGTGCACCTTTATGAAAAGCAGTTTAAATAAACTGCCGCTCACACCTGACTTTCTTTTTTGCTTAATTTTTTTTCTTTTTTTTAAATACAAGGAAAGTAGTACAGGACTTAATTCTTGCATGCTTTGACGTAAATAATATCACAAGTCTAACATACAGAGCATACAAGTGATACAGTAATTTTAAACAAGTAAAACACATAAAACGTCTGTTAAAGGGGTGTGCCGCCTAAAAAAATAAATATTAAAAGTCAGCAGCTACAAATACTGCAGCTGCTGACTTTTAAAAATCGGACACTTTCCTGTCCCAGGGCCCGGTTAACTATTATGTCTCTATACCCTGTAAACCGTCATTTCAGCAAAATTTTTTTTTCCTTTAGTGACCCTTTAATATGCAGAGAGTTTGTTTTCAGATAATATAACAAAAGGGAAACATGAGCTAGAAGGAGAAATGTAAATGTTACTATGAGAGCAAATATGATGTTCTTAAACGTAATACCAGCATCTCTTAGTGCATTGAGGGACACAGCATAGTAGTAATTTATATATGTGTGGGTTATACTGCTGCCTTCAGGAGGTTTGAACACTGGCAAATAAATAACGTTAAGTCAGCCCCAGTATAACCTGCCTCATACCTCAGTTTTTTTTCTGGTGTTCGAGGAGGGTTGAACACCTTTTCCTCAGCTCTGCTGTGGAAAATGTTAACTATATTTTTACTGAGATTTTTGTATTTACTGTAATGGAGATAATTGATATGCCATTAATATTTTTTTTTCTCTTCAGTAACTTCAGTCATCTAAAGGCTCCTATATTTTTTCTTCACAAACATATTATACTTGCCTGCTTTGTGCAATGGTATTGCACAAAGCAGCCCCGAATCGTCTCTTCTGTGGTCCCCCACCGGTGCTCTCCGCTCCTCCTCCTCTTGGTGCACCCCTTTAAGAGGCTACTTCTTATGGGGACACACTTGTGAACTTGATCCTGAACCAGGCTGTGTGCTTATGTTGACATAAACAGCACAACTTTGCCCTACCCCCTGCTCCCTCCTCACATCATTGATTGACAGCAGCAGGAGCCAGTGTCTCTCACTGCTGTCTCTGAGCCTGTGAGAGAAAAAAACAGTGCTTCTGCAGCCACACACTGACAAAGAACCAGAACCCATAACAGACTGGAAGCAGAATCTGAGGAGGCCAGTTGTTGGTAACCTGGGAATCGGGACCAAGGGCAGAGACTTAGTCAGGAGACAAGCCAAGGTCAGCCATGGGTAGATAGCAGAAACGTGGTCATGAAGCAAGCTGATGTCAACAATGGGTAATCAACAGTACCATGGTCAAAAAGCAAGACAAGGTCAACAAGTAGACAGACAAGATCAGAATCAAGCTGGGGATCAACAGGAGATCAGGGTAGAGAGGAATCCAAAAACAAGCCCGATCAGCAACAGGAACTCAGAAGTAAATAAGCATTCCGGGCACTAGGAACAGCTGAAGATCATCCAGCAATTTTCTGTTTTTAGCGCTGTTCTTTAAATGCACTGTCTGGAATCGGGAGTGCATGCATGTATGTACAGATGTTCATGCAACATACCCATGTTCATTCTTGCACATATGAACATGCCCATGTTACCTGGCAAAGATCCTTTGTTCAGTGTATTGGGGCACATGCATATCTTCTGAAGCCATCCTGACACTTGCAAATATACTCACAGGCACCACAAATTGCTTATATTTTAGCATGGTTAGTCCTGGCCAAACATGTTGCAGTGTAGACCCACTCAGATTGTATTGATTATATCAGATAGCTCACATTTCTTCCAAAAAAAGGCTTTCAGGCGATCATTGTGATGAGGTCAGCTTGTCAGTTTTTTAGGTGGACCTGATAGAGAGGTCCATTCATCCCTATGGACAGGTGTCTTGTGTCTGTTTACACCTGCCTACCTCTGGGTCCAATCAGGCCGTTTAAAAAAAATAGCGAGGACTCCATCCTTTTTTTTTTTTTCACACTCCATCCTCTTCTGTTTAGGTGGAGCGGATCAGAGGTAGCCGGGTGTAAACAGGCAGCAGAGTCCATTTAATCCCCGCTGCCCACAGAGCAGAGCTGGCTCAGCCTGTGTCCGCTCTGCAGATACTGAGCGGACGTGGATGTATCATCCACACGGTCTGCTCCAATCGGCAGGGAATCGGCTCACAGACTCCTTGCTGATCGCAGCGGAGTCCACCCCATGTAAAAGGGGCCCAGCAGAATTTGTATAATCGAAGTGGAATATGTTTGACCGACTTTACACGACGAGAATACATGGTCGTTTTTCTAGGTATCACAGTTGTTTTCATATTGTTGGAATTGTGAAAAGTACCACCTTTTTTTTTGTTTTTTTTTTGTTTTTTTACCTATTGCATATTTAATGTTCTCAGAAAATGCCAGTGGTCTCAAAAGCATCTTCATTTACCAATATCAGTTATTAAATCCACAGACAAAAGTCAAATGTCCTTAAGCCATTTTATACTGCTGATCCATACGAGATTTGATACATCACATAATGAAGCATGTCAATTTGCATAATTAACATGAAAAAACAACTACAATCATGCTGTAAGCAATGCAGTCTGAAACTGAGAAGTTAAATATTCCCAGAAGCCAACTCCATGGAGGAAAGTACCCTGCCGAGACATATTAGAAGATCTCCTGTTCTTGGATATCACTGAGTAGGTCATATTGAGCCTGCAGAAAGTACAGTTAATTGAGAACTGAATGTGTGCAATGTTATGCACTATTTTACAGAGATATGAAGAGGACGACGGTAATGTTCCATTCCCAAATGTGTCCTCAGTTTTCAGCACAGTTTTCTGCATGTTGATTTTGTAGCAAAGAACTTTCCATGAGATATTGCCGATAATGTTGTGAAAACAGTTGCGTTCAGAGCTGGAGTTTGAGGTTAAAACATAGCTATGGTCAAAATGTAAAATTATATATTAATTTCCACACTGTATTTCAATTATTTCTAGCCTACTCCTATTACTCTGAACATTCTTGATGTTTTGTAGGCTCTTTTTTGTGAGGATCCTCACACACGTCTGCAAATTCTGTGACATGTATTCTCTATGCCCTGTGAGTAGGCACTGCTGTGTCACACATTGTACAGAGCCTGCCTTCTGAAATTCCAAAAGTGCTAAGAGGTGGAGTCAGGCAGTCAGCAAAGTACCACGGGATATTCATACTTGCCAACTGTCCCTGATTTGCCAGGACAGTCGCACTTTTTACTAAGCTGTCCCGGGCTGGCATTGTCTCGGGCAGCATTTCGGATCCTGGGCTGGGCGTAGACCAGCATTTTGCTTAGCCGCATCAGTTTGGTGTTACAAGAAAGCTAACCGTCGGCTCTAAAAAACGATACGGAGGTGATGCCTGCAGCTGCCCCGGTATAACCACTTCAGCAAAATGATGTACAGGTACGTGATTTTGTGTGGTTAACATGGTTTCCTATGGGACACGTTCACATCAATGCTTTTTTCAGACCCTGCGTTTTTGAAAAGGGTCAGGGACTTCAATGGAGAAGCGGCAGAAAAGCATGTAGTGCTTTTTTTCCGCAATTCGCATTTGTTAATCCACCCAACAACAAATGACAAATGATAGTCACACATAAAGCGCATTTGACCCTCCATAATCAAAGGGTCCAGGTGGTGAGGTGAGAGGCCATTTCATGTGGTGGTGGATGCGTGTCTAGCACGTGTGAAGTTACCTACACAGTCATCTGTCTGTCTACATTGAAACTCACTGGAGGTGTACTGCGATTTTATGGACTTTCTAATCATCTTTTATTATTTTATTTGAGCGCGGCACCACCTGTATTTGTTATGAAAAAGGAAAAAAAATAACAATCCCAAACTTCTCTTTTAATTGAGTGTGCACTGCAGCCACTAGTAATGTGGCCACTTTTAGTGTCCTCCATAGGAGTACCCCTCCACTACAGACCTTCATCTAAACTCTCCACCTATTTGTGTACACCGCACAGTGGTCTGCATACACAGTATCCACATGGTAATCTGCAGTGGTACACACACAGGCCCCAATGACCTTCAAAATGGTGCTTCCTGTGGGACGCTAGTCCAATGTAAAATCCCTGGGATGGCATACATAGACATGCAGGGAGGTGCCTGTGGTCCTGAATACCTGTAAAGTGGCTTTATCATGAATTTCTTTTCAGATCATCATCAAGCCTGTTGCCTGTAAAGAGCCCTAAAGGTATTTTTGTAATGCAAGCAGTGTGAGTATTGATCCAAATGAACTTGCGCTAATATAAAAAAATGTATTAAAATTCCCAACACACTCTTGTGATCATACAGACAGCTTCTCACACAAATAACTATAAATATTGAATAAATAAATATATAAACAAACATGTATAGCTTTGTCACTTTAAATGTAATGCCCTTACAATCGTGTAATACCAAAAAAATTTATCCACATAATATGTTATATCATGTCATTTGTGATGTGTCATACAGTATGTCATTTGTGATGTTCCGTCAGAAATTATGTCCACAGAGAAACTAGGAAGTTCATGCTTCCTGGTTTCCCGAGAATGTCATTTGTAATGAAACGCATCGGGAGGGGCACTTGATGTGACGTCATCACGCGCGTGCGCTATACAGCGGAACATGATTTGTTTTTTGTTAGCTGCCGCTTTGTGAGTATTCTGTGCCACTTAATAAATTTGGATCAGCTTACAATAACATTTTAATTTTTTCTACGATGTGTTTGAGTGGCGCCAGTGGGGGGTGGATCTGGCAGAGGGTGATGCCTGAGCCTCGTGTGGTGGTCTGTGGGATGGGAGCAAGGCAAGCCAGGAGCCGGACTGTCAGTTCTGTGTGGACTGAGGGGACCACCTAGCGTGGAGAGGGCCTGGCACTGTGACTCAGGAGGGGGCATGTCGTGCCGGTGAGGGGTCATCATCATCTGTGCTGCTGCACACTGCTGTCAGTCTCACTATTAGGCCTCGTACACACGACCGAACATGTCTGCTCAAACTGGTCCACTGACCAGTTTCAGCAGACATGTTCGGTCGTGTGTACGGCCGACCGGACAAATGTCCGGCGGATCGGACAGGTTTCCAGGGGACAAATGTTTCTTAGCATGCTAAGAAACATGTCCGCTGAAAGCCTGTCCATCGGACATGTTCGGTCGTCTGTACGACTTACCGGACATGTCCGCTGGGCCGCCATCCCTCGCATGCGTGGAAATGATTCGACGCATGCGTGGAAGCATTGACCTTTCAGGGTCGCGCACGTCGCCGCGTCACCGCGCTGTCTGTCCGCGCGGATTTCGGTTTGATGGTGTGTACAACCATCAGACCAAAATCTCCGAGCGGACATGTCCGATGAAAACGGTCCTGCGGACCGTTTTCATCGGACTGTCCGCTCGTCTGTATAGGGCCTTAGAGTCAATTTCATGTGTGTGTGTGTGTGTGTGTGTGTGCGCCTGCCCATTCCAATTTTTTGCTCCCCCGAGTCCTATCCCTGATCTACTTACTATATCGAAAATAAAATAAATGTTTTTTTGCTACCTTAAATCACATTGCTAATTGCATTTTGTACTGGTTTGTAGCCTAAATACTGAATTTTGCACTTAAAACTGTAATTTTGTAACTTTTCGAAATGTCAGTAAAAACTGGCTGTGCCAGTACATTTTGGGTGTCGTGCCAGTAAATTTCAAACTGGTAGGTTGGCAGTCACCACTGCTGGCCAGGAAGTGGTTATCAGGGCGAAAAAAGGGTTAAGTGTGTCCCTAAGGGGGTGCCTGCTAACTGTGTAGGGGATGGAGTCATTGGATGAACAGAGAGATCGGTGGTCCTGCTTAGCAGAAACACAAGATCACTGTGTACTTTCCAGTCAGAACGACGATCTGCCTGGTTTACATAGGCAGATCACCGTTCTGCCTCTCTGTGAAAAGATTTGCGGGTGACAGGCGGACATCGCGTCTGCTGGCTCCCCCTCTGGCCAGTCAATGCGTGTGTGTGCGCCCCCTGCTCTCAGTTGCACGAAATTACGTACAAGTATGTCGTTTCGCGCAATAGAGCCGACCTGACGCAGTATATATACTGTCGCTGGTCGACAAGTGGTTCAAGCTGGACCTTGCCCCAGTGATAATTTTTTCCTTCAATCTAGGAAGTGCTTTATAAATGGCAACACATTCAGTACAAGGTTCCTCTGAAGGTTAAGAATAATGGGGAAAGGAGCAGGATAAAGCGTTGCCTCTCTTCTTTTCTTATTGAAGTCCATCAGCTACTAGAATTTTATTTCAGGGACTGACAGGTGTCAAAGGGGGCATTACTCTACTTTTCTACCCTCCATTTTGGTTCGAGGGTTATGCTTTGTAATTATTCCCTCCCCCTCCTCGATTTTTTTTAAATGTATTTCTTCTATAAAGTAAAGACCAGTGTGAAGGAGCAAAGTGCAGATTAGAATTTGTATTTCACAAAGCTGTTTTTATGTGCTATGGCAAATTTTTGCTCTTTGCCCCGCTATATAGCGAAAGACCCGATACGGTGCTTGCCTCAGCATTTTCCAGCGCATTAACAGATTCGTATGTTGCGCGTATGTTACTTACTTTGTTGTTACAGGACCTTACATAAAATATATTTTGTGCTGGCCCTTGCTGTAGGTTTGATCATGTATTATCTACTTAATCAGATCAAGTTGCTCTGGTTGAGCTATGTGGAAATACAAAATATGACAGGCTATAAATCAAGGTGATTTTGATACTAGAGAAATATCTGTTGATTTATTGCAGTGTGCCGAAACACGGTTATAGCGGCACCTGATTTAGAATTCTGTGCTTTGAAAAGAAAGACATATTACTAGTTTGGTTTGGACTGTTATGCTGTTTTATGATAACGTATAAAAGTTTATATTTTAAGTTGGGAAAAGCACTTTTAGGGCCCATTCTTAGTATCCAATTGCGGCCATGTGCGGTAAAATTTATATTTTAATCAGTGGTGTATTTTGGTTTTGTGCTGCCCTAGGCATGACTGAAAGCAGGCTCCCCCCTATGTAAATTTGCCTTTAAAGCGGAGGTCCACTTCCGGGCATAGACCCCCACGGGGGTTATGCCACTTCCTGTCCCCCCTGCTGTCTTCTGGAAAACTTCTTCAGACCGTTCTCATCGGATGGACTGATCGTGTGTACGCGGCCTAAGTGTTACCCTGAAGCTTTGCAGCCCTTGGGCCTTCTCACATGCCCACTCTGCTATAGTTTCTGACAGCGATAAGAGTTAATATCAGATCTATTTTCTACATCATTTCCCCAAAGTGATGAAATTAGCTAAGTGGTTACTGTAAGATTCTACCTGGCTGATGTCCCAGGCAGTGTATTAACAACAGGTCAAGCATTCTCGTCTTAAAAAAATAAAAGGAAAATGCTATTTTTACCAAAAACATCATTCTTCTAGTGAAATGAAATAGATTTTTTATGATTAAAAACATGTTTGTTTTTTTACAGTAGCAGCTTTACTATTTAGAACGGAATTGTTTGCCCCTGTTGCTTTCCATTAAGGCCTCATGCACACTGGACGTTTTTGGACATTTTTACAGCAGCTGTTTTTGGCAGTAGACGTTTTTTTCTACAGTCAATAAATTCTCCATCATGTTATCCTATGTGTCCATATACACATAGGCTGTTAGCAGCAGTTTTGGGAAGTGGCGTATTTGAGCAGTAAAAAAACCCCCCAAAACTAGTGGGTTCTGAGAGACGTTTTTCAGCTGTAAAAACACTCTGACGCTGATAAACGTCGCTAAGCGCTCAAAAACGTCACTCACCAGGGTTTATTAACGTTTTTGATCCTTTGAAAAAAAAAAGAAAACATTTTGTTTCCTAAAAAAAAAAAAACGCTAACGCTAAAAACGCTTATAAACGCTATTGAAAAAACATTGAAAAAAGTTGAAAAACTCACAAGCTACTGGCGTTTTTATAACGTTATTTTAACGTCCAGTGTGCATGAGGCCTAAAAGCGAGCATTCAAACATTCCAGGTGGACCTCTTCTAAAAAAGTTTGGCTCCTCTAAATATGACATCATGCAGCTTTGCAGCCATACATATATTTGACTAGGCAGAAATTTTACATTTTACAATACTGAGCTGTTGAAATTGTCCTCATCTGGGGCGAACTTGTGAGCAGCAATAGAGTTTGGCCACGTTAAGTCCTCGCTTCCCCACTCTTGGGCACATCAATGCTCAAATTGATTTCAGGAGAGCACAACCTTTGCCCCACACAAGTACCAGTCTCTCATACACCTGCTTGGCACCATGGCAAAAAAAAAAATCCGGGGCCTTGCGGTTTTAGCACCTGCTCCGCCAGTCCTGTACATGACGAGGCCTGCCTCACAGTGTACCTGAAGCCCCGGGCTCAACTATGAAGCTCTCTGGGATGCTCTCCATGGGGGATCAGGACTTAACATCAAGTGTGGACATCGCTGCACTGAGCAGCAGATGCAGTCCCTTCGAGATGCAGACCTCCTGTTATGGAAATCGGATGCGTGGTCATGCACAAAAATATGCGCATAATAATTTTCGAGTGACAACTAAGACCCAACAGAGCAACTGTTCTCATGCACATCGGGCTCGAGTAAATATTATGGGAGCTACATTCTAAAAGTTTTTTACCTTCATGCATAGAATGCATAAAGGTAAAAAACCTTCAACCTGAAGAACCACTTTAAGAAATGTTCTTTCATTGTTTGCACTGCCTGTAACGCAATCTGTGAATGGAAGAGAGTCTGATTATTCACATGATTTTCTCCCCATTTACAGATAATGTTACAGGCAGTGAAAGCTAGGAAAGAAAGTTTCTCAATAGAGGAGGAGGGGGTGGATCCTCATTAGGAATTGGCAAAAAAGTGTGTGTCCAGGATACATCCCTGTGGCTACTGATCCCATCACCACCTCTTCGCTGCCAGCCTACTTGGCTGTAGCTGCCCTTTTCACTAGCCCTCTTGGCCAACTTCTGCACAGTTCTCCCAGACTGATACTCTCGCTCCACAGTCCTCCCAGACTGATACTCTCGCTCCACAGTCCTCCCAGACTGATACTCTCGCTCCACAGTCCTCCCAGACTGATACTCTCGCTCCACAGTCCTCCCAGACTGATACTATCGCTCCACAGTCCTCCCAGACTGATACTTTCGCTCCACAATCCTCCCAGACTAAACACTCACCAGCCCTGCCATCTGACTTCTCAGAAGATCTCCCAGACATGCAGACGTGCTCCTGCTGTCCTCTACTTGCTCCGTGTGTTGTGGGAGATCCTTTCAGCCCCCAAGTCCCAGGCCTGAAGTCCCCCCCCCCCCCCCCGAGACTAGGGGATGCCCTGTGAGGGCCTCCAACAGCCTCCTCAGCACGCCATCTTCCACCCAACTCCACCTGCTGGCATGACTCGTGGCTATTTGAGGTAAACAAACCCCCTTCTAGCCCCTTTCTGCTGGGGATTGGTCAAGGACCTCATATGCCAAGCAGCTCCCCCTAGCCTCCACCCACTACATCTGGAAGCTTCTCCGAGGTTCCAGAAAACAGGGGGAGGCACCAGAGAGGCTGCTTGCTGAGTTACCCAGCCCCCCTGAGTCATCCAACCCTGACCCAGATTCAACCCAGGCCTGGCTCTCAGCCAAACTAATTTACTTACACTAACAGCTAGCTATATGCAACTAGCACACTACCTAGAACAGGGGTAGGCAACCTCGGCACTCCAGCTGTGGTGAAACTATAAATCCCATTATGGCTCTAGGAGTCATGCCTGTGATTTTCAAGGTCTTGCAATGTCTCATTGGAATTGTAGTTTCAAAACAGCTGGAAGGCTGAGGTTGCCTACCCCTGACCTAGAGGGTGCTACAACATCATAATGCAAGGGGAAAAAAAGTTCAACAGTGCAATGCGCCGCAACAGTCACATTGGCACTGCACTGCTTCCACTGCACAACAGTCGCTGGGTTTTAACGCACCATCTGATATGAAAATGCCCTTAGGGTAGGCATTCTGTAGCTGCTCATTTGTTTAGATCCACATGACCATCTGTTCTACAGTCCTTGCTGTTAAGGCAGCGTCCATATTGGTGAAGGTGCAAGTTATTATTGCTCAGTAGGTGGTGAGCGCTGTACATGGCAGGGAAAAGAAGAAATGTGCATAGCCTGATTATTCAGCACTCTCAGGATTTGTGATCTCTGGCCAGGAACTCATAAGGATGTATTTATAGCTAGTTGTTGAGAATGAGTCCAATCTATGGCTCTGAGCAAGTGACCCCAGAATCCTGTCTCTCCTGTTGGGGGAAACTTTTTATTTTTTAACAGACCAAGCATTCACATAAGTAATGATGAGAGTCTTTTAAAAACTCAGAACTCTACAAATGATCAGCTTTCTTCTAAACATGCAAAACAACCACTAATGATTTCACTACAGAAGTCAATAAGGGACACGCAGGGACACTACTTATTCTCTAATGCGAAAACACAACCAACAGAAACTTGTCATCCGGAAACAAAATCAATGAAGCTTCTGTGAAGGCAGCCAGGATGGCTAAACAAATTGAAAATAAAACAGTAGGAGCGTTTTGTCACCGCAGACAAGCAGCAGGTTGGACATTTCACAGTAGACTGGGTCCTGACCTGGGAATTTACAACCGCCAGATCTTAAGGACATCAAAGTCATTGGTACAATTGACCTTAACGCAATGTAACACAGCCTATGAAATGCGACAGAGAGAGTTATACTTTAGGTCAGGTGTTGGGCAGATTGCTTTTTTTTGTGTGCTGTAGATGTGTTTTGAGTTAAGCTGGCTGTGGACGAGTCGTATCTGAGGCATTGCATTAAAGCGGTATTAAACCCAAAAGCAAACATTTATTGGAACCCCCCCCCCCCTTACCATTTCTTAGATATGATTTTTACATTTGTTTTCTTTTTTTTTTTTCTATTTTCACCTAGTAATCTGGCCTGCAAAGATATCCGTTCCAGAGATGAGACAAACCATTGAACGCTGTCAAGGGTGCTTACAATCAGGGCCATATTAATAGCATCAGCCCCTGGGCAAAGTAAGGCACTGGGGCCCCCACCAGCCTGCCCCAATTTATGCACTTGCGTCTAAGAATTAAAATACCGTATTTATCTGCGTATAACGCACACTTTTTTCCCCGCCGACAAAGACCGAGCCGAGTGTACTGCGCACTCGGCTAGGCCACGCCCGCAGCCACGCGAGAGGAGCCAAACACACCGGAAATACGTCTCTGCACAGCTCGACCGAGCCGCCAAACTCAAACACACAACGCTGCAACCCCCGGCAGACGGACACCGACAAGGCTGGACGGACCCCGCGCAAGGCAGCAGACGGATGCCGGACATGGACGCCGGGCAAGACAGCAGACGGACACCGACAAGGCTGGACGGACCCCGCGCAAGGCCGCCGATGGACGCCGACAGCAGACGGACATCGACAAGGCTGAGCATCCAAAATGTGAGTTTTTTCCTAAACTTCCCTTCTAAGCTTGGGGTGCGCGTTATACGCTGGCGCGCGGTATACCCCAAAAAATACGGTATTAATAGTTGATAGAATTAAACATATTTATTAGTACTTTTATTGATTTTAGAGTTGAAAATATGTTTATTAGAATTTTAACATGTTATACATGAACAGCATGAGGTGTCACAATTAGGGTACAGTCATAAATAAGTAGTGGTAGAGAGTCAGCCCAATGGCTCTTTTATTGATTTTAAACAATAATAAAACATTTCATAAATCAAAGACTAATCAACACAAAGGGCACAGAACAGAAGGGGAGGCAGAAATGCACAGTACAGGGGGGGTCAGGAGGGCACAATCCTGGGAACAGTACAGGTTTTGGGATGCTACCCAGGACACAGCCATCCAGAGACAGCTTAGTAAAAAGCGTTACTGTCCTGGAAAATCCGGGACAGTTGGCAAGTATGATGTAATGCAAGATTATCATGGGGCCCATGCATTAAAGTGGTTTTAAACCTCCAATGCGGAAGTTGTACATATAGGTAAGCCTATAATGAGGCTTACCTATAGGTACTGTAAATATCTCCTAAACGTGCACAGTTTAGGAGATATTTACCTTGTAGTGCACTGATGTCATCGGTGCGTGTGCTGTGAAGAAAGGGCCCTCCATGCTGTTTCTTCACTAGCAAGTGCCGTGACTGGCAGTCACAGAGCCGGAGTCAACGGCCCTGGAAGGAAGAGTGGTGAAGATGGATGCTGCCTTCAGCAGGGACATTGCGGGCTTCGTTTGCAGTGTGTTCCACATAATGTGCTAGTATGCAGTGCGTACTAGCACATTATGCTTTTACTTTGCAGGGAACTAAAAAGGAAGTAAATCCCCTCTAAATTTAGAATAGCGCCCCAGTCATTGGGAGCAGGACGCTACATACGCTTATTAGGGATTTTCTTTTACCAAAAACATGTAGCAGAATACATATATTGATAAAGATGTAAAAAAAGGGTTAAAATGCTGCACTTACACTCATGGTGAAGGGAAGTGTGACTATTGAAATGGAGAAATCAAACGCATAAATAAATACATAAAAATATATAGATGAAGAAAAGCTGCAACCCAAAAAGTCCGAACACCTACCATAATAATAGATAATTAAAAGAAGCAGGTGCGCCAATCTATAAGAATATTCACAGTGCAAAAATACACATGACAAAAATGTAACAGCATAAAGTCCACTCCTGCAAAAACAAGTGTATAAAAAAAAAGGTGATGAAATGACCCCTAAAGTGAAAAAATATACGATTCAGTTCATACATTTTAATTTTAAGTGATAAAGACATTTGAATTGTTTTAATGGATATATTTTCTAGGGTTGTCCAGATACCGATACCAGTATCGGTATCGGGACAGATACCGAGTATTTGCGGGAGTACTCGTACTCGCGCAAATACCCCCGATACCTAAATAGAATACTCCCCCCCCCTTTCCCCCCCCGCCGCCGCATCGAGGGACATGGCTAGAGGGACATTGCTGCATATGTGAGGGACATGGCTAGAGGGACATTGCTGCATATGTGAGGGACATGGCTGCATATGTGAGGGACATGGCTAGATGGACCTGGCTGCATATGTGAGGGACATGGCTAGAGGGACATTGCTGCATATGTGAGGGACATGGCTAGAGGGACATTGCTGCATATGTGAGGGACATGGCTAGAGGGACATTGCTGCATATGTGAGGGACATGGCTAGAGGGACATGGCTGCATATGTGAGGGACATGGCTAGAGGGACATGGCTGCATATGTGAGGGACATGGCTGCATATGTGAGGGACATGGCTAGAGGGACATGGCTGCATATGTGAGGGACATGGCTAGAGGGACATGGCTGCATATGTGGGGGACATGGCTGCATTTGGTGACACATTTAAAAAAAGTATCGGTATTCGGTATCGGCGACTACTTGAAAAAAAGTATCGGTACTTGTACTCGGTCCTAAAAAAGTGGTATCGGGACAACCCTAATATTTTCCATGGATGTTCCAGGATGAGCTGGATTCAGAGGAAATGGGTTGACTATCGGACTGAGGACATTTAGTGACAGAAAAACAGTACTGGAGGGAAATCTCTGGATTGAAGGCAAATATTGCAGCAAAAACTGGTTTTGTTCTTTTGCCTTTTAATCGACTATTAATTTTTTTCTTATTTTTAGCTGGCATATAAGCCAAAGTGACAGTTGTTGATGTCTTTTTAGCTTCTACAGAATGATCTTTGATAATGGTTATCCATCAAACTACAAACTAAACACAACGTTCTCTGAAGCACACTTAGAACCAACTTTTCCCTTCTAAAATAAACATTTTTCCCGTATGGATTACATTAATGGTGTATTTCTCACTAGTATCTAGAGTACATGTTAATCCTCAATCTTTTATATTTATAATGTAAAGCTCTGAATGTGACCTTGGTAGGGCATTCATTAATATGTTTTTTATGTTTACTACTTGGCTGTCGACAGCGCACTTGAAATACAACCCACTTCTTGCATTGCTTGGCTGGAACATTGCTTTGCATACACACATTAATAATGTCTTCAGAATCAGACTTATGGTTGTGCTGTGTTAATTCCACTGAAAAAAAATGTATGTGTAATATGCAATAATCTCTACTGAACAAATTGCAAAATTCATATTGGCAGTTGAATCAACTTTAACAGTCATCACCGCTGACTTGTTTTGTTCTAAAAAAAAAAAAAAAAACACTGTCCACACACCCTGGATAACACACCCATATTGTCACGTACCTGGTGGAGATCAAGCTGGAGAGGTGGCTTCTCTTGCACCTCCTGTCTGACACCCCTGGTAGTGATGACATGGAGTGACAGACACAGAGTGGCACGAGGGCCGATGTAATGGATGGCGCTGGCTGAGTCTTGGCAGAAACCAGGTGGCTGGAGAGAGCTGAGCAGACTGAGAACGGGAGCTCCATACCGATGGGTCAGCAGATGGATGCATAGCCGGGACGTAAGCCAGGAGGTCATCAACAGCAGAGTCGGACACAAGCCAGGATCAGGTGGGCAGGCGGAGATCAAAGAGTAGGTTCAGGTGAAGTCGGGTCAAGACACAGGAAACTTGGATCAGAACGGGAAAACAGACACTAGCTGAAAGACCACTCAGCAATGTTCATGTGTCAGTGTTCAGTTTAAATATGGATTTTGACTTGACTTGTAAATACCAAATATCAGAAATGGGCTTAGTCCTGAAAGGGTTAAATCAGAGTCAATGGCTTGGTATTTTGGGCAGCCATTTTATCTTTTTTAAGAGAAATTTCCAAAACATGGCCGGTTGGCGGTTCTTGAGGACAGGGTTGAGAACCACTATGGATAAGAGAAGCCGCACTAATTTATGTCTAAAATACAAAGTCAGTTAATTGATTGGAGAACATATAACTTGTTCTAGTGGTTTGGAATGGTGAGATGCATTTATCTAATGCAGACACCACAGTGATTGATTCACAAAGTGCACCGCCACCATATAGAAAACTTGCTTACCAGATGGTTAGCAAACCAGACATGTGGCTATAGCCCAGCCAAGGCCTTTGCTTTCACGGATGATATTGGGAAACCCTGAGTAGATGGTTGCACTGATTCCCACACCGATGACACCATAAGATCCGTAATCGAAATATTCAGCACTGGACTCAGAAAGAGAAACTGACCATAGCGTAATTAAGTCTAATTCCTAGTTTATTGTTCAAGTAAAAAATATTGCACTTATATTTTAAGGTTAAAATTTGTGCATAAAATAAGAAGCCAGCCGGCTACAAAAAAACTAGCGAGAAAGCGTGGCGATGTCAGCACGTACCCTCCCCCAGACGCGTTTTGTCATACATGACATTGTCATTGGAGAACCACTGCATTAGATGGTGGACATCAGAACATCTTTATGCCAAACAATGACAGTTTAGCCCAACAATTTATTTTACAGACCCAATAATCGATAGCTTTATTGGTTGTGTTTTTAGGGACTGTGAAGTAGTTGACATAAGCCACGATTTACCCTGTCCAACTCCTGTGAAGAAATGATAGCGTGCAGAACACACATTTTAGAGTTCAGACAGTGGGCGTATTGCAAATCAGAGATTCACTAGCAGTAACACCAGTATGAGAATGTCTTCTCCAGAACCTGTACCTTTTTGAAAGTATAATAAGCAATTGCAACTTCAATATTTCCACACTCATAGGTTCTCTTTAACTGAGAGATTTAACCTAATGTACTTTTTATGAGTTGTCTTGTATTGCTTTTAGTTTGGAAATGATTTCCATTAAAGTCGTTTTTCCCAATCTGAGTTGAGAGGCCTCAATAAATGGTATAGCTTGAGTCAATCAAAACACAGACCGGACCCTCAAAAATGATCCAAGCTTACTAAATAAGATGTAACACAAAGGAAACAATCGCGACACACAGGAAAGGCAATTTTCCCCTATCTACATCAAACTATTTTTTTTCTTCACTGAAATGCTTTTCTAACTCGATCTTTCACCTGCTAATTGCACGTACAACCAGCACGAGCACTTTACGAGGTCAGCAACAGCGATGATGGAAAATTAATACATATTTTTTTTTTTTTTCCCTTGCCACTCTAAACATTAATGTCCTTCTTTTCTGCAAGTTACTGTGGGATAATTTGCTGTGCATTGTGTGTGAATCTAATGACTCTTTCTGTAACTTGTTATTGGAAGCAGCGAGAAGGACGGGAAGACAAAGCCCACAACAGTGGCTACTGACCTATTGTATTGTGTGTTCCCTCACCCAATAGATCAGCTCGTTTCCCGGTGAACTCTCGCAGTATAAGCAGAAGAATAATGGCAACGAAACTAAAAGTATGTTTTTAATATTTTGTAACTCTGCAGGTCGTCATTCCACAATTAAATGGCTTTAAAAAAAGTACTGCTGAAAAACAGCAAATTTAGCTACACGTGTGCAAAGTAGCGATTTCCTTTTTTTGGAGTGGGGGACGATGGATTTTTTTTTTATGATGGCTAGTTATAACTTTTGAAAGAAAATAAGAACTTTCTTACCCACGGAAACCTTCCAGATCAGGGGTGGCCTGTCTAGTAAAGGGGTTGTAAAGGTACAATTTTTTTTCCCTAAATAGCTTCCATTACCTTAGTGCAGTCCTCCTTCACTTACCTCATCCTTCCATTTTCCTTTAACTACTTGCCGACCTGCCGCCGTCCATAAAGACATGGATGAGCAAGGTCCATAAAGACATGGATGAGCGAGTTTGGGGTGGAGAGTCCTGACCTCAACCCGATAGAACACTTTTAGGATGAATTAGAGCAGAGACTTCAAGCCAGGCCTTCTTGTCCAAATCAGTGTCTGACCTCACAAATGCGCTTCTGGAAGAATGGTCAAACATTCCCATAAACACTCCTAAACCTTGTGGACAGCCTTCCCAGAAGAGTTGAAGCTGTTATAGCTGCAAAGGGTGGGTCAACTCAATATTGAACCCTACGGACTAAGACTGGGATGTCATTAAAGTTTATGTGCGTGTAAAGACAATACTTTTAGTATAATAGTGTATGTACCCAAAATGCTGCAAGTTTTCAATGTGTATTTTATTCAACTTTGTGTTTTTTTTGTTTTGTGCTTTGTGTGTGTTTGATGTATTTCATCTTCACAGAATGATAGGATATAGTTTTAGTAACACAACACTATATTGATCAAATTATATATTTTTGCTCTCCCCCACACTTACCGATAACCCTGATCCTCTGAAATCTTCACTGTGGGGCCATTCTCAGTGACGGATAGTCTCTACTTACAATTTTCAGATTTCTGAAGAGAATTTTTTTCTGCAATTATATAACTTAGTTGTACTTCCACAGTGCTAGAAGTACAAAGAATCATTTACATGAATTACCAAATAAAGGAATATTCTAATGTCTCTACCACACTTTGACAAGCATACCTTAGGAACAGTTTTGGGTGATTAACTGCTTGCCGACCGCCGCCTGTACATTTACGTTGGCAGAATGCGCAAAGGGACGTACCTGTAATTTGCCGCCATGCGCGCACGCCCCTGCCGCAAGCTCTGTGACCGTGGGACCCACAGACTCGATGTCCGCCGGTGTCCTGTGATCGTGTCACAGAGAGGCAGAACGGGGAGATGTTTATGTAAACAAGGCATTTTCCTGTTCTGCCTAGTGACAGAACAGTAATCTACTGCTCCCTGTCATCGGGAGCAGCGATCACTGTTGTGTCACTTGTAGCCCAGCCCACACACAGAATCACTCCCTAGGACACACTTAACCCCTTCTTCACCCTCTACTGGTTAACCCCTTCACTGCCAGTGTCATTTACACAGTAATCAGGGCATTTTTATAGCAACTGATGGACCGTTTTCATCGGTCAAAACCAATCGTGTGTGGGCCCCATAGGTTATTTAACCATCAGTTAAAAAAAAGCCAACTTGCTTTAAATTTAACCGATGGATTCCTAACCGATAGGTCAAAACCGATCGTTAGTAGGCACGACCATCGGTTAAAAATCCACGCATGCTCAGAATCAAGTCGACGCATGCTTGGAAGCATTGAACTTCGTTTTTTTCAGCACGTCACCGCATTCTGACACGATCGGCTTTTTAACCGTTGGTGTATAGGCGCAACAGACCATCAGTCAACTTCATCGGTTAACCGATGACAACGGTCCATCAGACCGTTCTCATTGGAATGGACTGATTGTGTGTACACAGCTTTAGTGTTTCATCACCTTGTGCTATTAAAACCTACTATAATAATACACTCGGTTAATGTCTTCCTTTTCTCATGACTATTACTCCCACTGACACCAATGATAGGGCACTATTACTCCCACTGACACCAATGATAGGGCACTATTACTCCCACTGACACCAATGATAGGGCACTATTCCTCCCACTGACACCAATGATGGGACACTATTCCCCTACCAATACCAATGATGGGGCCCTATCCCCCCCCCCAAAACCAATTATGGGGCATTGTTTACTCCCACTGACGCCAGGGCACTTTCTTTTCCCACTAGCCACAGTCTGGCCCCCCTGAAATTTGAAGGATGGTAAATTGGCCGTTTTTTTAGAACGTTTGGGGACCCCTGGCTTACACACTTAAAACTGAAAAAAAAAAAATGGTGTGCACTAAAAGAAAACGGCAAAAAAAAAGTTACTTTTAGTTTAAACTTGACAATTTACAAAGTGTTTTAAAATGATAGTTTATCCCATAGTCTTAACCACCATTCACTGTGTATACCATTTATAAAAATTACTATTTACAGTTGAAACTGTAACATTAAATTATGGCTTCAACAATTACTACTTTCTAGACAGATAATGATGGCTTGTAATCATATGCAATCATCCTACTTAAAGAGCCACTCTAGGCAGTCAGTAAAAATTGTCAGCAAACTGCTAAAAGTAAAGTGAAAATTGTGCAGCTATGTTGTGTTAAGTCGAAATATCTCCTGAACCTCGGCTAATCCTTATGTTTGCATTCGCACTTGAATGTAGTGGTAATGTGAATTCCCACTTGCATTATTTTGTGAGTTTTTCAGGGGTAATGCACATTGAGCTTAGTGCAGCCTATTCACTTGAATGGGCAAAAAATGCTCCAAAGTAGTTCCAGAACCTATTTGGTCACAGAGCGTTGGCAGTTTTTTCAGTACGCGTTTTACCCATTTGTATCGGTAAAAACATCAAAAAGCCCCTCTGCTACTTGCGCTGGTTGTGCCACTGTCAATGGCACCGCTAGCTCTGCCCACGATTAAAATGCGTTTCCAAAACAAGTGGCAAAATGCACATTTTTGTGTGTTTTGTGGTCGGTTTAGGAAATGCACAGGTATGAATGCAGCCTCCAGGTCCATTGCCACTGCTTCTACAACCTCTGTCTGGGTATGATCCCATCAGACTGGCAGTATGGCACAGTAGGTATCAGCTGACTTGCCAAATGGCAGCAGAGGAAGCTGAGCAGACTCAGCGGAGGCATAGAGAAGCACGGGACAGTCAGTAAGCAGAGTGTGTGCACAAAAGTTATAGCTTCTACAAAACAGGTGATTTATGGCATTTTTATAAAAAAAAATTTTTTTATACTAGTAATGGCAGTGATCAGCGATTCTTAGCGGGACTGTGGCATTGCAGCGAACGGATTGGACACCTTTGACACTTTTTTGGGACCAATGACATTTATACAGCCATCAGAACTAAAAATAGCAACTGATTACAGTATAAATTTCACTGACCGGGAACTGTTGACATAAGGGAGCGATCAAGGGATAAGGTGTTTCTAACTGTGGGGGCAGTGCACTGACTGGAGGAGGAGACATATCGCTGTTCCTAATCAATAGGAACAGCAGATCTGTCTCTCCTCCCCTGACAGAATGGGGATCTGTCTGCTTACATTGACAGGTCCCTGTTCTGTTTCTCTCAAGAGCGATCGCGGGTGGCCGGCAGACATTGCGGCGAGCCCCCCCCTCTAATGGTCATAAAGAGCGGGGGTTTGTCTTTGAGTGGTTAACTATCACCCGCCTGCCATATAGACTGATGACTGTGGGCTGGATGCACCATTGTTCTGGGACGACGACTTATGACGTCACCCTAGTCTCACCGCACTTGCGGTTATGGTGCAACCACGATCATGGTAAAGAACTGATAATGCGGCTCTTATCCATGTGATCAGCTGTGTCCAATCAGAGTGCGAGGCGAGCCGATCAGCGGCATTTCTTCACAGGGGAGACCTGTATAGGTATTCAGGGCACTGATCATCAGTGCAACTCCAACAGTGCCCAGCAGTGATGCCAATTGTGCCTATCAGTGCTGCCTATCAGGGTCACCTATCAGTGCTCATCAGTACTGCATATAAGTGCCTCCTCATCAGTGGCCTTCAGTGCCTTCTCATCAGTAGCCTTCAGTGGAGCCCAATCAGCACACATCAGTGAAGAAGAAAAAATACCTATTTACCAAATTTTCGGACAAACTTTTTTTATTTACCCAAATTTCGGTATTTGTTGATTTTTTTTAAATAAAATGAAGCTTATTTTGTTTATGTAGCACTCTGCTCCTGACCATAAGGTGCTGCTTTAAATTTAATGGGGCTCTGAGCTGTTATCTGGCTCAGACCAGAATGATTAAGGGCAATTTAGCCTAGCCTCTGTTCCAGCCATGGCTGTGCTGGGAGTATCCACCAATGTTCGCCTGGGGTGGTAATAACACCCCAAGGCGAAGGGTGGCAGCAGCCAGTCCATGGTACATTGAGTATCCCCCTCAGCAATGAATCAGTGGGAGTAGCTGCCCCGCTGTGCATGCTGGAGAGGGGTACTTAAGGGACAGATGCCATTGGTGCAGTGTTTGTCCATCTTCGCCTCGTGGCCTGCCTGGCCAGGGGTGCACGTTGTGAATCCTGGCTTCGGAACCACGTTGGCCCGGGGCTGCGGCTTTGTTTGGTGGGCCCAGTTGTCTGGCTGGGGCCTATACTGCAGAGGTAATCCTGTGCTGTCCGTCCTGCGGGAGGAAGCCACTTGATGACGGAAACCAGAGGAGGACCTATCCTGGTGAGGATCATGCAAGAGGCTGGTACCTTGGGAGAAGGCCTGGAGAATTCATCTAAGGATGCACTGTACACCGAGAGGTCCGACAGTGTCGCCTGTCGGATCTAAAAGTTCTAGTGAAGCAAAGTTACAGAGATCCAGGTGCTGAATCCTGTAGCAGAGGATTCTGGACCAAAGTGTTTCATCAAGAAAGGAAGGTCTGTGGCAGAGACTGTACTTTATTCCGTGCACCATTCCGGCTGCTAGGGCAGTGAGAGGGACCTATCCGGGTGAGCAATACCCACTCTGGCTAGAGTGGCGACGAGAACTGTTTGCTGGAAACAGGAGTGTTTCCCTACTTGTGATTGTGCACCTGAACCTACCTACCCTTTCCACCCCTCGTCCTCCTTTTCTACTAAAGTTCTCCTAAATAAACCCAAAAGAGAAAAGAGGTACATTATGTGTGGTCATTGAAATTCTTCAGACTCTCCTTTCACCCTGGACAGCGAGAATATAGCGGTAACGTGCCACCCAAAATATAACCAGCAGCTCTTGCGGGGGTAGTGCTACATTTAAAAGAAGAAAACAAAGAGAAACATTTAGTACAAAGTTGCGTGACCTGAAAGCTGAACATTGGACTGGGCAGGAAGGGGGTAAAAGTTTAGATTCCTGGCAGAGGTTCCATGGGCACGGCCAGATGAATGTTTATTTTTGTTGCTAGTGTTCATTTTACCTGTAGATGGTAATATAACCTAACAACCTTGGAATTACTGTGTCCCTCAAAGGACTCCAAGAAAATAATTTTGCAGTAAATACAAAAATCCATATTTTTCTTATTTTTTAGGTAATTACTGTGTGGACAAGACACAATATTACCTATCTTACCTGTTCCATGTTCACAAATTATCTCTCTTTACTTATGTAATTTTCTTTACCATTCTACTCAAGAAACATCCCTGCAGATGAGGTTTTCGATCATGACATAATTAAGCCTTCCATACATATAAAAAAAGCACAAATGAATCGTGGCAGCTGCACTTTTCTTTACAAGGAAGCCTTTCTGACAGCTTTCCTCTCTATTGCTCTTAAGTATTTTCCCCGAAATGAATTAAAGTCAGGTAAATTAGTCAGCTTTCATTCAAAGTGACAGCCCATCACGTTTCACGGCCTCTTCGAGCTTGTTCAACATCAGGAGAATGCCACTGATCACAATTTCGTTCATTCTGTGCGCTGCTTGAATGAAAATCTAGTTACCATTTACAAAAGTCTCCTTAACGTCCAAGATAAGATGCATACTTTGATCTTTAGATTTACGGGTTTGATTGAGGCATTCAGTCTAATTACCATTTCAGCAGGAGAAATAGCAGAATGAAAGTTGTATTTAAAAACGTAAAATGCCATTCACTTTTGCCATTTTGCACCATTATTTGTTGCTGAGCTTTTTGGTAGTTGACAAGTAGCTAAACTGGGGTTTGATGTCTTATTTTTATTTATTTATTCTTTAAATTTGTCTGGCTTCATTTCCCCACAATACATAATTTATCACAGCCTGAATGTTTTCTCCTCCTACTGGAATGTAATAGTCAAAGCAATATGATTCTATAATTGGGTTCTTTCTGATATGAACTTGCATTAATAATAAGAACAAGTCTCAAGTCACAGGACTCAAGCTAAGTTTTATAGTGTAAACACAATTTTAAAAGGCTCGCTGAGTTAGGACTTGTTAAGTTTATATTTTGATGTTTGAAATGTGTTTGACTGCAAGTTAAATAACATATTGGCTGAATATTAAGGTGACCAGATTTTTTAAAAGAAATTCGGGGACATATTTTTTGGTTTATTGGCAAATGACACAGGACTGCATAATATGCAGGACGCTGGGCACAACATTGCATAATACACAGAACGCTGGGCATGGGACCACATAATGCACTGGGCACAGAACCGCATAATATACAAAGCGCTAGGCGCACCATCTTAGCCCTTCCCCCACAACCGCTAAACTCTCCATCGCTCCATGCAGTTCTGACCCCTGCTCCCCCACTGCCAGTACATTTTTCTGCTCTGTCTTTCCTCCACTGAAGAGCAGCAGAAGCTGCAGTTTGATCGTCCAGCATGGGGTGTCGGCATCCGAGCCACAAGGCTGTTTCTCAGCTAGCATGGGATTCCCTGTCTAAATTTAATCCGGCCCTGAATTCGGGGGCCAAACCGGGGACGTCTGAACACCTTACTGAATATTGCAATTTGGTGCTCTTTAAATGAGCACAAATTGTTACTATAATATTCCTTAAAGGGGTGGTTCCCCTAAAAATAAACTTTTAACATTGCATTTCCCACATTAATGACAATTAGAATCGGCTGGTTTTATTAAAAAAAAACGTCCGTACGTACCGTTTGCTATATGCGTTCTCACCGCCACTTCCGGGTACGATGGTGGGGCTGGGCGTTCCAAATTGATGGACAGGCATCCGACCGACGCATACATCGCGTCACGAGATGCCGAAAAAAGCCGAACGTCGGTGCGGCTCTATACGGCGCATGCGCACCGACGTTCGGCTTCTTTCGGGCATCTCGTGACACGCTGTATGCGTCGGTCGGATGCCTGTCCATCAATTAGGAACGCCCAGCACCACCATCGTACCCGGAAGTGGCGGTGAGAACGCATATAGCAAACGGTACGTACGGACGTTTTTTTTTAATAAAACCAGCCGATTCTAATTGTCATTAATGTGGGAAATGCAATGTTAAAAGTTTATTTTTAGGGGAACCACCCCTTTAAAGTGTATGTATATTCAAAACATTTTTCTGTTTTGGATGAAGTAACTTTCTGTGCCCTTGTTGAAATCATTCACCCTCCTCTATTTGTCCTGGTGGCCATTGCATATGACTGTCTTGATAAAGTGATCACTATCCACCAACTTGGCTTTTGATGTCACCAGTAGGATTACGATTCTGGTTTGCTTCCAACTAGGGATGAGCCAAACACCCCCCCGTTCGGTCCGCACCAGAACCTTCGAACGGACCGAACGTTCGCGCAAACTTTTAGAACCCCATTGAAGTCTATGGGACTCAAACGTTCAAATTCAAAAGTGCTAATTTTAAAGGCTAATATGCAAGTTATTGTCGTAAAACGGGTTTGAGAACCCGGGTCTTGCCCCAGGGAACATGTATCAATGGAAAAAAAAGTTTTAAAAACGGTCGTTTTTTTCTGGAGCAGTGATTTTAATGATGCTTAAAGTTAAAAAAAATTGAAAAATTCCTTTAAATATCGTACCTGCTGGGTGTCTATAGTATGTCTGTGAAGTGGCATGTGTTTAGAACTGTCCCTGCACAAAATGAGATGCATGTGACTCAACAAGGGCATTCACACATTTTGTAAATTTTTTTGGCATCCGTTCATTTCACTTCATTTCCTGCCTCATAGCCAAACGGGAAGTGAGAGGAAATGTCTTCAGATTAAGGGGACCCTCCAAGGCCGGTCTTAAAAAGTAAGGGGTGTGACCATAACAGGAAAGGGTTAGTCATATTTAAATTAGAGGGTGCATGAGTTTCGTCAGGCCTAGGGCAGCACAAAACCTAAATACACCACTGGGGAAGTGTCATTGGTATAGTGACAGTGCATATGTTTAGAATTGATCACTGTATTCGTGTCATTTGTTCCCACAAAGTGTCAGTGTCTCATTGTCCACCATAATAGCACAGTCCGCTACTTTGCTGATTGCTGCCATTACTAGTATAAAGAAAATCGAGTATATAGCCCATACAGTTGTTTGTAGACGCTATAACATTTGCGCAAACGAATCAATATACTTATTGAGATTTTTTAACCAAAAATATGTAGCAGAATACAGATTGGTCTAAATTTATAAAGAAATTTGTTTTGTTACATTTTTTTATTGTATATGTTTTGTAGCAGAAAGTAAAAAATATTGGTCCTTTTTCAAAATTGTCTGTCTTTTTTTATTTTCTTTTTAGTGCAAAAAATAAAAACAGCAGATTTGATCAAGTACCACCAAAATAAAGCTCTATTTGTGGGAAAAAAAATTGCATACATTTTATTTGTGTACAGAGGCGCACAACGGCACAATTGTCAGTTAAAGCAACGCAGTGCCCTATCGCGTCAAATGGCCTGGTCATGAAGGGGCCAAAACTTTTGGTGAATTCTTTATATACATTTTTATGACATACTTGCCAATCCTGCATGGAGGCTTGCTTACAAAAAAACATTTTCATGCCCCCCCCCCCCCCCCACACACACACACTATTTGTGTTGTACTCTAAAAAAAAAAACAATCGTTTTGCACAAAAAAAGAAAACGATTTCTGTGTCCTAGAACCTCTAGTGCAGGGGTTTCTAAACTTTCTAAACAAGTGGCCAATTGACTGTCCTGCAGACTTTAGGAGGGCCAGACTGTGGCCATCGGGAGTGGAAAATGTCCCAGTTGGAGTAAACAATACCTCATTGTTGGTGTCATTGTACCCCATTGTTGTCATTGGTAGGAGTAGTGCCCCATCGTTTGTTCTTGGCAGGAATAGTGCCCCATCATTGGTGTCATTTGGAGGAATTGTGTCTAATTGTTGGTGTCATTGGAGAAAATGTGCTCCATCACTGGTATCATTGGGAAGAATTGTGCTCCATCATTGGTGTCATTGGGAGGAATTGTTTCCCATCATTGATGTCATTGGGCCCCATTGTTTGTGTCATTGGCAGGAACTGTGCCCCATTGATTGGTGTCATGGAAAGGAATTGTGCCCCATTGTTGGTGTCAGCGAATGAAATAAGGCCCCAAGGGCCGGATAACAGCAAGAAAAGGGCCGCATCTGGCCTCCGAGCGTCAGTTTTCAGACCACTTCTCTAGTGGCACCAATTAAAGCCTAGCTAAAATTGACATTCAACCCATCCGGTTGATGGGAGTTCTATGAGTTCTTTCTACTAAAGTCATAAGGATTAAAGAATCACAATTTCCTCATCCAAAACTCTTTATTTGGATTCCACTTTCAGCATTTATATGGAAAGACAAGGGTACCAATGTTCCAAAATGATGGAAGTTTACCTGGCCCACATAGTATTATTTACTTACTGACTTCATGAACCTGACCTCTTTTCTGTTTATTTCGCTTTTGCAAAAAAAAAAACATTTTAGCTCATTGATGGTCTACATACAGATACATGATTGCTGCACTTCTTTGCTGATGCACAAAGGTACAATACCTTACATACATTAAAGTCAAGTAGATGTATTGGCAACAAATAATGAAATGTCAAGTCGTTTTCAGTAGGCAGATGATGCAAATCAAACTTCTTCATAGGTTTAATGGGTTTTGAATATGTGTATATGTGTATATATATATATATATATATATATATATGTATGTATGTAAATTGATGTGGATGCAGAATGTACTTACTATGTTAAATAGCCACCATTGTTTGCGTAACCTTGGAGATATACTAATGGAGCATGGGTTATGGTACCTTTAGGCTCTTTGTATAAAAATCTTTTAAAGCACTACTTGTATATGAATCCTTTCTTTGTAAAAAACATTTATAGTGTCCTTGCTTGACACAAACAACTGCCCCCCCCACAGAAAATTAGACATCTATCAATACTGAAGCAAACCAATACCTGCCACTTTGTGTTTTGTGACCAAGCTGACAGTGAGAAGTCACAGGTAGTCAATTGTAAACCACTTGACTTCTAAGGTGCGTTTAGAAACGTCCTGATTTCCAAGTGGTTAAAACAAACTCGCGGCTGATGCAGCCATGAACTTGGTGTTGTTTTTTTCGGCCAGTGACGTAAAAGTGATCCTGGCAGCTGTAGATCACTTTTACAGTACGGACAAGGCAGACACAATTTTGAGCCTTTGCATGTTTGGTATGCATTTACTTGACACAACCCTTATGGTTTTTATTCTACCATTTGTGTCGTCACTTTTTTTGGGTTGTGCTCGGTATGTACAAAGAGAGATCACACAAGTATAACATTTATTAAAAGTAATGACCGATACAGATAAAGAAAATATTCGAAAATGTAACAATAATACTACTACTACAGATTATTATTATGCATGATTTATGTAGCGCCAACAGTTTACGCATCGCTTTACAACATGAGGTAGACAGTACAACTACAACACACTTTAAAACCGTAGCAATTAGAGAGCCCTGCTCATTAGAGCTTACAATCTAAGAGGTAGAGTCAAGAGGTAATAACTGGGGGGATGTGCTGATGGAGAAAATAAATGTGCAGTTGTTAGATGGGGGGCCAGATGGGCTTCTCTAAAGAGATGAGTTTTCAGGGATTGTCTAAAAGTGGACAAAGTAGGAGATAGACAGATTGGGGTAGAGCATTCCAGAGGATGGGAGAGGCTCGGGAGAAGTCCTGGAGGCGAGCATGGGATGAGGTGACAAGGGAGCCGGAGAATAGAAGATCTTGAGAGGAACAGAGAGAACAATCTGGTTGGAACTTTGAGACCAGGTTAGTGATCTAGCTGGAGGCCAAGTTATGGATGACTGGCTTTGTAAGTTATGATTAGTATCTTGAATTGAATTCTTTGGTTGAGTGGCAGCCAATGGAGGGATTGGCAAAGAGGGGCAGCGGATGCTGAGCGGTTTGTAAGGTGGATAAGCCTGGCAGCAGCATTCATGTTGGACTGAAGGGGGATAGCCTATTTAATGGTAAGCCAATGGGGAGAGAGTTGCAGTAGTCGAGACGAGAGATGACCAGGGAGTGGATTAGAAGCTTGGTTGCTAAAGATGCTGTTTCACCACAGAGTTCCCCCCATAAAGGCATGGCCAGGAAATCAGACGTATACACGTTGCATGATTCAGCTCTGCAGATGAGACTAAATGTTCCAAGTGATAACTATAGTACAGGGGTCTCTAAACATTCTAAACAAAGGGCCAGTTTATTGTCCTTCAGACTCGAGGAGGGCTAGGCTTTGGCCAGCGGTAGTGGAAATTTTCCTGACATCAGTTGGAGTAAACATCTGGTATTAGGGGGAGGAATTGTACCCCATTAGTGGTGTTAGTGGGAGAAATGGTGCTCCATTGTTGGTGTCAGATGACAGAATAGTGTTTCGTATCAGTGTTAGTGATAGTGTCCCAACGGCCGGATAAAGGCAAGCAAAGGGCTACATCCGGCCCTCGGGCCACAGTTTGGAGACCACTGTAAGAAAATGGTCACCCCCAGCGGAGCAATATTACCTTCTAAGGAAAATGGAACATTCCTGAAGGAGAGGGGGCTGACTTGTCCATATAGGAAGTTTACAATCACATTCCTATCACATGAGTCGGCTAAACATCAGATCAGTATAATGTGTTTATACTAAAATTTATTTTAGCGTATTTTTTCCTAAAAAAACTGTATGTGTTTGATAATGGTTATTAAAAGTTATGCAAATATCATGCAACATAAAACATTGCCACTGCTACTATTTTTATTGTACAGGATCTCTGCTTTCAAGAAAATATATACTTTTTTGTGAAACAAAAAAATTGCCCCAGTAGAAAAGTAGTTTATCTTAGCGAGAAAAGGAAAGGGCTGATCATTAAACAGGATTTGGGGGAAATCTGTCAATAGACATTCTTTTAACAGTTGGAAGCACTCATTATTCCACTTACGCCCCATACACAAGATCAGATTTTCCATCGGAAAAACCTTGGATGGTGTTTCCGACAGAATTCCTCCCAAAGTTCTCGCACAGTTCTCTGGACTTTCTACCAAGTGCCTCTATTTTTTGATAGATGTGAGTGCAATGTGTGAAGGTTTCTTATGCTGTTTTTAAAAAAAATAGTTTTGATATAATTCACTATTGGAGCCATTTTATTTTTACATGTGGAGCAACTTTTTATTTATTGGAACACTGGTGGAATCGTTTATTACCTTTGGAGACTTTATTCAGCTATATTGCCGAGCATGTGAGTGCAAGGCATGTCCTATTGGTAAGCGCAATTCCTTAGGGTATGGAATCACTGAGCACTATGGTGTGGTGGAAGGTTTCGAGCAAGATTTTTTAAGAAGATTTTTTGGACACTTTAAGTTTAATCACTTAGAACTTAATCACTCATGTGCTTTACAAAATCACAAACAAACTGTACAGTTAAAATAGAGTTTAAGACAAATGGTTAAGGAAGGAGCTTTTGGAGGCCGTTTTTGTTCCGTTTGTTAAAAAAAAATAAAAAAAACTTTCAATAAAAACTATTGGAAAAAAGAGGATTGGGGTCATGAAAGCTTAGAATCTAAAAGGAAAAGCAAATAATACTAAAGGTAGTAACTGTGTGGATTTGGGGTGGGGTAATGATAGGGGGCGCTATGCAGGGGCCTTGGGTGTTCAGGTGCCCTGTGCGAGCCAATCCTGTAGCGCCCCCCCCATCTTTACCCCTCGCCCCCTGGTCACCTAAACATACACAAAGAGGTCCCTTTTATCCTCCCCCCTTTTGTGTGTAGGCTGGCTATAAAAAGAAAATACTTTTTTTTTTTTTTTTTTTAATCTGAAAAAGTAGATGCATGCAGGGCCAGGGGCTTAAGTGTGACTTACCTTTCGGTGGACGGTGCAGCTTTGCATTTAAAAATGGCGCCGCCCGGCGCTTAGATGCCACTGTGCATGCGCTGTCTGCCCGAGAATAGCCAAGCATTTTTGGGCTTTCCCAGGCACCGGCGGCAGCCATTTTTTTCAGGTGCCGCAGCCGATGCGTTGCTCCTCTCCTAGTCTCAGGGCAGGGGGACCTGGCAGCGCCTGCTGCTGTGACTCGTAGGAGTCGGACTCATGTGATGATCATGTGAGTAACTGACTGCGACTCACATTCTGCGAGCTGTGATGGCCGCACGGCGCCCCTGTTGCCCATGGCGCCCTGTGCGGCCGCACAGCTCGCACACCCCAAAGGCCGGCCCTTGCGCTATGAATAGTGTAACTTCATAATTTATACTAAATCTTGTGCATATACAAACGAAGTGCATAGTGCTTATCTAACTACTATAACAGTTCATGATTAATTAATAATCCAGTGCTGAAATTACAGTGATTCAAATATTTCATCAAACAAATAACTGTGTTGAGATGAGTTTTCAAGAAAGTTAACGTCAGTTGTCCACTAGAGCTGGGATAGGCATAAAAAGTTGTTTTCAATAAAAGTCTATTAACAAAGCTCTTATGATATATGTGAAATGAAATAAAAAGAGCAAAGTCTGATATTTTTTAATGAAAGTCTGTTAACAAAGCTCTTATCTTAGATTTGAAATGTAATAGGATGAGCAGAGGACTGTTGTTTTTAATGAAAGTCTGTTAGCAAAGCTCTTATCCTGGATTTGAAATGAAATAAGAGGAGCGGTAGAGCAAAATGACTATTGAACATGATGCATCTGTGAGCCTAAGTGCAGGTAAAGGAGTGTAGTACCCAAATACAACATTTATACTTTTTCTCCTTTTTCCCTTTCCTGACAACTTATGATATTAACAAAATTTGTCTCCGTCCGCTAGTTCAGGAAAAAAAACTTTCTTTGTCTTGCAGGCATTGCGTGCTTTAGATTTATAGGCATTTAATATTCAATCCCATACATTAAATCCAGTTTTACTGTAGAAATAAAATACAATTTGAAATAAGATATGTATAAATCTGCAGAGAATTTACAAAATCATGAATATTGAACAAATGTTTATGTACCTATGTAATAATAAAAAACGTACACATGTAGAAAGTTTTAAATTAATAACATGTGATATGATTTACACTGGAATTAGGAGTGTAAAGCAAAAGGTGGGAGGATTTGGGGGACAACGGGTACTGCCCTGGCGGACATGTATCAATGCAAAATATATATATATATTTTTTAAACGATAATTTTTAAAGCACTGAATTTAATGATGCTTATATTGAAACAATAAGAATTAAAAATGCCTTTAAATATAGTGCCGGTTTCCCTTAGTCTGCCTGTAAAGTGGCGCATATGTACAGTCCCTGACAAAAGTCTTGTCGCTTGTGTACAAATTGACCTGAAGTGCCGCTAAAATATATTTCTAATCAAGATTTTGTTACAATAAATGGGTCATTTTAATCCCTACAGCTTTTGTAATAATGTTTCAGTGCAAAACGAAACTGACAGAGTATTCTAATATTCACAGCTTGGTAAAGCCCATTGAGTAAATTTTTGCCAAGACATAAGTGTTGTCACCTTGTTATATGAGCTGTGACTAATAATGGATCAATTAGGTCTCAGGTGTGTAATAAAAGAACACCAGTACACTAGACCTTCTTAACTGCAACTAGACCTCTGCAAACATGCTTGAGATTCACCCGGAGACTAAAGTGTTGATTATCAAGAGGCGGAAGACCAGATCCACTGCTGATGTGGTAGACAGACACCTTCAATGTGTCTCAGTGTCAAGTTCAGAGGATAAAAAAAAGATTTGAAGAGACTGGAGATGTTTTGGACAAGGCCAGGTTAGGCCAACCCGCAAGATAACTGCTCGAGAGGACCGTTTGTTAGCTCGAAAATTCAAGGCCATCCCATTTTCCACTTCAGCAGAGCTCCACGAGACCTGGTCACCTGAAGTCCCTGTGTCCACCAGAACAGTTTGTCGGATTCTGTCTCGAAATGGCTTCCATGGTCGAATCAGTGCCCATAAGCCAGCACTAAATAAAAGACAATTGAAAAACCGTGTGGCATTTGCCAAGGGCCACAGCCTGCTAAAAGGATGGACTCTGGAAAAGTGGCAGAAGGTGGATTTTTCAGATGAATCTTCTGTTGAATTACCCTGTGTACGACTGGCCAGTACCGGGTCCCCAAAGTCACCAGAGAAATTACCATTTAACGTGGGAGTCTATGGAAGGGGCGCCCGGGTTTGAAAAATCGGTGCTCCCCAGCCGTAGGTCCCCCGGACAACAAACTTTGCACACTTGTAGAGGAAGAGTGGGGCTACATGTGTGCCAGTACCGGGTCCCAAAGTCAGGGAGATCAGGTGCAAAAAAAGGTGACTGGTGTATAAGCCTAGGGGGGCATTTTCAGCACAAAAAAGTGCTGAAAAACTTGGCTTATACTCGAGTATATATGGTGTGTGTGTGTGTGTGTGTGTGTGTGTGTGTATATATATATATATATATATATATATATATATATATATATATATATATATATATATATATATATATATATATATATATATATATATATATATATATATCATGTCTTTGAGTCCAACTGCCCTTAAATGTTTATAGCTCGCTTTACTATCAGAAGTCTTTGAGGAAGTTGATAACTCATTTAAATGGATTATTCTATTCTGTGATAAGTGTCTACAACACTGCAGATAATCTTGGTATATACATTATACTGACATCACATTAATTTCTATTGCCGCTGAGAGATATCCATTAAACACCATTTTTTTCCCTTCCTTATCATGGCGCTTCCCTGTGTACTCATAGATAAAGCCGATGTCCTTTATCATGCCATGAAACATGCTTTCATTTACTGATACGCTGTGTGAAGTCATTTCACATTCTTTAATTATGTCTAGCGCTCGCTATCAATTCCCCAACACCAAATTCCACACATTTCACATATAATGTATGGCCACATGTTAAACCGCAAACATTTCATTTACACTATCAGCCATATCCTCTGTTTGTTTTTTCTACAGAGGGAAAACTAGAATACAAGTGATAAAACGGAAATTGCTCTTGAGAGTCTTGTACTGTATGTGAGAGAAATGTTACATGAAGAAAAAAAATGGAATAGTTTACACACTAAGGTGTCCTTTTATGAAAGTGAGATCAGCGGCGATCCTGACTCTCACCGCTAATCTCTGGTCATAAAAAGTTTATGAAGCTGAGGATAATTAGCTGAGAACGTGTTCTCCACTGATCATCGCAGCACAGTGAGAATCTGTAACTGACTGTCACAGAAAGGGCCAGTGTATGAAGGTGTGATCCCGGCACCTCACTGGCGATCTGTGACAGAATTCTCACTTTCTGATTCACCATCTCAGAGGTGGAGAATCAGAGAGAGAAGCGCGAAGCTGGCTGAATATTGTGGAGGAAGAAGGAAGTCTTTTCTATTTCTATGTATATCTACAGATATATATAGATGTACAGTATATCTATAGATCTATCTATCTATCTATCTATCTATCTATCTATCTATCTATCTATCTATCTATCTATCTATCTATCTATATACACATACACACACACACACACACACACACACACACACACACATATATATATATATATATATATATATATACACATACATATATATATATATATATATATATATATATGTGTGTGTGTGTGTGTATGTGTATATATATATACCGTATTTATCGGCGTATACCGCGCACTTTTTTGCCCTGAAAATCAGGGCAAAATCGTGGGTGCGCGGTATACGCTGATACCCGCTTTCCCGCGCCGAGTTTGAATACTGCGCCGACATATACCGAGCGCAGTACACTAGGGTATAGTCGGGCAGTCTCGGCTCCTTCCACGCTCACGTCCTGGACGTACAGGACGTCAGCGCGAGAGTTGCCGAGCCTGCCCAACAATACACAAGTGTACTGCGCTCTGTATATGTCGGCGCAGTATTCAAACTCGGCACGGGAAACAAGCGGGGAGGACGCGAGGACGCCGCAGGACGCCGCAGAAGGACGCCAGACCCGACGAAGAGGATACCCCGAAGCTGCAGACGGACGCCGGACCCGACGAAGAGAACACAACGAGGCCGCCGATGGACGCCGCGCAAGACACCAAAACTGTAAGTACAAAAAAAACTTTTTTTCCACAGGATTCGGGGCAACTTTAAGGGTGCGCGGTATACGCGGGAGCGCGTTATACCGCGATAAATACGGTATATATATATATATATATATATATATATATATATATATATATATATATATATATATATAAATAAAATTCTACCTGCATTAAAATGCTATTATTAAAGTCGTTTTTATATAATTTTTTATTTATTAGTAAAAAAAAATTGTAAACCCTAAAATATGGTTTTACCCATGGACTGTTCAATTACAGTTATACAGGGTTTATATTTGTATACTTTATTAAAAAAAAAAAGTTAATGATTATAAATGTATTTTTCATTTATATGAATGGTGTATAGCTGCATTACATATGTGGGATTCCATTAATTTACTATACACCCTTTACATTTAAATAGGCACATGTATGAGCTTTAAATATTGATAAAAACAATGTTTTTTAATAATTAGGTTAATGTATAGTGTTTGGTGGGAATGTAACGTTGTTATTTTATTAATATGTGGTGTATAATGTGTGCTGATTCGTGTTCAACTTTTGTATTTTTCACTTCCTTATAGTGTAATCCCGCGAGATTCCAGTGAGAGAAGCAGTTCTCAGGAGTTTCCAGGCATTTGTAGATCGCTCCTCATCTCAACATGAGAAACGATCTACAAAGCTTCATAAACAGGCACTCAGAGGAGAGCGATCTTCCCTGAGAATGCCTGAGAACTGAATAGCGGTATTTTACCGCACTTTCATAAAAGGACACCATATTGCTATATGCAAAGCTACCAACTGTCCCTGATTTTGAGGGACTGTCCCTGATTTGAAGCAATGTCTTTCTGTCCCTCTTTCCTCCTCATTTGTCCCTCATTTTGGTCTGATCTATATAGTTGTATACAGGGCTGCCATCAGAGGGGGTACAGGCAGTACACCTGTAAGGGGCCCGGATGGCAACCCCCTTTAAAAAAAAAGGGGGTCCCCAGGGGCCCAGAGATCCCCAGGGCCCCGGATGACACCCCTTTTTTTTATAATAAAAAAAAAAAATGTTATATATTTTTTTTATTTTTTATATATATATATATATATAATATATATATATATATATATATATATATATATATATATATATATATATATATATAATTAAAGGGTCCAGAGGTCCCCAGATGGCAACACCCCTTTTTAAAAAAAATAAAAAAAATAAAAACTTTTTAATATTTTATTTTTTTTTTTTTTTTTAGTTCTTCTTTTTTTTATATATATATATTTTTTTATTAAAGGGCTCAGAGGTCCCCAAGGCCCAATGTGGCAAACCCCCTTTTTTTATTTTTTATAAATGTTTATTTTAGCAGGAGTGTTTCCCGATGGAATTAATACACCTGAAGCTATTTACCTGTTACCCTTCCATCCCTTCCACCACTTCTTTTACCAAGTTCAGCAAAAAAATCTTTAAAAAGGAAGTGTAAAGTGTGGACATTGAACTTGTATCTCAAAGCATTTTTTACAGGGTATAAAAGAGAAGAGCGGCTCCTCTAAGTGTAGCAATAAGTTGCTAATTGTTGTGCATTCATTAAATGTAACCATACTGCTACACTTGGAGGCTCCTCTCTTCTTTTTTATACTCAGTTGTGACATGACACTAAAGCCTATGGTGCATGTGCCCCTGGAGTGGCAGTCCAGGGGTATCCGAGAATCACTGTGAGTGAGGGTCACTTTGATTTAAAGATACCACAGCCTTTGCACCAGCAACACGCTTTTTTTTAGCACCTGCCTCCTGGGCCGGGCCTTTTGGCTAGGACCGAAGGAATTTTTTATTCCTGGCCGGAGGGCCTGGTCATTGTACTAGGCGTGTACAGGGGGTGTGTTGGGCACACTTTAATCACTGTGTGTGGTGCCAATTCCCCCTTTTGCCCGGGCTTACCCCCATGTTACACTCCCCTGCAGTGCTGCTGGCTTCCTTTCTCTCCTCCCCCCCCTGGCTTATGCGGGGGATGTTTCAGAATGGAGAGTGGGGGAGAAGGAGCTGAATAAATATTTCATTTACCAACCCCTTCCTTTTCTAAATGAACACACTCACTCACTGTTTTCATCCATAACTGAAGCATAGTAAACTGTTTACTATGCTGCAGCTTGTAAATGAACAGGAAACTGCTTTGCACAGAGCACTATTCCGTTCATTCACTGTCCCGTGTATCTGAGGCTGCAGAGAAAGGCATGTGTGTTTGAGCTTTGAGGTGCACAACCTAATGCAATAGGCTGCACACACCTGGAAGGGCTGGAAGACTTGTGAAAAAAGTGGAGTATAGGAGGCTTTGTAGAAAAGGGGAGGGGAGCATTGTTATGTAGGATGGCTTTCCTTTTTACCTAACCCGGACAGGCGGTCTGTTTTCATCCGATCTTCCCATAGAGGAGAGCGGGGCTCTGACAGGTCCGTCCCTGCATAGTGAGCAGAGAGGGACCTGTCCTCACCCTGCTCAGCGTGGATCAAAGGAGCAATCCCCCACTAAGCTAGCGGAGTCCAATGAGCAGATCTATCCGGCGTGAAAGGGGCCTTACAGTCAGTAAGATGTGTCCCTTCTGCTGATACCTCTTCTGTTTGGTTAAATCCTCCTCTGTTCACCCCCTGCCATAATCGTCCAGTGTAGAGGCTGCTAAAATAATTGTGAGAGCTGAGAGACTATGCCGGCCTTTTTTCTGTCCAGCTCCTACATTCATAGAAGCCAATCTATGAATGGAGGCTGGGCAGATGTTTGAAGGGTCCGCTTCCTTCATTAATAAACCATGTTTCTTTTATAGAAGCTGTAGTACAGCTGGGCGAAAAGGGTAGTCATGGTTGCACACTCTTGATGAGAGCCCTCAAAATTCTGTATATCCCTGCCACTCTAGAAGATTATGGCAGTGGAGGGTGGGAGGGGTCATTGACGGCAGGGAGGACAATTTCACCTAACAGAAGGGGAATCGGCTCAAGGGACACGACTGTAAGGTATGTCCCTTGTGCTGATTTTTTATTTTTACTTTGGCTGCTCTTAGGCTTTAAGTTGATTAAAGTGGATGTTTTTTGATGTCACAATGTAGAGTATAAGATTTCCTATCATCTGTGCCCAGTCTTGCCACACAGAGTTAATCCAACTCTGAGCAATCCTCTTTTATTGTTCAGTGAAAATTAACAGACTTCCAGATAAAACCCTGTCTAAATAAACATAACATATGATAAACATGTCCAAGCTAGATATGTAAATAACCTGTCACTCAAAGCAAGGAGAGCGGAAAAGACTTTGTATTTAGACAGGGTTTTATCTGGAAGACTGTTAAAGTGGTTGTATACCTGTTTGTTTTACTTTTACCTACAGGTAAGCCTATAATAAGGCTTACCTGTAGGTATAAAGAATTTCTCCTAAACCTGTACGGTTTAGGAGATATTCCCCCCGCAATGCGCCGCTGATTGCAGCGGCGCATGCGCAGCGGGGATCCTCGGCTAAAGGGCCGGCAGCTGCTGGCCCTTGCCGGTTTAAAGTCTCCCGTGCACATGCACAGGAGTGACGACATCGCCGCTCCAGCCAATCACAGCACTGGAGCGGCGATACCCGGAAGACACGCCAGGCAAGATGATATCTCGCTCGGCGTGGACCAGGTAAGTTCCCTACACCTCGTTTTAAGGTAAGTATTTCATAATGAGCTAGTATGCGGTGCATACTAGCTCATTATGGCTTTTGCCTTTCAGGTGAACAAAAAAAAAAAATATTTGCGGGTTTACTATCGCTTTAATTTTCACTGAACAATAAAAGCGGATTGCTCAGAGCTGGATTAACTCTGTGTGGCACGACTGGGCACAGATGATAGGAAATCTTATACTCAACATTGTGACATAAAAAAAAAAATTGGGGTTTACATCCACTTTAAGGGTCAATGCCAGCTTCCAACAAGAAAAGGCACAAAAGAAACATCACTAAAAATGTGGCTTTTGGATGTGATGGTGTTTTGCCTACTTTACTTACTGTAAAGTGATATCTACAAATACCAGTAAGGGAGCCAGAAAAATTCTAGTAATTACAGAAAATGTCATTCAGCAGTAGGTAGATAAAAGCAGTTAAGAAAATGTGAACGTTTCTTTTGTAAGTTCTACCTAATTTGTAGTGCCATATGCTTTATGATTTTTACAAAAACCTAGGTGAACCCAGCAGAGAGAATGTGCAAACTGCTGTAGGGGAGAAAAACGTTCAAGGTTTTTAGCTTGAAAGGGCAGACAAAAGTGTTGCTATTGTTCCGGTTTCACAAAGAATATTAATTTCAGATTTTCTCACAAATCCTTCACAAAATGGTTGTCAAGGTATCTGAGCACTTAAAACTTTGTTACCAGCCTTATGCTGTCTTGGTAATAAAGATAGTAAGGTAAAATGGGCAGATTTACATAGGAAAAGGAGGAATAGAAGGGTCTGCGTCGCACATAAATACTATTTAGATTTTCATTTTTTATCCTATATTAAAAAAATTGACCCCTAACACGTATAACCCCTTGGTGGGGTTTTTATTCCAGGATTTCTTTTTCTTTTTAAGGTTGCTGTACATTTTTGGTGGTATTTTGAGTACAGTAGGGAATAGACCATTGCAATTCTGCTAATGTCTCATCTGCCATCTTTCACAAAAATGTTCATAATCGGAAGGGAGGTCCTTTTATGATTTTGGAATGTGTAATGCCCTGTACGGTCTGATGGATTATTTCATCAGTTAACCATGCGTCGACTTGATTCCAAGCATGCGTCGACTTGATTCTGAGCATGCATGGATTTTTAACCGATGGACGTGCCTACAAACGATCGTTTTTTTTTTGGGGTTAGGTATCCATCGGTTAATTTTAAAACAAGTTTCAAAATTTTTAACCGATGGATACATAACCGATGGGGCCTACACACGATCGGTTTGGTCTGATGAAAACGGTCCATCAGACCGTTCTCATTGGATTGCCCGATCGTGTGTACGCGGCATAAGGGTGCTGCCAGGAAGCGCTTTGGGTGAAATGGAGCATGTTGAGTCCAAGACTGCAGATAACGATAACACGTGGGAGCAATTCAATAAAGCATTTGTAAAACTTTTCTGATGATATGGTTCCTTTTAAAAAGTCCTGTGCCTAATTCAGGAAAGCCATGTGCCAATTGTGTTAAGAGTCTCGACACATGCGACAGATTCAGGTAGTCCTCACTTGCGCTACCTCTCAACCAATGAGCATCCCTGGCCCCATTTATCTGCCAGTTGGGCAATATTCAGATTTGGTCATGACATCGAGCAATGACCATATTTGTGTAGCACTACCCCTGAAGAAGCTGCTGGATATTTTCGGCGGCATGTTAGCTCTATTTTCTCGTTGTCCAGGGTAATGGATGAGAGTAGAGAAAGTTCAATGTCCACACTTTACAATTCCTTTTTAAAGATTTATTTGCTGAACTTGGTAAAAGAAGTGGTGGAAGGGATGGAAGGGTAACAGGTAAATAGCTTCAGGTGTATTAATTCCATCGGGAAACACTCCTGCTTCTAACGACACAGCTCTCGTCTCCACTTTAGCCAGAGCTTCCTCCCTCAGGACGGGCAACACAGGATCACCCTTAAAAGTGTAGACCCAATCTGCTTACTGGTCCTACTTAGAAGATCACAACCCCAGACCAACGTGATCTGAAGCCAGGATTACAGGAACACGCACCCCCCGCCCAGGAGGGCCACACATGGGGTGGTGGGACGACTGACCCAGGACCGACAACCCCGGTCCAATGACGTCTCTCCCTTAAGTACCCCTCTCCAGCATGCACAGCGGGACGATCAATCCCCACTAATTGGCTGCCGAGGGGGAACACTCAAATCACCTTAACCTAGCTGCTGCCACCCTTGGCCTGTAGTAGGAACGACACCCCAGGCAAACAATAGTGGTCACTCACAGCACAGCCATGGCTGGAACAGAAGTCAAATTTGCTCAAAATCACGTATGTCTGAGTCAATTAACTCTCAGACTTCCCCCTAAATTTAAAGCAGCGCCAGCTCAACAGCCTGCTCCTGTTGGGCTGGCGCTGCTTTAAATTTAGGGGGAAGTCTGAGAGTTAATTGACTCAGACATATGTGATTTTGAGCAAATTTGGTTATGACATCACCCAGCATCCCTGTCCCATTATTGCCTGTCAGTTGGGGAATCTCCTGGCCTGCAGTTGAACGGGGCCTTTGACCAGGGCCAGCTTATAGCGCCCTAGCAACCAACGAAGCTTTGCAGTTCAGTGGTTGAACATGATCTGAAGATGGAATGTCCACAATACGGACTCTCCAACCTTGGTGCCGCTTCCCTACCATGTTTGTGACAACTACATTAATCTGTTGCAGGTACTATTTGTTGCGGAGAGGCACAAATTAATTTTAAATGGTGTTTGACACGCTTTAAAAATTCCAATATTGTTTCCTGCTGTATTCTTCATAATGTAAAATAAAATAACATAAAATAACCATATATAGACTACTCTCCTGTTGTCCAGGGGAGGGATTGAGCACGACACTCCACACCAGGGAGAAAGCCTTGCATTACTGTGTGGAGTTACAGACAGAAGAACAGGAAGTGAGGATTTCTCAGAAGAAATAAGGACATTTAAAAGCAAAATCGAAGCATGAGGTAAGTGAAGGAGGACTTTACTGAGGTAAAGGAAGCTATTTAGGATTTTTTTTTTTACCTTTACAACCCCTCTAAGGTTCTTATAGCCTCTGTAGCATTACGACCACAGTGCACATTCTACCCAATAAGCTGTGTCTACTCATGCCTTACAGTAGGGTGTAATTCTATTCGCTGCCCATGTCCACATAGCTCAGATCATGGTTTGGGCAAAGTCACAGTGGGTCACATGCCTTGGTGATGTTACGTCAGCCTTTTTTGCCCCCCCCCCCCATACCTCTTCTGTGGCCATGCATAGCAGAGTGGAGCTGTCAGTCAAGCATCTACTCTTGGCCTGCAAAGCTGAAGATATGCAGAGAAAGGTGCTTCTAAGTGCAGTGTATCAGCAATTTTATTAAAAAGCAATGGTTAAAACAATACAGGATTACAGAATAAACAGGCTCATCAATGTATGAGGTCCTCCTGAGATGGTCTATCATGTCACTGTGCCAACCAGCAGCTACAGGAACCGAGAGTCTGGAGGAGCAAGACGGCTGCCACACTTCCTAAAGTGACATCAGCAAGAGGGAGGTGACTAGTTTTGGAGCATGCTCAAAGGCTTTTTCTTCAAAAACCTCCAAAGATTGAAGAAGGAGCCTTTGAGCATTCTCCAAAACTAGTCACTTCTGCCCCCTGTGTTCCACAGTGGTTTCAGGAAGTGCGGCGGCCATCTTGCTCCTCCAGACTCGGTTTTTGCAGTTTTTCTGGTTGGTACAGTCCATCTCAGGAGGACCTCATACATTGATGAGCCTGTTTACTCTGTAATCCTGTATTGTTTTTAACCATTGCCTTTTAATCGAATTGCTGACATACTGCCCTTGGAGTCTTTCTCTGCATATCTTTATCTATCCAAAGCCTGCTTCTCTCGTGTAAGTGCTACTTGAGTGCCTGTCAGCTTGTTATCCTGCTAACTTGGATGATCCTGAATGTATATAACACCTTGAGGACCCTTCTAGCAGAAATGCTCCTACTTACCATTCTACAAAGCTGAAGCAATGCCACCAATGCATGTGAGCCTGACCCAGGTGACCTGTACAGTTATTTATACATTTATTTTTTATTTTCTCTGAAAATGGATTTCTATTGGTGTGAATTATCCTTTAGATGTGGAAAAGGTATTTGGGTTTACAACCTCTTTAAAGGGATCACAGGTTTGCTCCTAGCCACTGATGACGTGTGGATATATCTCTCCATTCATGTTTGAATTCCCTTTGAGGTGAACGAACGTTATGCATCCCTTCCCTTTACTGAGATACTTCAAGATTCTAATCAACCTTCTCATTGACTCTGCGGAACCAAAGCCTGCATATGATTTAGGAACATTTTGTTAGTCTCCTCTTCTTCCCCGGTTTTCTACCCCTGATTTTCTATTATGTTTTTACAGTTGAGCTGCAGCAAGCCATTTTCCTCCATAATGGATAATCCAATTCATCTTACTAAACTAAGCAATCAGCTGTGATTACAGCCTTGAGCAACCAACCGTTTCTTTTCCTTTCAATCAGTCAATATTCACAACAATTTGCAGATGTAATCAAGATGTATTTGTTAACATATTTTTAGTGGGGGGTGAAGTTGACATGAAATACAGTTAATTGTAGTCAGTGAATTATTTCATATATATTACCGTTATTTTCAGTTCTGTTGTTCCTTTCAGACATCAAAAATCATGTATTCATTAGCTTCCATTTTGTGATTAATTATATTGACTTATTGGATGATTACAGTATATCTTTATTGTGCTCAGTGAGGCATTTTTGTTTAATATGCCGGTAGCATTGGTTTGAGTGTTTTGCCACTTTGATCCTTCTTAAATACTCGGTATGAGCACTGATACCTTTATTCTTCTGGTAATTTTTGCATTTCTGTGATCCTATACATTGATCTTATGATTAAGCAGAATGCTGAAATCGCACACAGTCATATTTTAACCTCTTGGCGTCTGAGCTATAGCCGAATGACGGTTACAGCGCGGACCTGAATTTTCGGGAGGCCATCAATAGATCCCTCCCCTGTAGGGTACGCGTGTCGATCCCTGAGTCACTGAGACTCGGGGGATCACAGATCCGAGTAAGGGGCCGGGAACCAGCCAATGACAGCCATCCGGCAGGGTGACCTGCTTCGGTACTTATCCAGCTGGTCGGTGGGTGCTGCTCTACTGTCATAGCTACTGTCCTCTGAGCCTAACTCCAGACCATGATCAAGGGAATCTATCTTTTTTTAAACATTTGAAGATCTAGGTTATGTAAATGTACCGGAGTACGTCACCTACGCCTCTGTGACATACATTTATAAACATAAGCTCTGTTCATGGATCTTAAGCCCATTATACACTGCCAGATAATGGGACTCTATGTAGACTCTATGATATGTAAATTCTATTCCCTTTCCGCACACTGACACAGACTCAGAGATTATCCATTAATGTGCCTACTACTTCCATAGATGAGATTGACTGAGCACTCAAAACCATTACCAAACATAAAACTTGTGGTCTAAATGGGTTTTCAATAGAATGGTAAAGGCTCACGAGACTCTTCAACCACCAGGTTGCATAATCTTTATAAAGTTATCTTTGAAGAATGTAAGTTTCCTCTGTCTATGCGTGAAGCCTTGGTAGGTTTAATTCCTAATCCAAAGACCTGCTCTATTGCGACCCACATAGACCTAATGTCCATGATAAACACAGATCTCAGAGTCCTCTCCAGAATCCTAGCTATTCGCCTAAATTCGGAAATAAATATAAGCTCTGCCCATTGGGTCTGTCAGTTTGACTTTGTTGGTGAAATGAAAAAATAAATAAAAAATCGTACCAAAAGCACCTGTAAAGGAAGCAACTTTACACTTGCCTGTGTTGGCACCTGTTTGTAGAAATTGTAATCCTTTGATGAATAAAGGATCTTCACATCCGACATACTGAGCGTGATGCAGGCATCCAGCATACCCTTAACTGTAGTGTGTGGGATGTGAAAATTCTTCGGACAACTTCACTTAACAATGGAACCAAGATTATACAAAACATTTATCAGGTAAGAACAAAGGGGTAGATTTACTAAAACTGGAGCACACAGAATCTGGTGCAGCTGTGTATGGTAGCCAATAGACATGTGCAATTTGTTTAGTTCCAAATAAATTTTGTAAATAATTTAGACAAAGTTTTTTCGAATATTCGGAAATTTGGAAATTGGAAGTTTAGAATCTCCAAATTTTCGAATTTTGAACATTTTGAATTCTTGTATTTTCAAATTTCAGAATATCCAACATTTAGAATTTTTAAATTTCCAAGTTTAAAATTTCAAAATGTCAAATTTCTGAAAATCAAAAAAATTCGGGAATTGGAAATTCTGAAAATTCAAAGTTTCTGAAATTCGAAATTCACTAATGCGTAGATTTGGAAATTCGAAAATCCAAAAAGAAGAATGAAAGTCCGAAAATTCAAAAGAACAAATCAGAAAATTAAAAAATCTGAAATAACTAACTAATAATAACTTAACTATTACTAACTATTAAATTATATGTATTGAAATTTCCTTTCAAATTTGGCTGTTAGTTACAAATACAAATGTATCCGAAGTTATGAATTATCCGTAATAACGAATGCCATATCTAAACGAATGGAACATAACACATAAATAAAAAATAAAAATAATAAAAACTTATTATTTATTTTCGTTCCATTTGTTTAGGTGGGGCATTCTTTATTTTGGATAGATCGTAACTTAAGATAAATTTGTATTCTGTTCACTAACAGCCACATTTGAAAGAAAATTCCAGTAATTTAACAGTTATTATTAGTTGGGTATTTAAAATTTTGGGATTTTTTTCTTTTTTATTTTCGGATTTAGAGTTTTTGGATTTTCGAAATTTCCTAACTTTCGATTTCCGGAATTTTGAATTTAGGAATTTTTCGAATTTTCAAATTTCTGAATTATCGAATTTAAAAACCAAAAACAAAAAACAAATGAAACGAAAATGAACACATTTTTTGGCAGTGCACATGTGTCTAGTAGCCAATCAGCTTCTAAGTTCAGCTTGTTCAATTAAGCTCTGGCAAAAAAATGGAAGCTCTTTGGTTACTTTGCAGAGCTGCACCAGATTTTGCACTCTCCAGTTTTAGTAAATAACTCCCTATGTGTCTTATTTTTATTTTAGCGATGGAGTCACTTTAAATCCCATTCTGATAACAGCAGCCAATTAAAGTGGATCCTGCTTTAGCAATAGCCAATTGCAGCCACAGATCTGACCTTGTTAGTGCAGATCACAGGCTTATACTGTGATCTCATCCTATCAGAAGCTACAGCAACCTCTACAGTGTTTGTTGTTTTTTTATGTGGAACTTAATACTGTACCGGAGCACCGCAAACTGAAAAGGCTATTTAATTCAATTTTAATCAAAGCATACTCACCCATCCCTCCATGTCTCTGTGTTTTATTTTGCTGAGAAATCACTTTAACCACTTCAGCCCCGGACCATTATGCAGCTAAAGGACCAGGTTACTTTTTGCGATTCAGCACTGCGCCGCTTTAACTGACAATTGCACAGTCGTGCGACGTGGCTCCCAAACAAAATTGGCGTCCTATTTTTCCCACAAATAGAGCTTTCTTTTGGTGGTATTTGATCACCTCTGCGGTTTTTATTTTTTGCGCTATAAACAAAAATAGAGCGACAATTTTGAAAAAAATTCAATATTTTTTACTTTTTGCTATAATAAATATTCCCCAAAATATACAAAAGCATTATTTTTCTTCAGTTTAGGCCGATACATATCCTTCTACATATTTTTGGAAAAAAAAATCGCAGTAAGCATTTGATTAGGGGATAGTGTTATGGCATTTTTATAATTCATTTTAGTAATGGTGGCGATCAGCGTTTTTTATTGTGACTGCGACAGTATGAATTACAAATAGTCTATGCTGATTTGAGAGAGTGAGATTCCACTTTAACCCACAATTAGCCATAATGAACCTCCCTGGCTTTTTCTCTGTTTCTTTGTCATTAGCAAACATTATAGTCATTTACACTCATTTTGAATTTAATTTATATCAGCAGGGGTTGGTTTTGGTGCCGTCTAACATATATAGTAATTGTTTATGCAAAAAGCAATAGTAACAATCCATAACAACAAGGAAGTAAAATGTGAGAAATGGCAAGTGAATTATTGTCTCTCTCAATTATTTTAAATTAATGTGAAAAACATACATTTTAATAAAAAAAATCTTTCTTTTTCTTGTTAGAAAAAAATATAAAAAAATAAAGTGAATGAATTCATTAAATAAACAGAATTTTTTTTGCACTAATATGGCCTAATTGGCACTGTGTGCTGAAAACAGCCACCTAAAGGGTTAAATTAAACAAAATAATAGTGACTATGAGTGAATATACTTAATCCGTATATAAATCAAATGTGATACATTAAATGCATAAATATACATGTACAGAATCAGTGAACAATCACAAATGAGCCGTGATCCAATATAGAGTCCACCATAAAGGAAAGAAAGTTCATAATAAATTGTCTCCCAAGTGAAAAGGTCATCGAAACATCCCAGGAGAAAAGGTAATGAGAAAGGCACTTCCACCAAGATCACACACTGCCTCTTACCGAACTTAAATGATCTCTAAATTATAGGAGATCAGATACAGCATAAACGATAATATCCTTGAAAGGTTTATCCAGCTCGGGATGATCGGAGTGGTGGATGGTCTCAATCGGTATGCCAAACGGGATGTATATGGAAAGGAAGAAGGGACTCACATAGTGTAAAATCCTCAAGTTTAATACGTGATGAAAGGAATTGCACTTACATCAAATCAGTAGATATAAAGCATCGAGTAAAATAAGCCAGCCGGCACTCAAAACAAACAGCCCGTATCTTCCGGGTTAGATCACAAAGCGCAGTGACGTCAGAACGTTGCCTCCTAACGTTTTGTCTCGAAGGGGAGGTGGTCACGTGACCACGTCCCCTTCGAGACGAAATGTAGGGGACACCTGTAGTACGTGATCTGACACTTCTGGGTCTGGGGCGCGCTGGCGGACATCGAGTCCGTGGTACCCGCCACTGGGCCCAGCCGCTGGTACCGTGGACTTGATGTCCGCTGGCGCCCGCAGATTACACGGGCAGAACAGCGATCTCCCTATGGAAGGCAGATTGCCGTTCTGTCAGAGGGGAAGGCATTGATCCTGCGTTCCTGTTTGCCTTCCACCTGTCAAAAAAAGATCTCCTCCACACTAAGCACAACCTAGGCATATATTTAACACTTTGATCGCCCCTGATGTTAACCCGTTCCCTGCCAGTGTCATTAGTACAGTGACAGTGCATATTTTTCAGCACTAATCACTGTATTAGTGTCACTGGTCCCTCAAAAAGTGTCAAAAGTGCCAGGTGTGCGATTTGGCCGCTGCAAAATCGCAGGCCTGCTATAAGTCGCTCGCTGCCATTACTAGTAAAAAAATAAATAAAAATATCCCATAGTTTATAGACACGATAACTTTTGCGCAAACCAATCAATATACGCTTATTGGGATTTTTTTTACCAAAAATATGTAGCAGAATACAGATTGGCCTAAATTTTAGAAAAAAATTGATTTTTTTATTTGATTTTTTTTATTGGATGTGTCTTGTAGCAGAAAGTGAATTTTTTTTTGTTTATAGCGAAAGAAAAAAAACTGCAGAGAAGATCAAATGCCACCAAAAGAAAGCTCTATTTGTGAGAAAACAAAAAGTTCAGCATTGAACGACGTGTGTTTGTCAGTTAAAGTAACGCAGTGCCGTATCGCAAAAAATGGCCTGGTCATGAAGGGGGGGGGGGGGGACGACGACAATAAATACTCCTTAGGATATTTTATTTGGCACTCTATTATGCTTAGAAAGCCTATCTAGGCCAATGATCTCAATGGTAGCACACACTCAACCTACTAAATGGACACTCAATGGACTACTACTACAACCTACTAAGTGGACACTCAACCTACTAAATAGACAAGCAATAGGTGGTCACTCCACACTTTCCTCTTGTCAACATGTCCCGTGTAAGAACACGAATCAGGGCTGCTATTAAAAATCACAGGGCCCAATACAGCCCACCTAACAGCGCCCCCTGCCCAAAAGTGACTGAGGACATAGATTTATCCTTTCCCTGTAGCCTCAGCTGCACAGATGAATGAATAGAAAGCGCTTCAAGGCCTCTGCACATTCACAAACTTCACTGATTAATGGACACAGGAGTGAATGGTACCGATCGCTCTCTGTGTTTATTCTGGAAAGTAAGGGGAAATGGCATATTTAGCGGCCTCTTCGCCTGCTCTCCATCGTGAAACATCCCCCCTATGTGCCCGCAGCAGCTCCCGGCGTGGGAGGAGAGGATGGAAGCTGGCAGCAATGTGGGGGAAAGGGGCGCATGGGGAGTCTGGACAAATGGAAGTGGCGCATGTGCTTGAACCAATCCTCCTGCAGTGCAGCCAGAGGTGGGAAGAAAAGAAGAAGCAGCTGGCAGTGCTGCTGGGGGAGGCAGAAGAGGATTGGTGTTTGCAATAAGACAGCTGGACCTTCTGCTCTACAGGTGCCTGGACCCCCCTATTTGAACTGATGGGGCCTGGGCCCAGTACAGGAGGGTTGGCTGTACTGTCTTATCAGCAGCCCTGACATGAGTGCTGCAGTAAAGCCTGATTAACTGTGCTATTACCTAGCATGCTAACTGTGCGAACATCTTAGGCTGAATGCTGCTGTACTTGGGATTGCAGGGGCAGATGGCAAAAGCCAAGTTTAACCACAGAAGGATTTTTCCACCTTAATGGCCAGACCATTTTCTGCGATACGGCACTGCATCACTTTAACTGACAATTGCGCGGTCATGCGACATTGTACACAAACAAATTTGATGTCCCTTTTCTTGCCCCACAAAAAAGTCTTCGAAAAGTCTTCGAAAAGTCTTCGTCAGTTTAGGCCAATAATGTATTCTCCCACATATTTTTGGTAAAAAATCACAATAAGCATATATTGATTGGTTTGCACAAAAGTTATAGCGTCTACAAAATAGGGGATATATTTATTCGTTTTTATTATTAATTCTTTTTTTTACTAGTAATGGCGGTGATCAACGATTTTTAGCGGGACTGAAACATTGCGGCGGACAGATGAGGCACTTTTAACACTTTTTTCGGACCATTGTCATTTATACAGCGATCAGAGCTAAAAATAGTCACTGATTACTGTATTAATGACACTGGTAGGGAAGGCGTTAACACTAGGGGGAGATCAAGGGGTTAAAGGGTTTGTAAAGGAATTTTTTTATCTTAATAGCTTCCTTTACCTTAATGCAGTGCTGTTTTCATGTCCTAATTGTTCGTTTTTGCTCTCAAATTGCTGTAATTCTTCTCTGATCTCCACACTTCCTGGTTGTCTGTTTCCTGATAACCACTGTACTGGGAGATTTCTCTCTGTGGTCATTAATCAAGGAGGTGTGATTACTGTGTGTCTAAAACCCCACAGCACCAATCAGTTTTGTTTTACAAACCATCATTATCCAAACCAGTATTGGCTCTGTGGCTCTGTACATCACAGAAGCAGGAAACATGCAAAAACGAAACTAGAAACTGCAGGTACATTATATGATTGATTTTTATCTATTTTAAAAGGAATCAGTTAACTATTCTCTATACCCTGTAAACAGTAATTTCAGCAAAACATTTTTTTCCTTTACAACTGTGTTCCCTGGAAGGTGTTTCTAACTGTGGGGGGAGTCTACTGACAGGAAGGAGGAGAGAGATCGCTGTTCCTGATCACTAGGAACAGCTGATCCCTCTCTCTGTCCCTGACAGAATGGGGATCTGTCTGTTTACGTTGACAGATCTCTGAGGAGCGATCATGCGTCACCGGTGGACATTGGAGGCCACGTGCATCGGTCACCGGCGCCACGCTCTTAAAGTGCCTGCCGTACACCTACAGTCATTCACTCTGCCACGCCATCCTGCCGCAGTATAATGACGGCGGCTGGTCGGCAAGCAGTTAATTCCTTTACATTGCTTGCCTTTAAAAATGTTTTATTACTTTATTTGTGGATACACAATTGCCCAAAATATGTTAAACATTATTCAATTTCAAGTAATAGTGTTACTATTATTTTCTATAGTAAAATAAAAATCACTGTCCTCTTTGAAATACTTTTCATGCAACTGCAAGTGATGTTCAAAGAGCATACCATTAAAAATGCATTTTATACTGTCTACGAAGTTGCCGGAAAATTCATACTGTACCATGATCGGCTCTAAAAGCCACTTCCTGTGAATTGACAAGCTGAAATAAGTCTCCTTCACAATGATTTATATTGTATATTATTTGCTAGTTGGAAGAATACTGAGTTAAATCAATGTCAACCTTGAAACTCCAGCAATGACCCCAGTTAGAAGTAAACAATACACTTTAACTCTGTTCGGCTGTGCTCACCGTCTCTTCTAAAACACACATTTTAAATTCTTTTGTCTTGTTAAAAAAATAAAACTAAATGAGATTTTAAATGGGTTTTTTTTCCAAGTTTTATTGGGTTTTACAGCAAGCTGCAACATATTGGAAAACAGTCAGGTAAAGCACACTTTGGATCCCTTAGTACCAATTGAGCATCGTTTTAAATGCTACGGCCTACCTGAGTATTGTCACTGACCATGTCCATCCCTTTGTGACTACAGTGTCCCAATCTTCTGGTGGCTCCTTTCAGCAGGATAATGTCACCATGTCACAAAGCTCAAACCATCTCTCCACTAGGGTTGCCACCTGTCCAGGATTCACCCGGACAGTTCAGGTTTGGAATCGTGCGTCCGGGTCTCAGACTGCCTGAAACCCGGACACATTATTCAGAATGGACTATGGCTTCCCAGCAGGGTTGCTGGCTGCAGTTGTCTAAGCTGAGTGAGCGTTACACTCCTTCACACTGCCCAAAGCAAGCACTAACAGCCCCCCCTCTAAACACACACACAGATGGGAGAGAAGAGAGGGCTCGATCTACACCTCTTCTCCGTAGATCAGAATTCTCAGTGTTCCCCCTTCAATCAGGGATCCCAGAGTATCCCTTATGTTAGAGTCCATAGAGTTCTCCCTTACATCAGAGTCTACAGAGTCCCCCCTTACAGTGAAAGGGAACTCTGTGAGTTCAAAAGCAAAAGGGGTATACTGTGGATTCAGATGTAAAAGAGGAACAGTGTGGCTTCAGATGTAAAAGGGGGAACTCTGTGAACTCTGATATAAAGTGGGACTCTTGTTATTAACTTCATATGATTTAGAAATGTTATTTAATAGCAAAATATATGTATAGTTTATACTGTAAAAAAAAATACAGAGCGCCGCTAAAGTGTTCGGGATTGACTTGAAGAAAAGGTGGCAACCCTTCTCATCACTGGTTTCTTGAACATGATAATGAGGTCACTGTACTCCAATGGCCTCCACACTCACCAGATCTCATCTAATAGAGCACTTTTGGCCCAATGTTATCATGTCAATATAGACCAAAATTTCTGGAATGTTGAATCTATGCCACAAAGAATTAAGGCAGTTCTGAAGGCAAAACCCAGTACTAGCAAGGTGTAACTAATAAAGTGGCTGGTGAGTGTATAATTTGCATTACAATAAACCATTTTGCTCCACATATTCTAATTTTAAAACCTTTGATATTTTTTTATGAGATTATGTACTTAAAGTGGATGTAAACCCACTCTCATTCTTTCTAAACTGCTGCCATAGTGCTGATCTATAAGGATATAGATGCATCCTGCATGTATCCTCACCTGTCAAATGTCTCCCCTCTGTCTGTTATAAGAACTGAAAAACTGCAGATTCTGTGGGTGGGTCTGGATCTCGATGGGTGGAGTTATGATGTCAGTAGACTCTCCGCTCCCCTTACACTGAATTCTGCTTTGATCACTAACATCCAATTAAAATCCAGAAAAGTAAATACATGACTTCAGAAAAGGAGTGGGGGTGGGAATTAAAAAATATTGCCCATCTCAAGCTAGTGCATAAGATGTGTAAATAACCTGTCATTCACAGCAAGGGGGAAGAACGGACAAAAGTTTTCTCCTGTTTGTCCGTTTATCTCACTGAAAAAAGAGAGGATTGTTTAGAGCTGGATTAACTCTTTGTGGCAAGACTGGGCACAGATGATGGGAAATCTTATACTCTACATTGTGACAGCAATAAAGAAGTTCGGGTTTACATCCACTTTAAGTATTTCATTTATTTTTTTATTTTATTTTATATATGTAGCATCTGCTTTTTTTGCCAGATCTTTATAGGAAAGACTGAACTATTCACATTAGTAAGTGGCAAATTTAAGTTGAACAGGAGGCAAATTCCTTTATATTTATGTAACATAAGCCGATACAGTTATTTTCCCATTTACGCGGGTACAGCTGAAGCTCAAATTAAAGTGCACCTGACGATATAAAAATAACCAGTATACTTTAATAAAGACTCAGAGTATACTTAAATTTAGTTGTACAACCAAAAAGTGGATAAATAGTTGTTGGATAGTAATGTTTTGCCATCAAAACACTTGAAGATGTTTGCTTAGCTGTAAATGGGTTAACAAATTATTCAAAAGCCGAGACGTAGCAATGTCTGTGTAACAGCTGTTCTGAATATTTTTATCAGCACTTCCTAATTTGGTTTTCCCATGGCTCATTCTAATATTGTTTTAAGTTAATTTTTAAATTGCTTTTCTTCATTGCCTTTCAGCTATTATGCAGTGCACCAAGGCAGGAAAAGCAGATGGGGTAATGCCGTAGTGGATTTAAGCAAATATCGCATTTCACAAATGGAAAATTAAATAGTGGCTGCTTTCTTTACCGCATCTGACCCTTTGTAAAGACTAAATAGGGATGACAACTTGGGTCTAAATGAAAACTTTTTTTTACATTTTTCTAATAGCATATCATCTAGAGATTTCTAAATATTATATACTAAATGGTGGACTTTAATTGTTTATTGTAACGGTTATAGATATCTATATAAATATAAATATATATATATATATATATATATATTTATATAGATGAGAGCGAGAGAGAGAGAGAATATATATTTATATATCTCCATCTGTCTATAGATGTATATCTATGTAGATATATAATATATATATATATCTATCTAATAGATATATGTGTATATATATATATATATATATATATATATATATATATATATATATATATATATATAGAGATAGATAGATAGATAGATAGATAGATAGAGAGAGATATATATATATATATAGATAGATATATCTACATATAGATACTGTATTGTCAGAACCATTGACGTATCTCGGCATAGAGCCTACATATACCGTTAGAATGTTTATACTGAACTATAAAATATTATTGTATTTATATAAATATGTAAATCTGTGCTTTGGGAGATATAAAATTTTCCTACAATACAAGATATCAAAATTATTTTATCCGTGCTATTTTTGAGGACAAGCAACACAACTGAATATTTAAAATATATATATTTATTAACTAAAGATATAGTGCAAAATTAAAATCAGGTACAATTCGTGGTAAAACAAATAATTGGTATACTTCTACAATCAGTTTAAGCGATGGTTGAATGTTCAGATAATATTTACATTATATGACAAGGTGTATTCATAGCTCTTATTTAAATCATCCTGGTGACTTGTAATATAACCTTCCCATGCTTTCCACGGACTGTAGTAATTAGCTGTGTTTACCTTGACACTGTGTTATTCTTCTCAATACCAAACATATCTCTTGCAAAATACTTCTTATATATGTGTACAGAACAAATGTCATATTGTACACAAGGTCTGCAATGCAGATAAGCTTATTTTAAATTTAGAAAGAATATATTTTCACAGACACACTCACTCACTCACTAAAACCGATTTACCATCGTTGGCACTTTTCAAAGACAAACGTAATGTGTATGTCTTTAATATTTGGAATACAATTATCTCATACTACAGTTAGAAATAACCAACTCCCAAATTATGTTTGCCAAGTATATTTAAATGGTCTTAGTTGTGTGTATGTGAAAACCTTCTAATTACCAAAAGGTAAATAATCAAGATTATACATTACCAGTATGTAAGAGTTCTTTCTATTTGAGAAGTGAGAGTCCTAATGAATGACTCTCTTTGAACCATTGCTACATTGTTTGCGGTCAATCTCTGCCTTTCAGCTTCCTTCAGAGATCAGAGATCAGATCAGGCTTCAGACATCCAGCTCTAGCCATCAGCCATTCAGAGATCAGCTCCCATCAGCCTAGCGATCCTATCAGCCTAGCCAACACAGCCTGTCCTGTGCAATCCCTTTTTATCTCCCCAAAGAAGTGGGTGTGTATTTCACTATCACGTGACTGGCGATGTCACATGATGCTATGTTAGGTCAGCTGCCCTTAGCAACCAAGGATATGGCTATCTTGAACCATGCCGATATTAACCTGTAGGGGGCAGTGGTGTCTAAGGGATAATTCCTAATTTTAGGGTAGACCAGAGTTGATCATGATTTATGACCCCCTGTGACCTGAATATTGGTATAGCACCATAAATTGTTTTATACAGTACAGACCAAAAGTTTGGACACACTTTCTCATTCAAAGAGTTTTCTTTATTTTCATGACTATGAAAATTGTAGATTCACACTGAAGGCATCAAAACTATGAATTAACACATGTGGAATTATACATAACAAAAAAGTGTGAAACAACTGAAAATATATTTCATATGTACTGTACTGTATGTCAAACAATTGTCAGACATCCTGGCACTTCGATTACATCTGTTGGATTGGAATGTTTACGTATCATTGGCTCATACATCTGTTTAATTCTTAAGACAAGTGAAAACCTTTTGAAGTACCTTTCACAGGAAAACCCTTGCTTCCCCAACATATAGATTCTTAATGCCAAGTGATCTCACATTTGTAAGGATAATAATATATATGTGCTTAACGAGTTATAATATATGAATTACTAATACACGTATATTGTTAAGGCATTACAAAGAAACAATACTATATAAGATATATTATTCCACCGGGATTGTGAATAAGTCCATTTGGTCTCATAGTACAAAGACAATACTATGTTTTGTGTCATGCTGTGCAAATCCTTTCATCTCATATGAAACCAAAACTCCTTACCATTCTCTTATATTATAAGTGTCGAACCCAAAAGAGATATGACCTGGGAGATGGCATAGCTAGACATCCAGTCTCTTGTAAAGACATAAGTCACTCTGGTAAAAAGGCCTTATTCACAGGTTTTGAACTGTGACTCAACCTAAGACACAAAATGGTGTCTCTTCTGCCAAATACATATGGATATGAAAAATATGTAATATGCGTAATATAAAAAAGCCTGTACGTATATTCTTTTAACCCCAAATGTCCTGACAGTATATATAGATATATAAAAAAAAATTAAAGGAACACTTTGAAAACATATCAGATCTCAACGGGCAGAAATCTCATGCTGGATATCTATACTGATATGGACTGGGGAATGTGTTAGGAATGAAACGATGGCACATCATTTGATGGAAATGAAAATTATCCACCTACAGAGGGCTGAATTCAAAGACACCCCAAAAATCAAAGTGAAAAAATTATGCAGCAAGCTAGTCCATTTTGCTGAAATTTCATAGCAACAACTCAAAATGATCCTCAGTAGTTTTTATGGCCCCCAAGTGCTTGTATGCATGCCTGACAACATCATGGCATGCTCCTAATGAGACGACAGATGGTGTCCTGGGGTATTTCCCCCCAGATCGAAAATCGGAAAATTCTAATCGAGCTCCACAATGTCCGGCAGTGAGCACAGAGCTTTTTTGCTATAAAACATATCCAATATAAAAAAATTCTTAATCAATTTGGTCCAATATGTATTCTGCTACATTTTTTACCATAAATATGTAGCAGAATACATATTGGCCTAAACTGATAAATACAAATAGTTTTTTTATATATTTATTTGGATATGTATTATAGCAGAAATAAAAAAAAATGTATTTTTTTTTTCAAAATGATCGCACTTTTTTGTTTATAGCGTAAAAAAAAAAAATTGCAGAGGTGATCAAATACCATCGAAAGGAAGCTCTATTTGTGGGGGGAAAAAAGGACATCAATTTTGTTTGGTTACACTGTCGCATTCCCACGCAATTGTTGGTTAAAGCAACGCAGTGCTGTATTGCAAAAAAATTGCTTGGTCATTAAGGGGGGTAAAACCTTTCCGGGGCTGAAGTGGTTAAAGGTGTTGTAAAGGTTAGTTTTTTATTTTCTAAATAGGTTCCTTTAACTGGTTGCCGACCAGCCGCCGTCATTTTACGGCGGCAGGTCGGCTCCCCTGCGCGAGAGCTCGTAGCTATACATCGGCTCTCGCGCAGGCCACTAGGCGGGCGGGATCGCCGTCGGGCACACGCGATTGCTCGTTACAGAGCGAGGACCGGGAGCTATGAGTGTAAACACACAGCTCCCGGTCCTGTCAGGGAGAGAAATGCTGATCTTCTGTTCATACAATGTATGAACAGCGATCAGTCATTTCCCCATGTCAGTCCACCCCCCCTACAGTTAGAACACACCCAGGGAACATACTTAACCCCTTCTCCACCCCCTAGTGTTAACCCCTTCACTGCCAGTGGCATTTTTATAGTAATACAATGCATTTTTATAGCACTGATCTGATCGCTATAAAAATGACAATGGTCCCAAAAATGTGTCAAAAGTGTCCGAAATGTCCGCCATAATGTCGCAGTACCGAAAAAAATCGCTGATCGCCGCTATTACTAGTAGAAAAAAATATTAATAAAAATGCCATAAAAATACCCCCTATTTTGTAAACGCTTTAACTTTTGCGCAAACCAATCAATAAACGCTTATTGCGATTTTCTTTTACGAAAAATATGTAGAAGAATACGTATCGGGCTAAACTGAGGAAAAAAAAAGTTTTTTATATATTTTTGGGGGATATTTATTATAGCAAGATGTAAAAATTATAAAAAAAAATCTAAATTGTCGCTCTATTTTTGTTTATAGCGCAAAAACTAAAAACCGCAGAGGTGATCAAATACCACCAAAATAAAGCTCTATTTGTGGGGAACATAGGACGCCAATTTTGTTTGGAAGCCACGTCGCACGATCGCGCAATTTTCAGTTAAAGGGACGCAGTGCCGAATCGCAAAAAGTGCTCTGGTCTTTGACCAGTAATATGGTCCGGGGTTAAGTGGTTAAGCTAGTGCATTGTTGGTTCACTTACCTTTTCCTTCGATTTCCCTTCTAAATGTTTTTTTTCTTTGTCTGAATTTCTCACTTTCTGTTTCTCCTCAGTAAGCTTGCTCCTATCATTCGAGTTGTTCTGGCTGGGGCTTAGTCAGCCAGAACAGCTTACTGAGAAGAAACAAAAAGTGAGAAATGCAGACAAAGAAAAACATTTTTTAGAAGGGAAATGGAAGGAAAAAATAAGTGTACCAACAATGCACTAGCTTAAAGGAACCTATTTAGAAAATAAAAAATTAACCTTTACAACCCCTTTAACCACTTGACCACTGGGCACTTAAACCCCCTTCCTAACCAGACCAATTTTCAGCTTTCGGTGCTCTCACAATTTGAATGACAATTACTCAGTCATTCAACATTGTGCCCATCTGAAATTTTTGTCCCTTTTTCCCCACAAATAGAGCTTTCTTTTGGTGGTATTTGATCACCTCTGGGTTTTTTATTTTTTGCGCTATAAAAGAAAAAACACTGAAAATTCTGTAAATCTGTCATATTAGCAGGTATTGCGGAGTATTGGGGGTATTGCAGAGTATTGGGTGTATTGCAGAGTATGGGTGGTATTGCAGAGTATGGGTGGTATTGCAGAGTATGGGTGGTATTGCAGAGTATTGGGTGGTATTGCAGAGAATTGGGTGGTATTGCAGAGAATTGGGTGGTATTGCAGAGTATTGGGTGGTATTGCAGAGTATTGGGTGGTATTGCAGAGTATTGGGTGGTATTGCAGAGTATTGGGTGGTATTGCAGAGTATTGGGTGGTATTGCAGAGTATTGGGTGGTATTGCAGAGTATTGGGTGGTATTGCAGAGTATTGGGGGGTATTGCAGAGTATTGGGGGGTATTGCAGAGTATTGGTGGGTATTGCAGAGTATTGGTGGGTATTGCAGAGTATTGGTGGGTATTGCAGAGTATTGGTGGGTATTGCAGAGTATTGGTGGGTATTGCAGAGTATTGGTGGGTATTGCAGAGTATTGGTGGGTATTGCAGAGTATTGGTGGGTATTGCAGAGTATTGGTGGGTATTGCAGAGTATTGGTGGGTATTGCAGAGTATTGGTGGGTATTGCAGAGTATTGGTGGGTATTGCAGAGTATTGGTGTTGTTGCAGACTATTGCGCAGGGAGGGATGGCTGGATCTGTGACTGCATTTGTCACAGATCCAGCCCACAGCAGCTGCTGCTGCTTCCACTCTCCCCCCTCTCCTCTCACACTGTACCGATCGGTACAGAGAGGAGAGGGAGGAACCGGCGTCATCACATGACGCCGGTTTGTTTACAAGTGATCGCTCCGTCATTTGACGGAGCGATCACGTGGTAAACAGCCGCTATCAGCGGCAATTTACCGCGATCTGTGATGCGCCGGGTCTTCTAGACCCGGCGCTCACAGATGATTCCGGGAGCGCACCCCAGGGGGCGCGCGAGAGGAGAATTCTGGGAGGACGTCTCAGGGACGTCCTCCCAGAACAACTCGACCGCGCTGTAGATGTCTTTTGGCGCGGTGGGAAAGAGGTTAAAGTCCATGTGCATGTAAAGGCAGGCGTCCCAATACTTTTGCTAATATAGTGTATATTAACCTTCATCATGTACTATCTCTTTGAAGAAAAAAGCACTTCACTGTATAATCATCAGAAGTCAGAACCAAGCCTCGGCTCCATCAGTCCAGTGCTATCACAAACACACAACATAAAACTAGAAGTGACCTCCACATGCAGGAGTGTAAAGAATCCTTTCTTTCCATTCTCTATAACACTTCAGTCAGCAATTCAGCATCTCCAGTAAGCTTGTAAAAGAATGAAGAGCTGCAATAACGAACAAAAAGCTGAAAGCATTTCTCACCAGAAACCATTTTCAGAACCAAAAAGCTCTATTTAGGTTTAGCCTGGGATAGTAATTGTAATTGATATGCAGAAAGCAAGTCATGCTTTTAATGAAACAATTCTATAGGGTCAAATTACAAATGAAACAGCAGTTGAGACTTGATTAGCTCATTATACATAATGACATCACCATCTCAACAGAAAATATCACAAAGTAATTATATTCAACACTTGTATGTGACACGGTAACTAGGATATGGGCCAATTTCAGATTAATTAATTATTTGTTCAATTGGTGAATTGATGATAAGTACTTTCCTACCTGGGAGAGATATATTATAGCAATTATCAGCAACTGTGCCTTCAACATGATAGTCAATTAGATATTTGAATTGTAAGAAAATAGGGAGCCTTATTAAGATAAAAGGATTTTTAAGTAGCTGCTGGTGTGAGGCCTAATTATTAATCATGGGTTTCATTAAAAAAAAAAAAGGACATTGGAAATGGCGTTAGTAATTGTTAACAATATCAGAACAATGAGAAGCTGTCTTCATTCTGAAATATAGTTGGGAGTATTTATAAGAAACTATTTTTGAATGACAATGTTCACTTTTTGAATCGATTCAAATAAAATTTGATTATGTTTTACTAACCTCTATTAAAACCTACAATAGCAAAAAATCAAGACATTTTCCTGGAAAGAATTAATATTTTGTCTACTTAAAAGTTAACTTCAGGGATGTATTAAAATAATTTATGTAAATATGTTTGTATTTATAAAAAAATGTATGCGTTTTTTAAATGCAATTAATTAACCTGAATCATTCTTGATTTCAGCCTCTTGCAGTCCCCTATAAAACAAAACTCATACTTTAACCCCTTTTACAATTAAGCCTATTTCTGACATTTGGTGTTTACAAGTTAAAATCCATATTTTTTGCCAGGTTAGAGTTACAGAGGAGTTCTATGGCTAGAATTATTGGTCTCACTCTGGCGATCGCGGCGATACCTCACATGTGTGATTTGAACACCATTTACATATGCGGGCGCAACTTCCGTATGCGTTTTCTTTGCTGCGTGAGCTCGCGGGGACAGGGGCACTTTAAAAAAAAAATCTTATTTATTTTTATAATATAATTTTTTTTTTTTTAAATATGTTTTTTGCTCAAAGAAAGCCATAAGAAGTCCCATTTGCAGTTTGCAAGAAGCCATGTGGGGGAAACGTCAAACATGTTGAAAAAGTTGCTCTGGTCAGATGAGACCAAAATGTAACTTTTTGGCCTAAAAACAAAATGCTATGTGTGGCAGAAAACCAACATTGACCATCCCCACCGTGAAACATGGTGGTGGCAGCATCATGTTGTGGGGATGCTTTTCTTCAGCAAGGAAAGATAAGATGGTCAGAGTTAATGGGAAGCTGCGTGGAGCTAAATCCAGGCAAATCTTAGAAGAAAACCTGTTAGAGTCTCCAAAAGACTTGAGACTGGGGTGGATGTTTACCTTCCAGCAGGACAGCGACCCTAAACATACAGCCAGAGCTACAATGGAATGGTTTAGATCAGGGATCCTCAAACTACGGCCCTCCAGCTGTTGCAGAACTACACATCCCATGAGGCATTGTAAAACTCTGACATTCACAGACATGACTAGGCATGATGGGAATTGTAGTTCCTGAACAACTGGAGGGCCATAGTTTGAAGACCCATGGAGTAGATGAAAGCATTTTGATGTGTTAGAATGGCCCAGTCAAAGTCCAGACCTAAATCCAATTGAGAATCTGTGGCAAGACTGACTGAAAACATTAAACTTATTTTCCCTGGATAAGCTAGGATATTATCACAATATACAAATCTTTAAATGACGCTTCTACCATTGGGAGGAAACTATTTTATCTTAGGTCTGTAAAAAGGACATGTGGCCACATAATACAGCTAGACGAGAAGCGGCTCAATCTTAAAGTTGGGCAAAAGCTGGGGGCAAGTGGAGGGGGGGGGGGACATCTCAAAATAACCCATTGCCAATTCTCAGAAGGAGAGGTCAAGAATTATCAGGAATTAGGCTTTAACCCAGGCTCACCAGATCTTCTCAAACTTCTTAGGGCATTTTCGGCTCATAGAAGTAAGTTTACATAAAGGTAAGATTGAATCCACCAGAACTCTCCATTGTAAGACCGTGGGAGGTTCACTCTGTTTCCATTTGAACAGTATAGCCTTCCTGGTACAAAAAATTGCATAGAATACAAACAACTGTATAGGAGTATTGGAGGTGACTATGTCACAAATATCTAAAAGAAGGATCCTAGGATCCATATCCACAGACAAGCCTCCCACAGAATCTCGTTCACCACCGTTTCCTAGAACATTTTTTTTATTACGATTTTCAAGAAAAATGAACAGAGGTTACAGCGTGTAGTTATGACATTCTTCAAAACAGATAGACCTTAAAGAAGGGTTAACACATACAGGAAATCAGTTGTTTAACTTTCAAAGACAGGCTAGAGTATATAATAGAAAAAGGGCAAAACATCGAAGTAATAAAAGAAATACAATGATGAGACATTCTTCTGTAAGAAGACGAGACCAAAGAGGAAGGATAAGCATTGATAAAGTAAAATATTAGGGGTAAATATGTCTTTATTGCTTTTCAACAGAAGGATACAACACATACAACCATCAGATGTCTACAATACAGGAAGGTACATATCAATATATACTGTCTGAGACACTACAACAAAAGCCCATCACGAGTCCAACAAATTCGCCTCCTATGTCAGGTGGCTAACAATGCGTGATATGGTAAAACAAGGAGGGCTGATGAAACATAAATCAGTAAAACTACATCTAATCATTAGGAAAGAGAAAAGGAGAAAAAGTGAGGAAGGAGAGAGGAAAGGGAGGAAACGACGGGTGGGGGAGGAGAGAAGGAAGAACCGAGAACCGAGCGGGCCATGACACTTCATCTGTGTAAAGTATACGTGGATTGAGCATCAGGGCTGATCCCAAGGTGTTAGTAACGCCTTTAAAGAGTCAGAGGTAGAATAATCGATCCACAAGGTCTTAAACTTATCATAAGTGTCAGCATCTAAGGCCAACATCTCCTCCATTTGCATGATGTCATTGACCACAGAGACCCACAGGGACAATGGAGGGGTAGTAGTAGGTTTCCAAAATTGGGGAATAAGCTGCCTTGTGGCCGACAGAAGGAAACGCAGCAAGGTACCCTTCTGTGAAGCTATGGAGTTAGGTAACATGGACAGTAAAGATATTTCTGGTGAAGGTGTCAGGGGTGGTTCATAGAGCTTGCTGTATATGGCAAAGACCTGAGACCAAAGGGGCTGAACGGCCGGACACATCCACCAAAGATAAAGTAAAATATTAGGGCGTAGCAAGCAGAGTCCCATACTTGGATTGATCCCAAATTTCCAAGATTTTGTCAGATCATTGTAGTTGATTGATAGTTGCAGTAAGATATTCCATTCTGCAGATCTCAGAGGTAGATGGAGAAACGGAGTAAGAGAGGGGAATTCTCCGATAACCAGCACAATGGGATAACCCAACGAGAAGCCATTAGGATTTAGGAGATAGACAGCTTTACTGACTTTTTTAACCCAGGAATAGTGAAAACGCAGCAGATAGTGTAATGGGTCTAATGGTAATGATACATTCAACAAGCTTTGAAGGGTAGACATCACCTTCGTCCAAAAGGATTGTATTAAGTAGCATTACCAAAAAATATGGAAAAGTGAACCAATGTCAGTGCTGCAATGCCAACATAGTAGAGAAATAGAAGAATCATAACGATGGAGCACTTCAGGGGTTCTTGACCGTAGTCTCTCTCTGCACCACACATTTGGATGATTTAGATATAGATGTCCAAATCTTATCCCAACAGGGTAAAGGTATGGATCTTTGTAAAAGTTGTGACCACTTGCACATATAAGAATGAAGATCTGCATCAGGTGGGGTGGCTTCATGTAAGATTTTGTAAATGGATGAGATTAAGTGGAGTTGATAAGGTCCTTGGGTACAAGTATATCTAAATATAGTGGGTTTATCTAGAATACATGACGGAGACAAAGAGGAGAATATATGCTGACTTTGTAGATATGAGCAATGCTTTTGTTTGGGTATATTATATTTAGAATGTGATTCTCTAAAGGAAAGCAACTTGCGAGCAACGGGGTTTACAAAATGACAAAGATGAAATATCATGGCCTGAGCCCAGCTCGCCATATGCCCATAAGAGACCCTATCTGGGATAAAAGGGTTAAAGAGAATATTTGTGAGAGGGGGACATGGTGAAGAGAGAGAATAGTTCTTATAGGTACTTTGCCATACCTGCAAAGCATAGGTGTGCACACAGGGTGTGCCAGGTGTGCCCAGGCACACCCTAATCCCTCTGTACAGCACAGATTCCCCCTGTTGCCCTGCCCCCCTCCCCATTTCCCCTACAGCACTGCCATCTTCACTTCTCTCCTCTACCACTGGCTGCTTTGGGCACACACAGGGGGATGGTTTATGGCAGGGGTCTCCAAACTTTACAAAGGGCCAGTTTATTGTTCTTAAGCCTTTAGGAGGGCTGGATTGTGGCCAGTGGGGGGCAGAAAAAACCCCGACCCCAGCATTGGTGAGAATAAATATGGCCTCATAGTTTGCGATCAGTAGGATAAGGAGTAGTGCCCCTATTAGTAGGAGTAATTGTATCTCATCATTGGTATCAGTGGAAGAAAAAGTGCCCCCTTGTTGGAGTCAGTGGGAAGAATAGTGCCTCATATCAGTGGGAGGAATAAACCCTTGAGTGCCGGATAAAGGCTAGCAAATTGCCGCATCTGGCCCTCGGGCCACAGTTTGGAGACCCCTGGTTTAGGGGATGGTTTAGGATGAGGGGAAAAAGGGGCCTGGTAAATATGTAATTTACCGACCCCTTCCTTTTCTAAATGAACACAGTGAGCGATCATTAGTGTGTGTTTGAGCTTTGGGGTGCACACCCTAATGCAATGCGTACACCTATGCTGCATACTAAATAGCACAGGTCCTAAGCACATACGTTTTAACACAAAACCACCACGTTAGATATACTTTAACGCACATTTTGTGACGATGATCAAATACATTATTTTATTTTTTTGCCTTTTGATATGATAAATGCACACCTGACTAATAATGTTTTCAGTAGTTCCTCTCAGCGCCATCTAGTGTTGTCCTGCATTGCTACACAAAAGCCAGCAATTTTTCTTGCAGTATTTCTTTCCATAGGACAAATTGCTAATCTTTCAAGTTGTCCACAGATCTCTCTGTTGTCCCTTGCAATGTTTGTTCTGCCACTGAAAAAGATAGGCATGATTTATGTCTGATTTGTAAGACTCCTCAGGAATATTCCTCCATTTATTAATTGCATTAAAATATTACACCAAGTCTTGCTGTTCTAGAATGCGGCCGATAATGCTGATTTCTATTAATCAATGTAAATGAGACTCTTGGTACAATTTACCAGTGAGTAACTTCCCTATTATGTTAACGCGGTCACATTCCTTTGTCTTTGGGTGTTGTTTTTAATGGAGTTAAAAAAAAAGAAAAGGATTTCATATCGGCAGAACTGGATGTACTTTACTGGCTGTTCTGGGATTCAGTGTTACCATTAATTTTTAAACCGTTGTCTGTCAGAGAGAACAGTGCTAGGCGGCTTGCTTCATAATGAATCTCAAACTCTTCCTAGACTCTGAGTAGCTGGAATTACAACCGTGTTTTAACTTAAAAAGTCAGGGGTGAGTTTTGGGGAGTAAAGCTGGCCACACGTTAGTAGATTTCTCAATGAACCTTTGTATGAATATTCTCTGTACATTCCATGATGACCTGACCAATGAATGTCCTTCAAAGGTACTTCAAAATGTTGTTTGCTGCTAACATTCAATTTTGGAATGAATGGATTTTTCCCAAATGACCACCACATACACTGTAAACAATTCATTGCTTTGATCATTTGTTTTAATTCTGCTCTTTTGAAAAATGAATGTCAATTTGAACCCACTAACAATCAGAAAATTGAATGACACTTGTTTTTTGTGTAGCGGCCTGCTACTTTTTAGCCGGCGCTGCTTTAAATTTAGAGGGTAGTCTGAGGCCCCGTACACATGAGGAGACATGTCCGATGAAATCGGTGCGCGGACCATTTTCATCGGACATGTCTCCTGGGATTTTTTGGTCTGATGTGTGTACACACCATCAGACCAAAATCCCGCGGACAGAGAACGCGGTGACGGTGACGCGGCGATGTGCGCAAACCAGGAAGTTCAATGCTTCCACGCATGCGTCAAATCAATTCGATGCATGCGCGGGATTTCGGTCCGCTGGTTAGACGTAATAACCAGCAGACATGTCCGATTAGGCGTACTAACCATTGGACATGTCCGACGGACATGTTTCCAGCGGACAAGTTTCTAAGCATGCTTAGAAACTTTTGTCCGCTGGAAACCTGTCTGCTAGGCCGTACACAGGGTCGGACATGTCCGCGGAAACTGGTCTGCGGACCAGTTTCAGCGGACATGTCTCCTCGTGTACGGGGCCTATGAGTTAGTTGACTCAGACTGTATGGTATTTCACTAAATTTGGGCCTCTGTTCCAGCCATGGTGTGATAGATTATTCTAAAATTCCTATTTTTAAGTTAGGCTAATTCTTTTATTAGAACCACTAAAATGTTTTCTCTGCTTATATTATTTTGATTTGTTTTTATATTTCTTTTTATATATGCATGTGTGAAAAGTATATGTCACAATAAGTGTTTATTTTCCTTAAAGAGTTTATATCAGGAATGATATATGATGGTTTTTAAAGTTACGACTGCAAAATGAAGGTCAAAGCTATTGAAACCAATAGCAGCTCCATTTCCCCTTCCCCCTACTATTTCCAAATATGGACTTCCATCCTCTGGCCCCTTCCTGTCTTCAGCCCACCAAAGGAATTTGGTGTCCCGTGACAAGCAGAACCGTTTCCAAATAAGGCTCTGCCCCTGAAACCTTGGGCTTAAGATCCCTGTGTATGGGCAATTGATTTTTTTTTTATAATGTTTGGGGGTTATAAGTAATTTTCTAGCAAAAATTGTTACCTGGGCACTTTAGCGGCATGGGACATCTTTGGGTGCCCCAAGGAGAGTAGTAATGCGGTGTGCATAGAGAACAGTGGGTGTAAACAAATTGCTCTTGCTGACAACAATGCCCTGCCCCCCAGTGATACCGAACTTGCCCCCAGACAGCCACCCACAGCTCCCGGATGGCAACAAATGTGTGTGTAACTATCTTGGTTACTTGGGAGCCACAGCCTGGTCTGAATAATGTGTCTGCCTGAAACCCGAACACAAGTTTCAAAACCCGGACTGCCTGGGTGAATCCTGAACAGGTAGAACTTACCTTTTAAACTAAAATAGCATGCATGGCATTACTGGTGTCAACTGTTTCAATATCTATCAGGCAGCGAATTGCCTCCATTGCCCCCCCCCCAGGTGTGATCGATTAGACTTGGCATGAACATTTTTTTTATGTATTCTGTGCTATTTTTCTTTTGTTTGTAAGAATTTTTTGGGATAAATGCTTTATTATGAAACATTTTTTAAATTGGTATTCCAGTACGCTGGCTGATTGTTTTTATCATTTTCAAAAATCAGTTTTGCCTTGAACTTTGGCTTGACTTCCCAGAATCTATCAAGGGGTTGACGGCAGTTAGATTTTATTTAGCTGTTCTCATTCACTTTAGTTTAAATCTAGAAATGATTCACCCTTTACTTTACATCATGCAGCAGCAGCAACCAGCACAGCAGTATATGGCATGTGTGAGATATATATATACCGTATTTATTGCGGTATAACGCGCTCCCGCGTATACCGCGCACCCCCAAAGTGGCCCGAATTCCTGTGGAAAAAGTTTTTTTGCTTTTTTGTACTTACAGTTTTGGTGTCTTGCGCGGCGTTCATCGGCGGCTTTGGCGGGTCCGGCGTCCTTCTGCGGCTTCGGGTGTCCTCTTCGGCGGGTCGGGCGTCCGTCTTCGGCGGGTCGGGTGTCCTCTTCGGCGGGTTGGGCGTCCTCTTCGGCGGGTCCGGCGTCCTCGCGTCGTCCTCGCTCGTTTCCCGCCAAGAGTTTTGAATACTGCGCCGGCGTATACCGAGCGCAGTACACTCGTGTAACGTCGGGCAGGCTCGGCAACTGTCGCGCTGACGTCCTGTACGCTCAGGACGTCAGTGCGAGAGGCGCCGAGACTGCCACCCACGATTTTGCCTTGATTTTCAGAGCAAAATAGTGCGCGGTATACGCCGATAAATACGGTGTATATATATATATATATATATATATATATATATATATATATATATATATATATATATATACATTGTGGGAGTCAATGACTAAAACTGGAGATTGCAAACTCTGGTGCAGCCCTTCATGGTAGTTGCCAGTCAGCTTCTAACGTCAGCTTGTTCAATTAACCACTTCAGCCCCAGAAGGTTTTACCCCCTTTAATGACCAGACCATTATTTTGCAATACGGCACTGCGTTGCTTTAACTGACAATTGCGCGGTCGTGCGACACTGTACCCAAATAACATTTATGTTCTTTTTTTCCCCACAAATAGAGCTTTCTTTTAAAGGTATTTCATCAGCTCTGTGTTTTTCAATTTTTTGTGAATTTTAAACAGAATTAGAGCGACAATTTTGAAAGGTTTTTTTTTTTTGCTTTCTGCTATAAAATATATCAAATAAATTTTTTAAAAAAATCCAATTTCTTCATCAATTTAGGACAATATTTATTCTGCTACATATATTTGGTAAAAAAAATCTCAATAAGCGGATATCGCGGTGTGATGGAAGTTACTAAAATGAATATTTTTGTGTTATGCTATATGTTATGCTTTATTAGAACCACTGAAAGGTTGGTTTCTTTCATTTTATATTGTTTTTGTTTCTTTATCTATATGAGATATATACCGTATTTATTGGGGTATAGCGCGCTCCCGCGGATAGCGCACACCCCTAAATTTGGCCCGAAATTCCTGTGGAAAAAAAAGATTTTTGTACTTACAGTTTGGTGTCTTGCGCGGCGGCCTCGTCGGGTCCGTCGTCCGTCTGCGGCTTCGGGTGTCCTCTTCGTCGGGTCCGGCGTCCTCCTGCGGCGTCCTCCACGCTCGTTTCCCGCACCGAGTTTGAATACTGCACCGGCATATACCGAGCGCAGTACACTCGTGTATAGTGGGGCAGGCTCGGCTACTCTCGCGCTGACGTCCTGTACGTCCAGGACGTCAACGCGAGAGGAGCCGAGACTGCCCGACTATACACGAGTGTACTGCGCTCGGTATGTGCTGGAGCAGTATTCAAACAAAAAAAAGTGCGCGGTATACGACGATAAATACGGTACATATGCATGTGTGAAAATATATGCTACTGTTATTTTCCTTAAATGAAGAAACAGATTATAAAAAGTTTCAGTATAAAAAGTTTCAGTATATCTCAGCTTGAAGAGAACTAATTAATATCAAAACCAGATGTCTTCAAACCCCTCCAAAACAGCTCCTCACAAGGCCCCTTCCATCGACTATTTGTGCCCAAAAATGGACTTGTAAGAAGAAGCCACCATATGTGAACTGACCTATCAGTATGCTTATGTTTGTGATGTCATGTTGTTTATAAAAAGACCAGTAAAATTCCACCCCTTCCTCTTTGGCACAGGACACGAAGCAAGGACGTAGCCTCATTTCTTGCTCTTGTAATTTGGCCCAGTAGGCAGAATAGAAGTACTCTAGCATTATGCTAGGGCCCATCTATTTCAGCGGTATCGTGTCTACAAACGATGTGATTTTTTTTTTAAGGCATTTTAATTTATTCATTTGTTTACTAGTAATGGTGGAGATCAGCGATTTTTAGCGGGACTGCGGCAGACAAATCGGACAACTAACTTGGGGACCAGTGTCATTATTACAGTGATCAGTGCTAAAAATATGCACTGTTACTGTACTAATGAACTTGGCAGGGGCGATCAAAGGGTTAAATGTGTTCCTAGGAAGTGCTTGCTAACTGTGGGGGGAGATGCTTTGACTGGGTGAAGACAGAGATCTGTGTTCCTGCTCAGCACGAACATAAAATCTCTATCTTCTTCCCTGTCAGAACAACGATCTGCCTTGTTTACATAGGCAGACTGACGTTCTGCCTCTCTCTGGAATAAACGGGGGAGGACGGCCAACAATCGGGTCTGTTGGACTTGCTGATTGGCTCCCCCTCCAATCAGCTCATGATTGCACCTCCGGTGGTGCGCAAAAACCCCCCAGTGGCTATTGCATGAAATCACGTACATGTATGTGATTTTGTGCAATAGAGCGGACCTGCCGCAGTACCTTACGTGGTCGGCAAGTGGTTAAAGTAGAAGTTCATCTTAAAACAAACTAACTCTAAATCTACTTGCAGGCACATTCTAATGCTGCGTGAACAAGATCGGAATTTCCGACAAGAAAAGTTCAATGTGAGCTTTTGGTCGGAAATTCCGACCGTGTGTAGGCTCCATCTGACTTTTTATCTTGGAATTTCTGACAGCTGGTTCTCAATTTTTTCTCAATTCTTGTCGGAAATTACGATCGTCTGTATGCAATTCCGACGCGCAAAAAAAATGCATGCTTGGAATCGATTTGCATGCTCGGAATCATTGAACTTAAAGCAGAGTTTCAATCAAAAAAATGTTTTTTAATTATTGTGCTCATTAGACCTAAAAAGAAAAAAAATATTTTTTTTACTCACCTGGAAATGCCTGTTGCTATGCGGTCCCACAAAATCTGCCTTCGGAATCACCTAGGATTCTGACGTCATCTCCCTCGGCTCCTCAGCGCGCTAATGCTCCTGGGTAATGTGTGTCATCATTTCCCAGGATGTCGTGGCTACCACTAGGGCTAGAATCGGACTTTGAAACCGGAAGAATGGCACGGCTGGGCACATGCACGTACAGGTATGAACTGTGCTTTTGTCCAGCTGTGGGTCGCGGGCGCGTGCCTGCGGCCCGGTCCGAAGCTCCTTGACCGGGACCCGATCGCCGCTGGAGTCCCACGATCAGTCCCCGGAGCTGTGGCGGCGTCATCGATCGTGTGATCCCTTTTATAGGGATACACAATCGATGATCTCACACCTACAGCCACACCCCCTACAGTTGTAAACACACATGAGGTCACACATAACCCCATCAGCGCCCCCTTGTGGTTAACTTCCAAACTGCAACTGTATTTTAAATGCATTTTTTGCTGTGAACATGACAATGGTCCAAAAAATGTGTCAAAATCGTCCGAAGTGTCCGTCATAATGTCGCAGTCACGAAACAAATCGCTGATCGCCGCCATAAGTAGTAAAAAAAAAAAAAATTAATAAAAATGCAATAAAACTATCCCCTATTTTGTAAACGCTATAAATTTTGCGCAAACCAACCGATAAACGCTTATTGCGTTTTTTTTTTACCAAAAATAGGTAGAAGAATACGTATCGGCCTAAACTGAGGGAAAAAAAATGTTTTTTTATATATTTTTGGGCGATATTTATTATAGCAAAAAGTAAAAAATATAGCATTTTTTTTCAAAATTGTCGCTCTATTTTTGTTTATAGTGCAAAAAATAAAAACCGCAGAGGTGATCAAATGCCACCAAAATAAAGCTCTATTTGTGGGAAAAAAAGGACGCCAATTTTGTTTGGGAGCCACGTCGTAGGACCGCACAATTGTCTGTTAAAGCGACGCAGTGCCAAATCGCAAAACCTGGCCGGGTCCTTTAGCTGCATTTTGGTCCGGGCCTTAAGTGGATAATACTGCACCTCTAGCGGCCGAATATTGTGGTAAAAACCACGGTATAACGCAGCTTTGCCGCCAGTGTGAAAGGGGCCTTAGCGTGACGTCACTTCCCAGGCATTTCACAGCCATTGTTGGCTGTCTCCTGCACACAGAGGGCGCCACTGGAGACAGGACCGAATCGGCTTCAGAGAAGGTATGGATATGGGGCTAGATTCATATAGATCAGCGGATCTTTAGATCTTATTTATGATCTGCCAGCGCAATTTTTTGAGGCAAGTGCTGTATTCAGAAAGCACTTACCTCGAAACTTGCGCCGGCGGATCGTAACTCCCCCGGCGGATTTCAAATTCCGCGGCTAGGGGGAGTGTATTATTTAAATCAGGCGCGTCCCCGCGCCGATCGTACTGCGCCTGCGCCGGCCGCAATTTTTCCCAGTGCGCATGCTCCAAATGACGTCGCTAGGACGTCATTGGTTTCGGCGTGAATGTAAATTACGTCCATCCGTATTCGCGTCCGACTTGCGCAAACGACGTAAAAATTCAAAACTCGGCGCGGGAACGACGGCCATACTTAACATTGGATACGCCGCATATAGCAGGGGTAAGTATACGCCGGAAAAAGCCGAACGCAAATGACGTAAAAATAAAGCGACGGGCGGGCGTTCGTTTATGAATCGGCTGAAATCGGAATTTGCATATTCGTTGCGTAAAAAAACCGAAGCATCACCTAGCGGCCGGCGGGTGATTGCAGCCTAAGATCCGACGGTGTAAGTCACTTACACCTGTTGGATCTAAGGGAGATCTATGCGTAACTGATTCTTATGAATCAGTCGCATAGATCCGACTGTCGGATCTCAGAGTCAGAGATACGACGGCGTATCAGGAGATACGCCGTCGTATCTCTATCTGAATCTCCCCCAGTGAGTTTTGCTTTACAGGGCTAGGTAGGTTAGTCTTAGAACATCGCTGCCAGTAGATTTAGCGATATTTAGACCATATCTGATTATCTTGGAGTTCAGCTTTAAAAAATGTCCTAAATAATGAGAGTGCTTTAATGGATTTTGAACATTAATGTTTCCTGTTTACCATCGGTCTGATTGGATGAAGGTATTGGAACAATGTTATAAATGTTCTCCCCGTGGAGTTTAATTATACTCTTTCTGACTCAAAATAACATTTGCCTTGTGTCAGCTGTCAGTTTTTTATTTTTTTTTGTTGGTTTGTTCCTTAGACGCTGTGGTGCATTTAATCTATCTTTGCATATTGCAGTGATAGTTCTCCATGAAAAGTCTTGTAAGATTAATTAGGTTGAATCATCTGATTTTCCTTATCTGAATAGAATGAAAATAGTCTTGTTTTTTTCACAGGCTGAAAAATCCTTTGTGACCAACAGCGGTAGAAATTTGTATTAAAGCTTATTGGAAGTAAAAAAAAAAAAATATTAGAGGCTTTTTTGATAAAGCATTGCAACGAGTGCAGCGTCTAAATGTTCAGGAAGTTTTGCTCTCATTTACAGAAGAATATATTATATGAAAAAAGACTTGCATCTCAGAGAGCTCCCTCTAGTGGCAGTACAGTGCATGGCTCTTGCCTATCCTGATTGTGCTTAAATCTTAGAGGAGAAGTCCAGCCTGAGCTTGTTTGCTTGGGCTTTTCCTATGGATCACAGGAGTGCAATTCGTTTTGCATTCCTGGGACCCCTTTTCAGCAGAGAGCGGTCTGAAATCCACTCTCTGCTGACGTCACGGATATGGGTCCGGGCACCGGTGCCTGGACTGACATCTGTCTCAAAGAGCCCGAGACGACTGCTCCACCCCCTGAAATGAGCAGAGGGCTGAGACAGCAGCAGGTGCCATTGGCTCGCACTGCTGTTGTCAATCAAACTCAGTGAGCCAATGAGGAGCGAGAGAGGGTGGGGCTGAGCTGCGGCTTCATGTCTGAATGGACACATAGAGCAGCAGTTCGGCTTGGTTCCCATCATAGCAAGCTGCTTGCCGTGGGGGCACTTGGAAGGTTGGAGGGGCCAGAAGTGCCGGTTAGGGACCTGCGTAGTAGTAGTAGTAGTAGTAGTAGCGAGGTAAGTATAACATGTTTGTTATTTTGAAACAAAAAAATAAGAGACTTTAATATCACTTTGTTATATGAATCTATTATGCTGTATATGCGTAAGGTTAAGCTCTTTGGTGTAACATTTTTAAATTTACTTTTCATAATATTCTTTGGAGTGGGAACACATGACAACAACTGCTGCAATCATTTATTGATTTTATTTCACTTTTTTATGTGGGGTAGAGTGGGAGATTTGGGCACAGTACTAACAATACATATCTAACAAAAAATGATTGTACATATTATACAACCATATAACAAATATTTTGCAATGTAACCCCTACCAGAAGAGAAAAAAAACAAAAACACGTCAAACAATAACCAACCCTCCTGCTCATACACTCCATTCCATCACACATCATCAAGGCATCATCCCTCACTCGTCTGGCACCCCCCCCCCCAAGAAAGGCCCCTGTAAAGTTTGGAGTTGCCTCCTCTGTGCCATCAAGCTACTGCAAACCCAGTTGGGTGAATAGGAACCCCGTAACGGTTGCAGATGGTGCAAAGGTTCAAACACAATTTTCATTATGATTTAAAAATAATAAACACAGATGATTGATAATAAATGGCTTCAGCCAAACACTAACCACGAGTGAAAAAAAAAATGTTTTGTGTTATCATTCATATTCTCTAAAAAATGGCCAAGAAATCATAAATTCTGCCAGGGTATGTAAACTTATGAACACAACTGTATCTCCGTTTTGAGTGAAACATTTTATACCTATAATTTTAATCAATAAATCAAAATCACACTAGGGCAGCTGTGCGCTCTCCTTCTCTTCATATGTGTTACAGAAGCCCATAGCAACTGCAAAAAATGTAAGATACAGCAAAGAAAAAAGGATAAAGAGAACTAGGAATTCTCATCAAATATTTTTATTATCATAATACAGGATTTATATGGTACCAACAGTTTGCGCAGCGCTTTACAACATGAAGACAGACAGTACAGTTACAATACAATTTAAAGCGGGAGTTCACCCGAATTTTTTTTTTTAACCTTAGATTAATGTTCATTTTGTCAAGGGGAATCGGGTAGTTTTTTTAAAATCGAAGCAGTACTTAACGTTTTAGAGAGCGATCTTCTCCGCCGCTTCCGGGTATGGTCTTCGGGACTGGGCGTTCCTATTTGATTGACAGTCTTCCGACAGGCTTCTGACGGTCACATACATCGCGTCACGAGTAGCCGAAAGAAGCCGAACGTCGGTGCGGCTCTATACGGCGCCTGCGCACCGACGTTGGGCTACTTTCAGAAAATCGTGACGCGATGTATGCGACCATCGGAAGCCTGTCGGAAGACTGTCAATCAAATAGGAACGCCCAGTCCCGCAGCCCATACCTGGAAGCGGCGGAGAAGATCGCTCTCTAAAATGGTAAGTACTGCTTAGATTTTAAAAAAACTACCCGATTCCTCTTCACAAAATGAGCATCAATCTAATGTTAAAAATTAACTTTTCGGGTGAACCTCCACTTTAATACAGGGGTAATCAGAGGGCCCTGATCATTAAAGCTTAAAATATCTCCTAGGTAAAAAAAAAATATATTGAAAAGGTAAACTTTGGCTTTAAAGAATAGATACAACAATGTAATAGTGTTTAATTATTCAGATACAATTGTATGTCATACTGTGCTCGCTGGAATTCTAGATTCCTTACAGCTAGAGCGGTGACAGCTGATGTGACATTCATGCTACTGAAATTAAAACGGGTAAACAGAGCTGTTATTTCAAGACAGTAACTTCGCCATTTAGAAAATCAATGAGGGAAACAAGATGGATTTGTCACCAGAAGAGCTGTGATGATGTTTGGCCTTTCACATTAGATGCTCTGGAAATTTTAATTATCAGCAACGAAAAAAAAAATTGGAATCCCAGCAGGTTGAGAACAGCAATACAAATATAAAATACACAGAATTTGTGTACCTTTGATGTGATGTTTTAATAACTCTACCTAACAAAATACATTAATCTAGGTGGTTTTCCCCCATGGAGGCTTACCTGTGGGCTTTTTATTGAAGTGGATGGAGACTGCAGCGTACAAATAGGATACAAATTGGATTCCTGAGGCTGCAGTTTGCGAGGACCGTACTGCGCCAGGTAGGCAGTACAGTAAACATCTCTGAACAGTAATGCTGTGGGTAAGTATTGTATGTTTAAAGTGCTTGGGGAAGGGGAGCAGAAGAGGATGAATACAATAAATTAGACTTAACCCCTAATTTCTAAACCCAACCTCAATATTCAGTTGATATGACATTGGAAGACAGGGTGAAAACCAAAATGTAGAGGGGGAAAAACGTGAATCTGCACCTGTGCCCAAACAATGGACTTTAAAGTATTTACACGTTCTTGACAAGCAATAGTTATACTTTAAAATAAGCCCTATGGCATCTGTAGCTGTAGGCATTGTGATGAAATGCATCACTGCTGCTTTCCTTCCCCTGATCAGGCAACATAAATCTGGCCTGCATGTCGCAGGGCAATCAAATGGACAGTTTATTGACCTTTAGACATTAGAGGGACCAGACAGAGGCCAATTGCAGTTGAAAACGCCCTGCATTCAGTGGCAATAAACAAGGCCTCAGGCTTTTGCTGGTCAGTGCAGGTAAGGGAATAATGCCCTACTATGGATACAAATGGAAAGAAATATTCACAATTGTTGACGTCAGTGGAAGGAATAGTACCCCATGGTTTGTGTGAGTGGCAAGAATAATGCCCCATGGTGGCTGGTGTCAGTGGGACAAATAGGATTCCTGGTTTTCTGTAAGTGTAAGGAACAGTGCCTCATGGATGATGTAAGTGGGAGGAAAAGTTCCTCACTGTTTGTGTCTGTAGGAGCAGTGGTGATCCATCGGTGTAAATGGGAGGAATTGTACCCCGTCAGTGGGTGGAATTGTTCCTCTTGTAGCGCTTAATATGCTGGGTTCTCTTGTTCTGCCATGACTCTTTAAGCTGCTCAGTCCCCACTGACACAATTGGTTATAGATCGAAGGCCGCTGACACCTGTGTAACTTAAGTGTTAGTATACTACCACTCTATAATAGCACACCGAAAATAGGCCACAAGCAACTGGAATACCCCTGGAGGTTGGTTATCAAGTACATGATTGTAATTTGTAAGTATTAACTGGCTATCGTTGTTGCCCTTCTGTAAGGTGGTGCATGTGAAACTGTCCCTTTTAAGAGTGGGCAATGGAAGGCGAATGGTCTGCTAGATAAGATGCAGCATTAACTGTGTGACGCAAGGGATTGAGCTTTGTAGTTCGGCAACCACTCCTATCATGCCACAGGTTCAGTCAGTTGCCCAGAGGTCTCAGTCCTCCCAAACAGGTCCACAAAGCAACGGGTCTACCTAGCTCTGGTCCCAAGACCAGCAACTCGCTCAGTCTCCCAGCAATCTGGTTGCTCAGAACACAGCAGCAGGTCTGCACACTCTGGTTCCTGTACTGCTCTCTCTCCTTTGTACCGTTCTCGCTCATGGGTGCTGGCAAGTCCAAGTGGCATGCTTGTACTCTCAGGCCCCCTGCACTACACTCAGGAAAAGACCTGTGTTCTCCTCCTCCAGTTTGCAGAGATCACTCAGTGTTGGGTTATTACGGTCATTCACCTCATGGCACAGGGCTCCCCACCGGACTTCATGTCCTATGATGCTGAGCAGCTGTATCCTCATCCCCTTTCTGTTCATTGGATCAAAGCTACTGATTGGAGGTTGGGGATAACATAAAGCTACAGCAGGTGAGCGCCCACTTGTCACTCCTTGACGATGTGATTAGACTCTGAGTCAAAGTACTGGCTTGTTCACTCATTACACTGCTTCACTCATCTTCCTACCCCTCTTTTACTTTTCTTTCTCTCTTTTCATTTCTGTCCCCCCCCCTTTTTTTCCCACACCTGTCCCCCCAACCCGGCCATCGCTAGATGGTGGGAATACTAAGCCTCACTTTATGGTATGGTAGTGAAAATACACATGAAAAGCGATAGATAACCTAGCCGAAATATAACGTCAGATGGCTTTAGGTGGTAGAGGATAGGCCTATGCTTACAGCAAGATGTTATATATAACGACAGCTTCTTTGGAATGGGCCACACACTAAAGGCAGCAGAGTAACGCCTCAAGCTTTGTCGCTAATTGTGAGCCTGTTATTATTATATGATTTGAGAATTTATGGATGTCAACTTTGATGTTTGAGACTTCTGTGTACGACTGTCATTATCATGCTGTATTGTTTTGATAATTGCACTATATTTTGTTCTTGACTGGAACACTAATAAACTTTGGAATGTTAAAAAAAAAAAAAAAAAAAGCTACAGCAGGTGACCAGTGAGAGAGGGGAGAGAGAAAATCTGCAACCTACGGCTCTCACAACTGCTCTTTTAACACACAGAAAGCAGGGGGGGGGGCCGGGTTGGGAACAAGTGGGCCATCTCACACACACAGCCCTCTCACACGGGGGGGGGGGCAGCCGGCTACACTACCATTGGTGTCGGTGAGTTTCTATGGTTAATTTCAATGGGAGAAATTGTACTCATCATTGGTGTCAGTGGGAGGAATTACACTCCATCATTTGTGTCGGTAGGCACAATTTTGCTTCATTATTTGTGTCAGCGGGAGGAATAGTGACCCACTGTGTCAATTGGAGGAACAGTTCCACAAAAGCTTGATAAGGGAAAGCAAATGGGCACATCCGGCCCACGGGCCACAGTTTGGGGACCACTGCTATATGGAGACCTTAGTCATAAAGCTGTCAGCAATGAACTGGTCAAGGATTATGTTATTGATCGTGTACATGGCTAGTGTAGATTTTGTTCTGCTCATTTCAGGAAAAAATGCTGTGAATTCTCTGTGAAAATCTAGTAAAAAAGGTTCTGATATGGCTTTTGTATGCTATCTATTCATCCATTGAATTATAAAGGCACTTATGTATTCCGCTTTTCATGATCCTTCGTGGTATTCAACATTTTACAATGAATGCCATCCTTCTGCAATTTTCTCTCTACATCTCTCTCCTCCACTCGTTCTCTTTGCACACATAACGAGAAAGCAAATATTAAGTATAATAATATTCACTGTTAAGAATATTTGATTTGGAGTCAGGATTTATGACAATACGGAATTCAGCCAAATACAACACTACAGAATTGCAGCTTCATAGCAAGTCTTTAGAGAGTTTGAGGCATCAAAGTTCAACCGAGAAGCCAAACAGTTGGCCGTTCCTTCCTATAACTCCAGCTGATTCTGAACTAATGCTTGTGTCACTAGGGAAGCAATCTACATTTATCATTCTTATCTGCCAGACTTGCACTAAGCGGGCACTGACACTCATCTCCTCCTCTACCTAGTTCAAGGTCTGGATAAAGGTTGAGACAGGCTGTATAGTCTCCTTATTTTGAGAACAGGGTTATTTATCAAGGTTGATGGGAAATAACAGAAGAAAGGATAAAGAATATAGCTTTTTTAAGTAAAAATGTGCTTTTGTGGCTTTCAAAATAGTATGAAGTTATATTTGTTAAAGGGGTGTTCCAGCCTGTTTTTAAGTTTATTAAAAGTCAGCAGCTATGTACAAAAAGTGTAGCTGCTGGCTTTTAATAAAAAGACACTTACCTGCTCCACGGTTCCAGCGACGCGCCGGCCGGGGCACTGCTCCTCGCCCCCCCCTCATTCCTAGTGTGGGCACCCGGCAGTGACAGCTTTCGGCTTCACGGCCGGGCACCCACTGCGCATGCGCGAGCGGCACTGCGCTGTCCGATTGGACAGGCGCTCGCCTACAGGGAGGGGCTGCAATAAGGCGATTAAGCTATTCGCCTTACCAGCCCCTCGGCGGAAGGAGGAAGTGGGACAGGAAGTCCCACTCCTCATGAAGCCCTCACTCCCCCCCCCCAAAAAAAATTATATGCCAAATGTGGCATGTAAGGGGGCAAGGAGTGGATTAAGCGGACGTTCCATTTTTAGGTGGAACTCCGCTTTAAGTGAAAAAATATGTTTGCTAAATATGTTATAGCTCAATCTTAATAATTGCATATTGGTCATAGGCTACCTATTTTCTGCTTTAATTAATACTTTTTTTTTTTTTTAAACTAAGATGGTTTACATAATTGTAATGTGCACGGGAAGTTAGTTACAAGGCTAACTCCTTGAAAAAGCCACAACAAAGAGTGGTGACCATGTAAAACTCAGTGACACATACAGTAGCTGCCATTGAGATATCAAGGTATTCAATACCTTTGCCATCTCTCCATCCTTTATGGGGCCAATATGATCTGACCTCCCTCTTTTACTATTTATATATTTAAAGAATTTCTTGTTATTTTTTTATTTTCTTACTCTCCTCCGCTATGTGCCTTTCGTGTTTTATCTTGGCCACCCTGATTGCACCCTTACATTTCCTGTTGCATGCTTTGTAAAGTTGGAATGCTGATGATGACCCCTCAACCTTGTATTTTTTTGAAGGCCTTCTCCTTTGCTTTTATATGCATTTTTACATTGGAGTTAAGCCACTCAGGACTTTAATTAGCTCCTTCAAATTTATTGGGATGCACTGGCTAATACCCTTATTTAATATGCTTTTAAAGCACACCCATTTTTCCACCTTGTTCTTTGTTCCTAGGATTTTATCCCATTTAATATCTTCTACCAAGGAGCATAGTTTATGAAAATTGGCTCTTTTTAAATTCAGTGTCTTTGTATTCCCCTTATGTTTCCTACTGAATGCTTTTGACCTGTGGTCGCATTTTCTGTTCTTGCCCTGTATTTCTACATCCGCGATCAGGTCTGTATTGTTAGTAATCAGTAGGTCTAGTAACGCATTGTCCCTTGTTGGTGCATTCACCCTCTGACCCATGAACTTGTCCTGTAAGACATCTAGGAAATGCCGAGCCTTAACCGAATGCGTGGTTCAATCCGCCCAGTCTATGTCTGGATAATTAAAATCCCCCATTATAATGACACTTCCCATCCTTGCCGCCATTCCAAACTGTAATAGAAGGTCCGTCTCCTTCATCTGGTTAGGGGGCCTATAGCATACTCCCAGTATTACTTTCCCCTTGGTTTCCTCCCTTTTGTAGCTCTACCCATAATGATTCCACCTCCTTCCCTTGCTCCATTAGGGATGTCGGCCCTCACCTTCCCTCTCCCCCTTTTTTTTACTTTCACTTTCTCTGCTATATAGGGAATACCTTTGAATGGTTGCCAGTCAATCATGATAGCTGTTGAACCAAGTCTCTGAAATTCCCACAAAATCGAAATCCTCCTCAGACAATAGCGGCTCTAGTACACCCATCTTGTCCGCCAGACTCCTGGCATTTGTGAACAAGTCACGTGACAGCTGCCCCTCTGTGCAGCTGTCACATCTAAGAATCGCTAAGCTGCAATATAATAAATGTTTACTTTTGGGCTTAATACTGCTTTCAGCCGTTACTATTAGGTGATGTTGGCTCACAGCTAATTTATGATCTACTGGCCCTTCTGGTAAATACCAAGGGTGGCTGGATGCCAGTCCAATTAAACTCTGAGATGATTTATTTATACAATAAACTGTGCTGATATACAGATACGAGAAACGCGTAGTGCCACATTTGAAAATGCTTTTTTTTTCTATAGGCCTGTACCATTTGATAATTTGCAGTGCCTTTAGCATCAATACAGTTTGGATCATAAGGAAAATTAAGGCAGAAAGAACCTTATACCGTTTTCTATTGTCAACACATAGAAATTGGCTCAGCCCTCCCTTCTCAGAGCTCAGGCTGCTAAGCTGTTGGCTAATTGCCAGAACTGATCATACCTCAGTGACTTACCTGGTGATCATATCCTGCTTGTTAACAAGCCCTGCTGGCTATTTAAGCTGCGTGGATTAGATTTCCTCTGCCTTTGCCTTGGTCAACATATCTAGAGACTCTCTGCTGTGTTCCTTTTAAGACTTGCCTGGCTGAAGTCCCTTCTGGTTCCTGATCCTGTCTGCTGCTCTGACTACGCTGATCTCTGGCTCCCTGATTTCCTGGCTTGTTCTGACTACCCGATTTGGTTACCGAACCCGATCTGTGTGTTCACTACATTTACGATCTGTACCATTTTTTCACTTTATTAAATTGTGTGATTTATTTACAGCATTTTCTTTCTCCATCTGATTTATGGTTCCTGACAGAAATGCACAAAAACATTTACCGGATTAACTGTCATAAAGATCTGCCTGTGAGAAGAATTATTGAAATAAGTTCCCTTTTGTTGTACAGTTCAAACACCAAAATAATATGACCACAGGGATTATGGGATCGAGAAATACATTACTGAGAAATGCCACCGGAGATAAGATGTCAGTTTTCCTTTTAAACGCTGTTAGTGATGCATTTATCTATGCAATGATCTTTGTTTACTCATTTACTGTAAAAGCATTTAAATAGAACATATAATATTATTTTGTAGGATGTATAAGCAATTATAATGACATAAGCATTACTGCAAAGTCTAGATTAGCTCCATATATGGAGCGAGGCATTTCCCTCCCCAGGTCTCTTGGTACAATGCTTCAGCTGCTATTAGTAATTTTTTTTGTCCTATTTTTACCTGGTGATCTTTACATTAACATATATCCTGTCCTAGCGTGACAATTCTCACCCACTGTGCTGTATCTATGGAGAAGTGTGGTATGCTTTGGCTTTAACAGTCACTTTGCTGTAAGGCAAAGAAGCATAAAAAAACCTCTGTATCTATTCATGTGCTTACTAAACAAGAATGCTGTACAAACTACCGTATTTGCCGGTGTATAAGGCGACCGGGCGTATAAGACGACCCCCTAATTTTACAGTTTTTTAAGATTTTTTGCCTGTACTCACCGTATAAGACAACCCCCCTTCCGAGGCTTCTGACGCTTCATATTTCTTCCTTTTGGAGCCATATTCTTCTTCATTCTTGCTGGAGCTGGAGACATATTCTTCTTTCTTGCTGGAGCTGGAGCCAATCACAGCGAGCAATGTATTCTATTAATGAATACAAAGCCTGCTAGGATTGGCAGAGGCTGTAACAACATCAGCCCACGCCTCTCTGACCCTCAAAGCCAATCCGAGCAGGCTATTGTACGTAGCCTGCTCTAATTGGCAGAGGTTGTTACTCCAATCCGAGCAGGCTCTGTAATTATTTGAATACATCGCTCACCGGGATTGGCTAAGCGGTATTTACTGTATGTAGCCAAAGCTGCATAGAGTATTACCGCACATCCAGCAGGCATCCGAGCAGCTGACCCGGCGTATAAGACGACCCCTGCTTTTTGGCCATTTTTTTTAAGTGTAAAAGGTAGTCTTATACGCCAGCAAATACAGTACTTAAACATTTAGGAAAATACATGACATACAGAGTATTACAAACTATGCATACAATCTACACATGCACACGCTATCTATCCTTCCTATCAAATGGGCATGGACAATGTTTGCAATAGGAATATATTTGTAATAGGAATACACTATACAGTTACTTAAAGAGAAACTGCAGCCTGCTCATATAATTTGTAATAAAAACATCTGTGGCATTCTAAAGCTTCCCTTCAAACCACTTTGCATATTATTTTGTATGTACAGTGATGCTATACTTGCCAAATATGCTGCAGAAATCTCCCTCCACTAAGTCTGACTGTAACCATTTTAACTGTGGCAGCTAAAGCTGCTGCCTGTTAACTTTGAAAGGAAATTCCAATACCTATCATTTTATAGTTATTATTAGTTCGCTATTATTTAGTATTTTCTTTTTTTTTGAGTTTTCAATTTTTCTTACTTATTTTCAAATTGTTGATTTTCTGAATTTTTTAATTTATGAATTTTGAAATTTCTGAATTTCTGGATTTTTGAATTTCTGGATTTTTGAATTTTTGAATTGACAAATTTTCGAATTTACAAATTTCGATCATAAGGAATGACCCGAAAAACGATTTTTTTAAAATAAATTATGAAAACAAACACATTTTAGGGCAAATAAATAAAGGCGGCATGGCCAATTTTCAACCTCTTAAAAGCCACCAAGACGATGTTGGAATCCCACCCAAGGACATCAGCTTTGCCCTCTATTTAGTTTTGGATGGAGTTACCTCTTGAGGTGGGGGAAAAAAATAAATAGGGTCCAGAATTCTAGAAGGACCTTCGGTGGTTAACCTTGCAGCAAACCCCAATAAAGTCTATGGGGGTGAATCTTGTTGTATGTAAAGCTATTGTAAAACAAAAGGCATGGAAAGCTGTCATTGGAGATCTGTATCAATAGTGAAACCTAAAATAATGCCATTAAAAAAATTTAAATAAAATACGGGGACTGGGTTATCCATTGCAGAAAATTATTGGCTCTCGCGACTCAAGCATACTAAAACAAAGGGTATCCACTGCATTGTAGATTGTGTCTCATTTTTGGCAGCCAACCTGCAAAGTTTTCAACCAAAACATTTTTAAACTTCTTGAATCCCGGGGACTCGCCTTGAACCCATTGTAGCGCCTAACCCGAACCTTATAGCCACTATTTTGCCAGCATCTGTAAAGCAAGATCATGTTATAAAGAAAAGAGTAGAACCGAAGCATGGAGCGAAGCTGATATTTTATACCTTCACACATCCAATTTTACTTGATAATTATAGCAAGATGTACAGACTTCTATTAAAACTGACAGACACAATTGTCTAGTCGTATTGGAGTCTGTACATTTTTATTTTTTTCTTCTAGCAACTGTATAATGCACATTCAGTTGGGATTTAATTGGCTCATACGAGTAATACCTTTTATTTTAATTTTTCTCCCAGATTTTATACATTATCCACGTTGTGCCGGGAGGATCACAAACGTTCTACAAAATTTAAGAAATACTGACACACGTTATTAAACCCCAGAGGTAAGACGGCACAATATTAATAGAGTACGCTCATTCTCTTCAGTAAACAGACAATGCAGTAATTATATTTACAAGCCTTTGCTGTGTTAGGTTATTTTTTATCATGGTGAGAAATTTAATAACAAAAAAATTATCAGATAATGATGTTATCAGTAATAAAATGTCAACAGTTTAATATATGTTTAAAGGCTGCTTTCAAGGGAAATTAATAACCTAGTCAGTATTTGCATAGCAGTATTGCATTTTATATTGGCACATGGTGTGAAGCAGCATTATTGTTGTTGGTTTTTTTTATCTGTAGAAAGAGAAATTTCTGAGAAATGAATAGGGAAGCTCCTGTCAAATGACTAAATACCTTATTGAAGCATATAAAAATGTCAACAAAAAATGCAAACGGAATTGTATATATTTATAATGTACTCACTCCTGGGTGCATACCATTAAGGGGTGTTGGCATATTTCAGAGACTGCAGTTTTGTGCATTTGCTTACCTATTGCTTGGATGACTGCTAAATATCAGAACACTGTGATTCCCTCCCTGAGCTTTTGTATGCCCACTTTGGAACCTCCCCTATGCCCACTTGGGAAGCTCCCCTATGCCCACTTGGGAAGCTCCCCTATGCCCACTTAGGAAGCTCCCCTATGCCCACTTGGGAACCTCCCCTATGCCCACTTAAGGACCTTCCATATGCCCACCTGGGAATGTTTCCTATGCTCATCTAGGGACCTCCCATATGCCCACCTGGAAACTTCCTCTATGCCCACCTGGTAACCTCATAGATACCCACCTAGGAACCTGCCGTATGTCCTCCTTGGAACTTCCAGTATGCCCACCTAGGGGCCATCCCATCAGAGACCACAGTTTTGTATATTTGCTTACCTATTGCTTGGTTTTCAGATGAATGGTGAATATCACAACACTGTGACACCCTCCCTGAGCTTGTGTATGCCCACCTGGGAACCTCCCCTATGCCCACCTGGAGACCTCCCCTATGCCTACCTGGAGACCTCCCCTATGCCCATTTGGGAACTTTGCCTATGTCCACCTAGGGACCTCCCATATGCTCACCTGGATACTTCTCCTATGCCCACCTGGGAACCTCTCATATACCCACCTAGGGACATCCATTAAGCCGACCTAAGGACCTCTTGAATGCCCACCTAGGGACTTCCCATACACCTACCTGGGGACCTCTCCCGTATGTCCACCTGGTGATCTTCCATACAGCCACTTGGAGACCTCCCCTGTGGCCCCCTAGGGACCTCCCTTAGGCCCACCCAAGGACAAGGTTTTCAGTTTCATCAGTGTACAGAGTTGGCTGCCACTGGTATTTACTTTGTGATTGATGATTCTATATAAAGTAATTTTGGGTTCTTACTTGGCTGACAATAAACATGAGTGAACTAAAGAATGCTTTTTATTTATGCATACAATATTTTTTTTATTAATGAATACATTTATTTGGATGATTGCAAGGTATAGCTATTTAAGATATTGGTTTTGATAGGGAGACCTTAATTTGTGAACCTCAGAAGAGGTGCAGATTTCAAAAAATAAAAGTGGTCCTTATTTATTTTTTTAAACTCAGTCACATATCCCAGTCAAAATTTACAATACTTACGGTAAGCTTGATGGCGCCATCTTTAACACTCATGTTTTACAGGATATTTTAGTAATTCAGATCCAAGGGTAATCCGCTTTTAAGTATAGTTTGTGTGTGTGTGTGTGTATGTATATGTTTTATCCTTCACAGGTTTTATTTTATGCAGTTAATGGAAAGTTTTAGCAAGAATATGGGGGAGGGACACACTAAATAACCCTGCCTTGCTATTGTAGTGCAAGGTCCATTTTAACAGTCATGTATTCATGTGATGGCTGGGATACCTTGTAGGGGCCACACATGGGAACTGTGAAGAACTCTTGCAAACAGAAGGAGGAGATGTAGGTAATTCAGCACACCAGAATCCACCCGTATATGAAATATCAGTTTTGGGTGGACTTCCATTGAGTGTATGAGAGCACCCCTATGATCTTCCACTGAGTATTTTTTGTTCTCCCACTTTTAAGAGAAGAAAGGAGCTCTCAGATGTATTCTTGTCATTTTTTATTTTGCAGTGTTAACGACTTAAAAGTGGGGAAGCAACGTGTATATAGGAGATCTCCTCGGCTGTCAAGCTAGACCACTCTCATTCATAGAGCCGTCCGTGCTCCAACACATGAAGAGAAGAAAGAATCTCTCCACACACCAATGACATCACACAGATTCTAATGTATTTGAAGTCAACAATCGCTATGCCAGTCATCAACCTTGGGACCTCCCTTTAAAGCCTTTGCCCTGAAAGGGCTTACTCATTGTAATCTATGAGTAGGCCCTTTCAGGTGATATTGGTTAGAGAAAGTTTCCCAAGGGTGAGGACTGTCATAGTGATTGTAAGGCCTGGTGCAAGGATTTTTAACACCCTAGGCGAAACCACATTTTGCCACCCCCTCTGGCTCCACACCTGACTTCACCCCCTTTTCCCTGCCCATGCATACCCCACCTTTTTAATGAAACGCCCATCACATGCAGCCTCGCCAGCGCCCATCACATGCAGCCTCGCCAGCGCCCATCACATGCAGCCTCACCAGCGCCCATCAAATGCAGCCTCACCAGCGCCCATCAAATGCAGCCTCACCAGCGCCCATCAAATGCAGCCTCACCAGCGCCCATCAAATGCAGCCTCACCAGCGCCCATCAAATGCAGCGTCAACAGCGTCCATCAAATGCAGCCTCACCAGCGCCCATCAGACACTATGTGCGAACGGAGCAGCGGCTGCCTGCTGATTCTGAAACTTGGTTGCTTGCTGCAGAGAGAAAATAGTAGGAAAACCAGTGGCCGGGCGCCCTAGTTTGCCTAGTGGTAGCACTGGCCCTGGTGATTGTTGACTTCAAATAAATTAGAATCTGTGTGATGTCATTGGTGTGTGAAAAGTAATTCTCTTCTCTTCATGTGATGGACAGTGGAGGGCTTTATGATTAATTTGCACCTAGTGTGGAATAAACCAGCTTGAGAGCAGAGGAGATTTCCTATATATACACATTGGTTCACTACATTTAAGTCATTAACGCAGCAAAATAATACTGACGGGAAGAAGTCATACTAATTAAAACTTTTGTGCTGCTGCAGATTTTATTTTAATGGCATTGCTTCTGCAATCATATTTTAGGTAAACCTATTATTAGAGGGAATTCCTTTGGTAAAAGAAGAGTACACAAGAAAACAACCTGTGACTTTGATGTGCCAAGAAGGGTAACATGGGATGCTGACTTGTCATGTTAAATTAAATTCTATTCATACTGATAGTGTCTGAGGGAATTTTAATTATCCAATGTATCATCGAGTGCCTTGGACAGCTAAGCAAAGGACATTGGATGTTTAATTACAAGCCTAACATCAGTGCCCTGTCTATGGTAAATGGTATGGTAAAAAATTGGTACAAAGTCATCAGTGTTTACAGTGTATGTTTTGGAGCTACATTATTGAAAGTGGAGCTCAAGCCCAAACATTTTCTAGTTTTCTGCCCCATTGAGGAAATTATTTGAGAATCCCAATCCCGGATACATAAGTACGATTATATTTCCCCAAAGCGAGAAGTCCCTTTTTGACAGATGTCACTGGAGGAGGTGTCAGCATTGTAAGATAATTTGTATCCTTCTGTTCTATGGTGTGTTGCATTTGATATAAATACTGTATATGTATGTTTTATGATTTTATACTCAGACTTTGGTATACATGGAACAGTCTGTCATAGAAACAGAATCTAGTATGGAAAAGTTTAAGTGGATACTAATCAAATAAATGTCACCTAATACAATAGGAACCTGGATACCATTGTTGTATTTCAGTCGACTATTGTTCTGTAACCATGGTCAACAATAGCCTGACAACCTGACATACACTTTATTACCAAAAGTATTAGGACACCTGCTTTTACACGCACATGAACTTTAATGGCATCCCAGTCTTAGTCCGTGAGGTTCAATATTGAGTTGGCCCACCCTTTGCATCTATAACCGCTTCAACTCTTCTAGGAAGGCCGTCCACAAGGTTTAGAAGTGTGTCTATGGGTCGTGGCTCTGTGCAGTCCAGTCAAGTTCCTCCACCGCAAACTCACTCATCCATGTCTTTATGGACCTTGCTTTGTGCACTGGTGCGCAGTCATGTTGGAACAGGAAGTGGCCATCCCCAAACTTTTCCCACAAAAAGTTCACCAGTGCTGTATGCCTACAGCCACAGAATACAAGGTTGTTTGCTGTCAGGTGAACGCCTGTCGGCTAATTTTTGTAATGGCCGGCACTTGCTTATGTATCCGGTTTTTCACTTAATACTTCTGGTAAGTCAGTGTCCATGTTGTGGGACTATTTGTGCACAGCTAGTAAGTATTTTGTGTCTGCAAATATGACCTGCAGGTTTTTAATATTCGCCTGCCATTAAAGTCAATGGGGCCCGCCGCGAACTTGAGGTTCGCAGACATTTGCGAAAGCTCATGGTTAGCGTTCGCGAACCATCCCGTCGGATGTTCGTCCATCACTACTTAGAGGTATACTCACTTTTGTTGCCAGTGGTTTAGACATTAATGGCTGTGTGTTGTTATTTTGAGGGGACAGCAAATTTACACTGTTGTACACTCACTACTTTACATTGTAGCAAAGTGTAATTTCTTTAGTGTTGTCACAAGAAAAGATATAATAAAATATTTACAAAAATGTGAGGGGTGTACTCACTTTGAGATGCTGTATAGATTTTGCCATTGGAACCATCGAATAGGCTGCTTATGACTAAACTGTATACAGTCATGTGATTACTTTCTGTTACAGTTCCTTTGTGACCTTCATGCCCCATGTCACCACAACTGAGGTTCTGATCTTACCCAATCCCATTTAGTTATAGCAAAGCATAGAAACGGGAAAAAAAATGATTATGAAGGAAAAATATAAATTTGAGTTTGGCCACTCCTCCACAGAATGACCCCCTGAGTGTGGACGCTTATCCACAGAAAGACCCCCTGAGTGTGGACGCTCCTCCACAGACTGACCCCCTGAGTGTGGACGCTCCTCCGCAGAATGACTCCCTGAGTGTGGACGCTTCTCTGCAGAAAGACCACTTGAGTGTGGACGCTCCTCCTCAAAATGACCCCCTGAGTGTGGATGCTCCTCCACAGACTGACCCCCTGAGTGTGGATGCTCCTCCGCAGAATGACTCCCTGAGTGTGGACGCCCCTCTGCAGAATGACCCCCTGAGTGTGGACACTTCTCTGCAGAATGACCCCCTGAGTGTGGACGCTCCTCCGCAGAATGACCCCCTGAGTGTGGACGCTCCTCCGCATAATGACCCCCTGAGTGTGGACGCTCCTCCACAGAATGACCCCCTGAGTGTGGACGCTCCTCCGCAGAATGACCCCCTGAGTGTGGACGCTCCTCCGCAGAATGACCCCCTGAGTGTGGACGCTCCTCCGCAGAATGACCCCCTGAGTGTGGACGCTCCTCCGCAGAATGACCCCCTGAGTGTGGACGCTCCTCCGCAGAATGACCCCCTGAGTGTGGACGCTCCTCCGCAGAATGACTCCCTGAGTGTGGACGCTCCTCCGCAGAATGACCCCCTGAGTGTGGACGCTCCTCCGCAGAATGACCCCCTGAGTGTGGACGCTCCTCCGCAGAATGACCCCCTGAGTGTGGACGCTCCTCCGCAGAATGACCCCCTGAGTGTGGACGCTCCTCCGCAGAATGACCCCCTGAGTGTGGACGCTCCTCCGCAGAATGACCCCCTGAGTGTGGACGCTCCTCCGCAGAATGACCCCCTGAGTGTGGCCGCTCCTCTGCAGAATGATCCCCCTGAGTGTGGCCGCTCCTCCGCAGAATGATCCCCCGAGTGTGGCCGCTCCTCCGCAGAATGATCCCCCGAGTGTGGCCGCTCCTCCGCAGAATGATCCCCCGAGTGTGGCCACTCCTCTGCAGAATGACCCCCTGAGTGTAGACGCTCCTCCGCAGAATGACTCCCTGAGTGTGGACGCTCCTCCGCAGAATGACCCCCTGAGTGTGGACGCTCCTCCGCAGAATGACCCCCTGAGTGTGGACGCTCCTCCGCAGAATGACCCCCTGAGTGTGGACGCTCCTCCGCAGAATGACCCCCTGAGTGTGGACGCTCCTCCGCAGAATGACCCCCTGAGTGTGGACGCTCCTCCGCAGAATGATCCCCCGAGTGTGGCCGCTCCTCTGCAGATTGATCCCCCGAGTGTGGCCACTCCTCCGCAGAATGATCCCCCGAGTGTGGCCGCTCCTCCGCAGAATGATCCCCCGAGTGTGGCCGCTCCTCCGCAGAATGATCCCCCGATTGTGGCAGCTCCTCTGCAGAATGAGCCAGGAATTAAATGCATTCTTTCTATCATGCAACAGGGCAATACAAACTTATTCTTTATCATATTTGTGTTAGGTATTCTGTAAATAAAAATTATGTAGGGCAGGAAAATCCTTTAGATCATTTGATTGTAGACTGCATGCAAGCTGTGTGCATAAATAATTTGGCCAAGGATAAAAATTTGTTTTCGAACCAATATGAACTATTTACTGAAAACAACATTTCAATTAAATAAACTGAAGCATGTGAAAATGTTCAAGGTATCATTGAAAACCAACCGAGTGGTATTTGATTTTACTGCAGCAGTGCCCTTTTGTGCTGCGCTGACTTTCATTATATTTTCACACCATTTAAATGTTTTATTCAGTCATACAGGATATTTAATACTTTGCAGTGTCCGGCTCTGAGAAAAACTAGCAGGCTTATAAATTGCTTTATAACTTACACTGAAGCCAAGGTTAAAAGAGAGGTTAAGTAATATAGTGAAGACAGTAGGGGAAGAGAGTAGTGGCCGAATAACTGCTACACATTTTTCTAAGCCTGACAGATACTGCAGAGCCCCAGAGGATTATGGGACATATCTATACATTTATAGCATACGGTAAAACCATAACAATAAGGCAGGCCCCTACAACAGGCAACGACAGTGGGGCCACTGATGCCCTGATTTTAAAGAATATGTACTACAGTTTAATAAAGCATTTAACTTATGTAGACTTTTTGTTTTTTTAAGGAAACCTTAAAGGGGTTGTAAACCTTCAGTTTTTTTACCTTAATGCATGTAAAGCATTAAGGTGAAAAAACATCTGATAATTACCTGCCCCGTCGAGCCCCAGTTTTACTTACCTGAGGCACAAATCTCTGTGGGCGCGATCCCACGTTGGTTTCCCTCAGCTCCTGTGGGCTCTTCATTGGATGATTAATATGATTGATAGCAGTGCAGCCATTGGCTCCCGCTGCTGTCAATCAAATCAATAATGCGATGCACTGGGAGGCGGGGCCAATTGATACACTTGGCGGCTATGAGCCTGGTGGGCTCTAGTGGGCATCCTTGATGGGTCTGCACTGATAATCAGTGCAGACCCCCACTGTCAGGTGAGCCGCTGATTGGCTTTCCTCTACTCGCGCCTTGTCAGTGCAAACAGAAGAAAATCGATTACTGGAACTTCATGGTTACGATGTTACCAGCTGTGATTGGACACAGCTGATCACATAGTAAAGAGCCTACGTCATAGGCTCTTTACCAGGATCAGAGGTGTTTTGTGTCAAAGCGACACACCGCACCACTGATCGCCACTCTGCTCGCCCTTCTGTGTGCAGCAGCCCCAATATAGTTTACCTGAGCCCCCTCTCGCTGGATTCAGAGGGGGCTCAGGTTAGTAGGTTATAGTATGCATGAAGGTAAAAAAACCTTGTGCCTTTAACCACTTTAACTTGACAGGATTAAACTCTAATTGTGATCTATTCAATCCTGCCCAGCAAAAGCACAGCTAGCTCGAAGGTCAGGCAATGTATGAAGGGGTTTTCTTCCTGAATAATGCTGGGATCTGTGAGGCAGGACTTGGGAGGTTTGGACCCTTCTGTAGATGTAACTGGGTGAGATTGAATGACAATTAGGATGTATTCCATTTCACCCACCATCAGAGCTGTGAAACAAGTTGCATCATCTGAAAGACTACAAAGGGGAGTGTTCTAGGCTTTAGCTGCTGCAGGAAGTGGCTGTGAAAGGGACAGAGTCTATCGGCAGGATATACAGAATGTCACATGGTACAGAGCCACAACTAAACTCAGAATATCAGGGGATCTGCAGACAACAGAGCAACATGGAAAAGAGGTATGGTCTATGCTGGGACTGATCATTCCATTCAGTTTTAGTGAAAAGAAAGTTGGAGTTTAGCATGAATTTTCAGGGGGAATACTTTATATACAGTACTGTGCAAAGGTTTTAGGCAGGTGTGAAAAGGTGCTGTAAATGAAGAATGCTTTCAGAAATAGAAGTGTTAATAGTTTAGTTTTATCAATTAACAAAATGGAAAACAAATGAACAGAAGAGAAATCCAAATAAAATCAATATTTGGTGTGACCAGCCTTTGCCTTCAAAACAGCTTCAGTTCTTATAGGTACACTTGCTCACAGTTTTTGAAGAAAGAAATTTAAAGAGAAATCAAAAATAGAAATACATGGGGGTGGGTTAAGTTCCTTTTTAATGTTTTTTATGTAAAACATTTTTAAAGCATCCCTTTTACTTAGCTAAGCTTACTAAAGCTTCTGCCAAATATGAGTCATGCATTATTCAATAAACAGAAACTTTAGTTAGGTTTGTACCAAGACCCCATAATTGATTTTGTTGGGTGCCACTGTCTTGCATTTCACACAGCAAAGAGAAGGTGAAGTCAGGATGTCGATTTGCTTAAACCAAAGTTGCTTAAACCAAAGTTATTTCATGACTTTCACCAAAGGCCCCTTCCACACGAGGCTGATGTTGCTATAGAGACCGCCATGTCAGCAGGAGATCAGTCCATTGATCTCCGCTGAGCTGGCAGATGACAAGCTCCTCCCTGCTCACTCAGCGGGGAGGGGCTTGTCAAGGGCGCTGTCTCCTATGGAGAGATCGGACGAAAACAGATAGCATGTCTATTTTCATCAGATCTCACCCGATCCGCCATGGACGGATGGGGACGTATCCCCATACGTCTGTTTTTAGCGGATCAGATCGGGTTGGATGTCAGCAGACATGTCTCCGCTGACATCCGACGCTCCATAGATATGCATGGAGCAGCCGCTCAGGTTCGCCGTCAAAACTGACAGGCGGACCTGAACGGTCCGTCCGTGTGAAAGGGGCCTAAAATTTGTTGATGTAAAATGAGATACTACAAACTATACTATGCTAGACATAAATAACTAGTCTGGTGCTCTTCACACCACACTTTTTATTACAGTTCACATATGTCGACAACCAGTAGAACTAGTTAGAGATGGATATAAGGGCTTAAAGTGGTGGTAAAGTCGGAGGGTTTTTTCTCTTAATGCAATTTATGCATTAAGATAAAAAGCCTTCTGTGTGCAGCAGCCACCCTCAGCCACCCCCCCTAACACTTACCTGAGCCCCATCTCTATCATCCTTGAGATGTTTCTACAACTTGATTGGATTCCACCTGTGGTAAATTCAGTTGATTGGACATGATTTGGATAGGCACACACTTGTCTATATAAGGTCCCACAGTTCACAGTGCATGTCAGAGCACAAACCAAGACATGAGGTCCAAGGAATTGTCCGAGACAAGATTGTATGGAGGCAGAGCTCTGAGGAAGTGTACAGAAACATTTCTTCAACATTTAAGTTCCCAATGAGCACCGTGGCCTCCATAATCCTTAAATGGAAGAAGTTGGAACCACCAGGACTCTTCCTAGAGCAGGCCGCCCGGCCAAACTGAGATATCGGGAGAGAAGGGCCTTAGTCAGGGAGGTCTGACAAAGCTCCAGTGTTTCTCTGTGGAGAGAGGAGAACCTTCCAGAAGAACAACCTTGGTAGAGTGGCCCGACGAAAGCCACTCCTTAGTAAAAGACAAATGACAGCCCACCGGGAGTTTGTCAAAAGCAAACTCAAAAGCAAAAGAGGTGCTATGGGGCAACTCTGGGAATGTCCTTGAGTTGCCCAGATAGAGCCCAGACTTGAACCTGATTGAAAATCTATGTAAAGATCTGAAAATGGCTGTGAACCAACGCTCCCCATTCAACCTGATGGAGCTTGAGAGGTCCTGCAAATAAATATGGGAGAAACTGGCCAAAAAATAGGTGTGCCAGGCTTGTAGCATCAATACTCCAAAAGACTTGAGGCTGTATTTGGTGCCAAAGAGGCTTAAACAAAGTATTGAACAAAGGCTGTGAATACTTATGTACACGTGATTTTTCTTTTCATTTAACATTCAGCATAGCATGAAGATTGCAGTGGATAAAATTATTGAAAAGTGGCCCATGTATTGCTGGCGAATGAAAGGGAAATAAAATTACCCTGGTGGGGGTAGGCAGTGGAAGGAATTAATATTGCCCTGCTGTACAGGAAAGTGAGAGCAATTTGGTCAGTAGGAGATTGGTGGTGGTCAGGAATCAAGAGAAAGTAATATAGAGTGCAGGGGTCAGGAGTAAGTACTACAGATAAAACCTATATAATAGTAATAATAATAATAACTCTTTATCAGCATACTTATTTTGGGTTACTGACTCAAAGAAGTAAGCCAGCATGGCAGACAGGCAACTAGTATTTTAGACTGAGAAGCCATAAATATTTATTTTAGAAAATGTTTCCTTTGAAATCGGTTAAATTCTATTCGACTCCTGGGGTCCATATAACAATTGGTTAAAAGGCACAAAACGGAACAATGTTTTTCCAAGTATGTGTATTTTCCATCAAAACATGATTAGTAACAGTGCTTGTTAAGTGAATTGTCACACCAGCAGATGTGGCAATATTCAAAGCTTTTTATTTAGACTCAGATTGCAAAGCATCAAGAAAAAAAAAGGGAAGAAAGTGCATTTTAATTAAAATTGTGCCAGTATCACAGACTGGCTTTTAGATTAAGACATCTCCATTGAACAGTTTCTGCTTTGCATTTGCATCACAAATTGTTCCCATTTCATGATAAGAATGCTATACAAACATGTCTTTAATTACTTTTATAATTAGGAAACTACTTAAGTGTTAATGGGATTCCGACACAGTATGCTGGTATCTTTATTCCTGCTCTTGTTTGTTGTCCTCTGCCACTGATTTGCCAATAGGTGGGGCAGAGTGGCAGCTCGGGCACAGTCCCAGTGTATACTAGTGTTATTAGGTATCTTAATTCAACACCATTACTGAAAAAGGTGCAATTACTTGTTAAATAATTGCAAAATGGTAAAAACATTTTTATTGCATTTGTGTTAATGGGAATGCCATATTAGTAGCATTCCGTACAAGCAAAAGGACTGTCCAAATATGAGCTGTACACCTCTGGGCTCAACAGATCCACTGATGACCTCCTACTTACCCCTTTGCTTTACATTTCTTCCATTGCTCCTTTCTGTGTTTAGGGATTGCAACATTGAATATGATTTTAAACTCTGAATATTTCTATCACACCTTAAAGTCAGTGGCGGCCCGTCCATTAGGGATGCCCGAGCGCCGCTCCCTCTCTCCATGCTACCCCCTCTATGCAATGGATAGATTCCAGTGGAGAGCAGGAGAACGGGAGGCCGCCGCTGGTGATGGGGTGAGTGTGGCTGATGGGGGGGGGGGGGTTTCTAGGGTGGCATACTGTTTAAAGTGTTTGTTGCCCAAACATTTCATATTCATGATATGTGCCCGCTGAACCATGTACTTGTTTGAGAAAGTCTCCTGTTCTCTTTGCATTGCTTCCTTTGTGTGAAATCCCTGGTGCTCCTGCCAACAGTGGCGTTACTACGGTTGGTGTCACCTAGTGTGGAAAAACATGGTGTCACCCCGCCCCCCTATTACTTTTTTCCCCACATATTTTTGCCCTGTTATTCTTTTCTCTCTGTTCTCCTTTTCATTTTCTCTCTCTCTATCCCTCTTGTTTTATATCTTTGCCCCCCCCCCCCCGAATTGCTCTGGCTGTTCTGCAATTTCATGCTGTTTCAGTTTGAGGAGAGAGGTGGGGGAGAAAGTGTGAAAGTAGGAGAGAGATTAAGTAAGTGGAGAGAGGGAGTGGGGGGGGGGGGGTGAGAGAGGGAGTTAGGGGTGAGAGAAAAGGGGGTGGGGTTGAAGAGGGGGAGGTTAGTGAGTGAAAAAGAGAGGGGGTGGGAATTGAAGAGGGGGAGGTTAGTGAGTGAAAAAGAGAGGGGGTGGGGTTGAGGGAGGGGTGAGAGAGAGGTTGGGGGTGACAGAGAGGGGGGAAAGAGAGGGAGAGGGGGAGAGAGAAAGAGGGGATGAGGGAGGGGGACGAGAGAGAAAGGTGGGGGTGACAGAGGGGGTGAGTGAGAAAGAGAGGAAGGGTGAAAGAGAGAGGGGGGTCACCCCTCAGCTGTTTCCTGCCCATCCTGTACAGACACACGGCCAGCTCTGCCATCCTCACTGGTGGCACAGACAGCACAGCTTGAGGCTTCATCTGAGGGAATGGCATGTGCGCACCCGGACAGAGCTGTGTACAGTGTCGGGTATTGGAAGGATTGCTCACAACTTGGTCCCTTTATTGGCTGCTCCTCTCCGGCCTCTTCCCTTATCCTGGGCTCCCAGACAGCCTCCTCTTGGTTTCTCAAGTCCTTCCTTGCTGCCTAAATTATCTCTGCCTCTCACAGGGCCCCTACTGATCTCTGGGCCTCGTGAGGTGCTGTCCGAGATGCTGCCTTTGTCACCGACAAGAGTGATGTGCTGCCCTTGTGTCTCCGCAGCAGCCCGTGAAATGTAACCCATTGTCTGTCTGGTTCTGGTGTCAACCAGTGTAACCTGGGTACGCTCCACACCCTCATATCAATGCCACTGCCTGCCCGTCCCTCTGCTTACCTATTAAAAACTGACCACACTATACAGGAGAACACAACTTTTTTTTATATCTATACACAAATGGTTTTCATTTCTAGTTTAAACCGAATGTTTTTTTTTTCAAGGTGATTGTTTACAAAAAAGGAGAATATGGGAATCGCATCTATTTTTAGATCCTTGAAACCCCCTACACTGTGCCACCACTACATCCCTGATACCCCCTGCACGGTGAAATCACTAGATCCCTGATACCCGCTGCACTGTAAACACACAACATCACTTATACCAGCTGCACTGTGACCTCTCTATGCACCTGATAACTATAACACTATAGCCACCCAGCATTGCTACACCCTATACACCCCAGATTCCCCCTCAGCACTGTTTTCCCCTATACACCCTTGATATCCCCCAGCACCAGACACAGTGCACGTGACCTTTTAACTATGTGCCAACCTCTAGCACTGTGACAAGGACTCGCCTCTTAGCAATGACGTCATGCCAGTGAGGAAGAGGGTGCATCCCTACGGGCATCCCAAGCCCAGTGGTGCAATTAGTTGGCCAGCTGGGCTCACCATCCGCATGGCACTCCCACAGGCAGACTCTCAGCACTGCCGGCTCAGCTGCAGCTTCCACTCCAGCTCCTACTTTGTGGCCTCCAATTCCCGTGCATACAAGCTGCATGGGCGGGGTCAGAGGGTCACTGGAGCTCCTGTCCATGCCCCCTCCCTGCTGACTGGGGAATAACAGGCACCTACCACACAGGCACATCATGGCGCCTGCCTCCTGTTTGTAACCATTGCTTTCATTGCCGTCAGGGGGTAATTTACAGGCAGCGTGGGCACAAGGGGTAGCTGCTTTGGGCCCCACAATAATTTCAGGACACAGGGCAGCTTCCCCTTCTGCCCCATGTTAAAGATGGCCATACATACACTATTCACTATTGAGTTGGCCTCACCCTTTGCAGCTATAAAAGCTTCAAAACTTCTGGGAAGGCTGTTCACAAGGCTTAGGGGTGTGTCTATGGGAATGTTTGACCATTCTTCCAGAAGAGCATTTGTGAGGTCGGCACTGATGTGGACAAGAAGGCCTGGCTCGCATTCTCTCCTGTAATTCATCCCAAAGGTACTTTATGGACCTTGCTTTGTGCACTGATGGGCAGTCATGTTGGAACAGAAAGAAGCCATCCCCAAACTGTTTCCAAAAAGTTGAGAGAATGTCAACTAACTGGAACTAAGGTGCCAAGCCCAACTCCTGAAAAATAACTCCCACCTCCACCAAATGATTTGGACCAGTGCACAAAGCATTATCCAAAAAGACATGAATGAGCAAGTTTGGGGTGGAGGAACTTGACCGGCCTGAGTCCTGATCTCAACCCGATAGAAAACCTTTGGTAGGAATTGAAGCTGAGACAGCGAGCCAGGCCTTCTCATCAACATCAGTACCGGACCTCACAAATGCGCTTCTGAAAGAATGGTCAAACATTCCCATAGACACACTCCTAAACCTTGTGGACAGCCTTCCCAGAAGAGTTGAAGCTGTTATAGCTGCAAAGAGTGGGGCAACTCAATATTGAATCACGCGGATTAAGACTGGAATGACATTAAATTTCATGTGGGTGTAAAGACAGGTGCCTCAATACTTCTGGTAATATATTGTACATACATTGGTCCAAGCTGGACTATGGTAACTATACAAAAATATCCAGACCTGGAATTCTGCATTACAGCAGAACTAAACCCATTGATTTAACAATTTACCAAAACAATTACAGTGAAGGCATGCCATGGATGACCACTGTCACAGCTGTTTGTGTTCTTCTTTACCAATCTAGCAAGCCACCAAATGGCTGGTGTCATAACTAATTACACGCAGCACCAAGGCAATGTCAAATAGAGGCCAAGATGGCAGCTTCTCTGGCTGTAAAGGATTGAAGGGTTTAATTCCATTTTAATTGTTGCAGTAGGAGGAGGAGTGTTATCTGTTCTAAACAATGCTTTTATCCAGAACTGGTGGTTAGCATTACCCCCTCAAGAAGTTATACTTCTAGGTCAGGAGACACCTTTGTAACAAGAACAAAAAAAAGGTTACTTCTGACAGTAACCAGGGGTCAGACTTTTAAGGCATGGAAACAATGGAGAGGTATATGTCCAAAAAAAATATAGTGTTTATTAGAAAAAATACAAAAATAACAATATTCAAGAATTAAAATCATTTACATCATATAGATCATATAAAATGAGAATAGTTTGTACAATGAGCCCTTGTGTGTCTATGCGTTTCACCATTGGGCTTCTTCAGGACAACAATCAAGGTTCAAAAGGGATGACAAGAAAAAAGAAAAAACGGGTCTCACTATCTGCAATGAGATACATTCCAGTTAAAAATCTAGTGCAGAAACATACATATTATACATTTTATTATACATTTTTTTGACATATACCTCTCCATTGTTTCCATGCCTTAAAGGTCCAACTCCTGGTTACTGTCAGAAGAAACCTTATTTTGTTCTTGTTTAATTAAAGGATGTAGCACCGTGAGTGCTTCCTTCTTTATATTCTTCTGATACCTCTGTAACCTCTCTGCCCAGAGATGTTCCAGGAAAGCAGTGGGAACCTACTGCACAACAATGAGGTCTTAGCTGCACCAATTAAAACCCAACTTGACAAGTTCCCTTTAAACTTTAATAAGGCCACTAATCTGATGGGGCTATTTACATGACGAACAGCTGGGATTTACAGATAGGAGATGTAAATGGCTGCTATGGAATTGTGCATTGAATCTGTTTATTTTACAATAGTGTACTCTGCCTTTTGTTCTACCCTCCAAAATGATCTTTTGCAGTGAAGCAAGTAATACAATTCACCCAGGGATGAGGCTGGCAGCTGCTGCCCACACCTGACACCCTCTGCCATCCACATTCAGCTGCTGAAGTCAGGCTCATAGACTTAAATAGGATTCTCACTCTGCTCTGCCAGAGAAGCAGGGAAAGCTGCTCATTAGTGGATGGCACAGAGTGCCGGAGAAGAGTATGTGCCATGCTGGTGACCCCTGTGAAATGTAACACACTGCATGACATGGAAATAAGCGATAATTACTGCAACTCCCGCCACTGCGTGGCAAGCCTAAAAACATCTTCTGAATTCAAACCCCGATATGTGCAAAACATCTAAACCAGTTTAGCCACTCTGTTAAACATTCACAAATAATATGCCTGATAATTATATTTTAGCTCTTCTGCTGCTTTGGACTGTATTACGGGAAAAAATGATTCATTCGATTTTTTTTTTTTTTTTGTAGCATACATTTTTTTTTACACCAAGATCTTTTTGGCATCTGTTGCTGCAGATCTAGTTAACCTTCCAGATCTTATTCTTACAAAATATTTAGTGTAGCGCTACCCATGCAGGAGCCACTGATTTGAGTCTCATGTACTTTTCCTACTAGTCAAGTCAAGCTTTATTGTCATGATTCTACTACACGTGAGGACATACGGTAGAATGAAATGTTGTATCTCACAGGGCCACGGTACTAGTACATACAAATTAAACATAATAAAGACTAAAAACACAGCGAAGAACTAATAAAGAAAAAAAATATTATAAACCTATACACATCTGGGAACTACGTAACTGCCATATACTGTATATTTCTAAAAGTCTTTGTAGCAGCAAATGTTTATGAAAGTGTCTAGTGCATACTCAAGAGTAAAAAGGAGGGGAAGTGAGATGTTCCTGGTCACAATACTTAGATTGTAGAAGAGGTTTCAAAGAGTATTGGAGTTAAAGTGACGCTTAAGGTTCACTTTTTTTTTAAAATAACAAACATGTCATATTTACCTCCACTGTGCAGTTCGTTTTGCACAGTGTGGCCCCGATCGTCCTCTTCTGGGGTCCCATGGCGGCTCTTGCGGCTCCTTCCCTCAATAGATAACCCGCTCTGGGAAACTCTCTCCTGAGGGGGTTACCTTGCGGGCGCGCTCCTGTGTCATACAGTCGGTGTCCATAGCTGCCGAGTATATGACTCAGCCCCGCCTCCCGACGCCCGCATCATTGGATTTGATTGACAGCAGCGGGAGCCAATGGCTGCGCTGCTATCAATTTATCCAATGAAGAGCCGAGAAGCAGTGGAGAGAGTGACGTGGGATCGCGCCGACTGAAATTCGGGCCTCAGCTAAGTAAAACGGGGGGGGGGGGGGCTGGGGGGCCAGGCAGTGCAAGGTGTTTTCTTACCTTAATGCAAACCAAGATACGACGGCTTTTGGCATAGATCCGACAGGCGTACGGCTTTGTACCCCTTCGGATCGTAGGTGTAATTCTCTGGCGGCCGCTGGGTGGAGTTTGCGTCTTTTTCCAGCGTCGGGTATGCAAATTAGCTGTTTACGGCGATCCACGAAGGTACGTGCGTTCGTCGCATTCTCTTACGTCGTCGCTAGTCGGTTTTTCCCGTCGCAATCTTAAGCCTGCTTTTTCATGGCTTAGATTTAGACCAGCCATGTTAAAGTATGGTGTCGTTCCCGCGTCGAATTTCAAATTCGTCCGGGAATACGAAAGTATGTTACGCACGTCGCCGTTCTAAAAACACGTTGGGGCGCCGTAATTTCGCGCAAAGCACGGCGAGAAATTTTCACACGGAGCATGCGCAGAACGTTCGGCGCGGGAGCGCGCCTAACTTAAATGGTACACGCCCCATTTGAATTAGGCGGGCTTGCGCAGGACGGCTTTACGTTACACCGCCGTAAGTTTACACGCAAGTGCTTGGTGAATCAGGCACTTGCGCTGAAAAGTTGCGGCGGTGTAACGTAAATGAGTTGCGTTACGCCGCAGCGCAGGTACATGAATCTGGCCCATAGATCTTTGAGTTCAGCTCATGATAAATAGGGGAAAAAACAAGTGTTAAGTTTATAATTTTGCACAGTGTACAACCATTCATTCATAAAAACAGAAAAATGCTCAGGTTTAGGTTAACCAGCAAATGCTTCTAGTATGGTTGTAGTGGAGTAGACAACGGACATTGTAAGCACTGAAGAAATCTCCTACAGTTTGTTCCAGCAATTTAGCAAGGCATAATATACAAAGGAAAGGGATTCTCGGCACACAGTCATTAATTAGAGTGGTTATCAATGTGTATGATTATGCAGACTGGTGGACAGTGAAATCACTGTTAAATTTGCATAGAATCTTCTACTCCATATATCACACATAATTAAACTGACATACAATTTTCCTATCGTCCAGTTGTCAGCTATTTTTTTTCATGTCTTGAGGTTCATCAACCACTTGCTGACCTCTGCACGCCAATATACGTCGGCAGAATGGCAGCGGTGGGCAAATGTGCGTAAGGTACGCCCCTTTAAGAAGTCGCGCGGTGGGCGTGCGATCATGTCACGGAGTGGCAGAACGGGGAGATGCCTATGTAAACAAGTCATTTCCCTGTTCTGCCTAGTGACAGGACAGTGATCTACTGCTCCCTGTCATCGGGAGCAGCGATCATTGGCACTTGTAGCCCAGCCCCCCCCCACAGTTAGAATCACTCCCCAGATCACACTTAACCCCTTCCTCACCCCCTAGTGGTTAACCCCTTCCCTGCCAGTGTCATTTACACAGTAATCAGTGCATTTTTATAGCACTGTTCTCTAAATAGATGACATTGGTCCCAAAATAGCGTTAAAGGTGTCCGATGTGTCTGCCATAATGTCGAAGTCCTGATAAAAATCGCTAATCGCCGCCATTACTAGTAAAGAAAAAAATTATAATAAAAATGCCATAACACTATCCCCTATTTTGTAGATGCTATAACTTTTGCGCAAACCAATCAATAAATGCTTATTGCAATTTTTTTACCAAAAATATGTAGAAGAATACATCGGCCTAAAATTAGGAAAAACTATGTTTTTTTTTATATATTTTTTTGAGGATATTTATTATAGCAAAATGTAAAATATATTGCTTTTTTTTCAAAATTGTCGCTCTTCTTTTGTGTATAGTGCAAAAAATTAAAACCGCAGAGTTGATCAAATACCACCAAAAGAGATCTCTATTTGTGGGGAAAAAAGGGATGTCAATTTTGGTTGTGTGCAATTGTCAGTTAAAGTGACGCAGTGCCAAATCACAAAAAGTGCTCTGGTCAGGAAGGGGATACATTCTTCCGGAGCTGAAGCTATTAAAGTGGTTCTAAAGTCTAACGTTTTTCTTTACCTGAAAGTGGAACTAAACCCAGGGATTTATTGGTTTAAAAAAAACAGTTAAAGGGTTAGTTCATCTTTACCAAGAAACTGTCTATGCAGGTAAGGTGAGGCTGTAGATAAAATCAAACCATGCAGCTTTGGCTAAAGTTGAATATTACCCTGATTATAGGTGTATGACTTTTACGTACCTCATGAAGCCTGGCTGTAATATTACCAGGATGTTGCTAAGCGATGGTGGCCACAATTATTTTCCAGCACTGTCTTAACCCTCTTGGGCATGGAGTTCACCAGAGCTTCACAGGTTGCCACTGGGGTCCTCTTCCACTCCTCCATGACAAAATCACGAAGCTGGTGGATGTTAGAGACCTTCCGCTCCTCCACCTTCCATTTGAGGATGCCCAACAGATGCTCAATAGGGTTTAGGTCTGGAGACATGCTTGGCCAGTCCATCACCTTTACCCTCAGCTTCTTTAGCAAGGCAGTGGTCGTTTTACAGGTGTGTTTAGGGTCATCATGTTGAAATACTGCCCTGTGGCCCAGTCTCCGAAGGGAGGGGATCATGCTCTGCTTCAGTATGTCACATCACATGTTGGCATTCATGGTTCCCTCAATAAACTGTAGCTCCCCAGTGCTGGCAGCACTCATGCAGCCCCAGACCATGACAATCCCACTTCCATGCTTGACTGTAGACAAGACACACTTGTCTTTGTACGCCTCACCTGGTTGCCGCCACACACGCTCGACACCATCTGAACCCAATACGTTTATCTTGGTCTCATCAGACCACAGGACATGGTTCCAGTAATCCATGTCCTTAGTCTGCTTTTGTTCAGCAAACTGTTTGCGAGCTTTATTGTGCATCATCTTTAGAAGAGGCTTCCTTCTGTAATGACAGCCATGCAGACCAATCTTATTCAGTGTGTGGCGTATGGTCTAAGCACTAACAGGCTGACCCCCCCACCCCTTCAACCTCTGCAGAAATGCTGGCAGCACTCATACATCTATTTTCCAAAGACAATCTCTAGATATGATGCTGAGCACGTGCACTTAACTTCTTTGATCGCCCATGGCGAAGCCTGTTTTTAGCGGAACCTGTCCTTTTAAACCGTTGGTCTTGGCAACAGTGCCACAGCTCATTTTAAGGGTTTTGGCAATCTTCTTATAGCCTAGGCCATCTTTGTTGAGCAGCAATTTTTTTTTCAGATCCTCAGAGTTCTTTGCCATTAGGTGGCACGTTGAACTTCCAGTGACCAGAATGAGTGCGATAAGACCAAAATGTAACACACCTGCTTCCCATTCACACCTGTAACTCTAATGAATCGCCTGACATCGTGGAGGGAAAATGGCTAATTGGACCCAATTTGGACATTTTCACTTAGGGGTGTACTCACTTTTGTTGCCAGAGGTTTAGACATTAATGGCTGTGTGTTGAGTTAATTTGAGGGGACAGGAAATTTACACTGTTATACAAGCTTTACACTCACTACTTTACATTGTAGCAAAGTGTCATTTCTTCAGTGTTGTCACATGAAAAGATAGAATAAAATATTTACAAAAATGTGAGGGGTGTACTCACTTTTGTGAGATACTGTAGCTGTAAACGTCCAAATGTACATGGACAAATAGGCTAACATAGAGTTGCTTATACGGGCTAAAACAAAAAAACATGCAAAATGCCTATATAAGCGGCATTAGTTTATGCCCAGTGTGTATGAGGCCTTACATTCACTATACAGCCCTCCTCCTTGTCTCAATCAGTTGGTTTCCATTGGAAAAAATAAATGAAAATGGACCATATCAGTTCTTATAGCATCAACCGCTCTTGACTCATACTTGCCCGTATTTACCATTTACATTTGTAGCATCGTAGCGGTCCATAGCTTTCATCAGGTTTCTAAAGGTCTATTAGGTAGATTTAGAAAGAGTTAGACCGGCTTATCAGTAGATAAGCCGACCTAACTCAGAATCTACGCCGACTTATGTTTTAAGTGTATTCTCAAACAGAGATACGCTTAAAGATATCTAAGATACGACGGCTTGCGCCGTCCTATCTTAGGTTGCAATATTGAGGCTGGCCGCTAGGTGGCGCTTCCATTGCGGTCGGCGTAGAATATGTAAATTAGTAGATACGCCGATTCACGAACGTACGCCCGGCCGCCGCAGTACATTTACGCCGTTTCCGTAAGGCATTATCAGGCCTAAAGTTATTCCATCTAATAGATGGAATAGTAATGTTAAAGTATGGCCGTCGTTCCCGCTTCGAAATTCGAAAATTTTATGTCGTTTGCGTAAGTCGTCCGTGAATAGGGATTTACGTAGTTTACGTCCACGTCGAAATCAATAGGCCCGTGCGGCGTACTTAGCCGCAATGCACACTGAGAAATGTAGGTGCCCGGCGCATGCGCAGTTAAAAAAAAAATGTTAAAAACGTAAGGTCAAGCCCCATTAACATAAAACACGCCCCCTTACACACATTTTAATTAAGCGCCCTTACGCCCGCCCGCTTTAGGCTACGCCGCCGTAACTTAGCAGGCAAGTACTTTGGGAATCAAGTACTTGCCTCGCTAACTTACGGCGGCGTAGCCTAAACACGCTAAGCTACGCCGCCGTAACTTTGCACCATTCTACCTGAATCTACCTAAAAGTGACTAGAACCACTATTCTAGTGTAAATGAACTAGTCTGATCGTGTTAGAAGGGGTTGGAAGCCATATTATATTTCCAGTGCCTGGTAATGTTTGTTTACTTATTTTTGTGATCACATAATCTTTGTTCTCAGCTGTATACGAAGTGGGGGTGGAGACTAGACATGTGCATTTCATTTAGTTCCGAATTTGAATTCTAACAAATTTCTAATTATAAAGAATAGAATAGAAAAGAAAATGAGAGAGAAAATAATATAATTAACAATACAATAGGATGGAACGCATATAGCAATATAACCATTTTCTGAAATTAACGTTTCAAATGGAATAGAATATAATAGAAAAGAGTAGAATAGAAAAAAAACAATAGAATAGAACAAAATAGAAAGGATATAACCATCTTCCAAAATTAGAATTGAATTAAATTAGAATTGAATTTCGAATAGCTCAATTCAATGTCCAATGCAATTTTGATTCGAATTTGAATGCAATGGAAATGCAATTCAAATTTGAATCAATTCAACCCTTTCGAATCAAGTTCAATGAATTTGGAAAATTTTAATACATTTGAATTGGAATAAACAAAACAATTAAACTAAACTGATGTAAGTAACAAATCAAAAACAAACAAAACACTTTTTTTGGTTCTGCACATGACTAGTGGAGACTGCAGAGAAACAACAATACACTGATCTTCCCAGTGAATGGGGCATGTCATAACAAGTGTGATTATTGGAGGACAGACAGGCTGTTCTCCCAGCACAGCCAGAAAACTGACCACACAGGGATGGATGTGCTTTTATGCTTAGCATGGTTAGTTTGAAATAGGAAGGCAGAGTGACTGGGATTTCACATAAAATACGGAATACAAAGTTTACAGCATACTTTCTCATACAGGTACATGGTACAGCAGGCACATATCAGGAACATGAAATGCTGGGGTAACAAACACTTTATTGTGTCAATACACTGAGAGATCCCATTTCCTTGTGTCTTTCTGTGTTAGGCAGTATTTCTAAGTATCTAAGTATACAATGTTCATGATTGAAGTGGAACTCTGTGTCGAAATGCAACGCAAATAGAGACAGCTGTAAATGTGTTTGAAAAGCACTTGACAAATGGATTGTGGGAGGATAAATTGCATGATCGGAGCCAAAGCGTGTCCTTTATTTAAGCACATGTCACTAAACTACATATGCAATGAACTGCAATGAAAATGCAATGAAGGTACATAAAATGCAATGAAAATCCATGGAATATGCATGCAAATACACAATAAAAATGTATGAGTCTGAATTCCATTTCCATCTTAAGGTGTGTAGATATTCTTAAAGGACTAGTTTCCTGTTGGTGAATAAATTCCCCAACACCTTTGAGTGCAGCCTACCATGTTAATTACTTTCCTTCCCATTCCAACAATCTTTGTCGGGAAGCCCAGCCTTTCCAGTGGAAATGTCCTTACCAGCTCATCATTTTTGTGTCCAGCGCTGCCCAGAACACTTACTGGTGAGCCATATTCTACAGGACAGCTTTAAAACTCACCTTTCATTTGAAAGGGCTGTCTATGTCCAGGCACCTGGGTTCCAACTTACAGTCCCTGATGGTAGCCCTCACCCTATGGTCATCATTCTACTAGATACATAAAAATTGTAAAGTCCATGCATAAATCCCACACTTGAATAATGTCCTCAGTGAGTATAGAAAAGGTTCCTCCCCACCAACATGCAGACACACTATGCACGCACCAGACCTATGCCGCGTACACACGATCGGTCAAACCGATGAAGCTGACTGATAGTCGTGCCTACACACCATCGGTTAAAAAAACGATTGTGTCAAAATGCAGTGACGTAAAACACAACGACGTGCTGAAAAAAAACGAAGTTCAATGCTTCCAAGCATGCGTCGACTTGATTCTGAGCATGCCCGGATTTTTAACCGATGAACGTGCCTACAAACGATCGTTTTTTTTTCTATCGGTTAGGTATCCATCAGTTAAATTTAAAACAAGATTGCTTTTCTTTAACCTATGGATAAATAACCGATGGGGCCCACACACGATCGGTTTGGTCCGATGAAAACGGTCCATCAGACCGTTCTCATCGGTTTGACCGATCGTGTGTACGCGGCATTAATTGACCCCTATTACAGTCAATTGAACCCTGGTAACCCCTGAAGCTGTCAGACATAGGCTGACAAAACGGCGTTGGGTGGTGTTTGAGTTACGTCATTTTCGGTCAGCTGGAACGCAGGTAGAGCGCAAAACGGTGATTTTGTCTTCTTTGATGTAAGTGCAGTACAACATTCTTTTTTAAATAAATTATTTGAATTACTGCACCAAGATAGTCCATTTTCCCCTCCCCCTTGGAGACTATTAGGGGTATTGCCCCCTTTTGTTCTATTAGGATAAAGGTACCCCCTTATTCTATATGTTCCAAATTTTACTAGAGGCTTTATTTTCTTTAATCAACACATACGTTGAATGGATTGATTAACGTCAGAGGAAACCATATCGTGTATTGATTTTATTAAATATTTTAATTTAAAAAAAATATATTTTGTCAATATTTGAGCACCTAAAAAAAATCCCACCCTACCTGTACAATGTTTATTAGGATTTTGGGGATGTGGTGCATGGTGTGAGCCATCTTCTATCCCACATATAAAGCTTTGTCCATACCATGTTGGCATCTCCAGGGGTCATATTGAACTTCCAGGAATAGGAGAGAGGAAAGGGCAGAAGAGCATCTACGATTAGTGTTAGAGGAGTCTAAAGAAGGATTGATAATTTAATTGAAATCACCACAGATAATGATTTTATCCCTGGGGTAGTGTTGGAGTCTCTGTAAGATAGATTTGTAGAAGGATTTCTGGTGGGTGTTAGGGACGCAAATGTTGACAAGGATTATTGGGGAGTTATTAAATGTAGCGAATAAGATAAGAAACCTGCCCAAGGGGTCCTGTTCAACATGGGAGAGGAGGAATGATACAGAAGAATACATTGCAATTAATAAACCCTCTTGCCTTCTTATCTTGCAGGGACATAGAAGCAGTGAGGATAAAGCCTATGAGTGCAGAGGGGAGCTTTTACTTTAGAGCAGGGATCTCCAAACTACGGCCCTCCAGCTGCTTTGGAACCACACATCCTATGAGGCATTGTAAAATTCTGACATTCACAAACACAACTAGGCATGATGGGAATTGTAGTTCCTGAACAACTGGAGGGCCATAGTTTGGAGACCCCTGCTTTAGAGAAGTGTGTTTCTTGAGCACAGAGTATAACGGTGTGGTGCAAGATTGTTTCTTTCCACTGCAGATAGTATTTAAATGGGCTGTTAAGGCCTTTAACTTTGACTGAAGTAATTTTAAGTGGCATAGCAACTCAACAGGGGTAGATGCCAAAATGTTACTAAAGAAAGCATTACTCCAATGCCTGGGAGGTTCCCAGAGAGCTCATAGTTAAAGAAAATTGAAATAGAGCAAAATCAGTAAGTGAGTTTAAACCTAGGTAATAAAACTATATCACAAATATAATGACAGTATAATTGTGTAGATACAATGAAAAATCAGAAAACCAAAAAATAAGCTGTGTGCATACAGTACTACTGTTGTGGGGTGTGGCGACAGACTGACAGGGCTTCCACTCATCCACAGAATTAACTAAAGGTGACCCAGCCAGTAATCATTGTGTGTTCAAGAAGAAGTGTGGATATTCAGGCAAGCTACTGTACGTTCTAAGTTACGTTGCTGGAAGCCCAGAGGTAAGCTGAGCGATAATTGTGAAGTTGTTTGAGCACGTCCTTAGGTGTCATAATGGAGACCATTTGGTTCTGGTGGGTGACCAGTAATTTCATGGGGTGTCCCTATTTGTAAGGTAATTTGTGTTTGGTCAAAACTGAGGTGACCAGTGTAAAGGCTTTGTGCACCTGTGAGGTAGCTGCAGAGATATCAATTTAAAGTGAGACTCCAGCAAAGGGGTCTGGTAACGAGCGTTTAGATCTAGCTACTCACTCTTTGATGTGAACAAAATGCACAAGAGCTAAGATATCTCTAGGAATGGAGGCTGGTGGATGTTTTGGTTTTTGGATCATGTGGGCGCTATCAAGGAGCATGTCTTGAGGCATGAGTGAAGGAAAAAAATTCCGAATAAGCTGCTGCAAATATGGCACAATCTCAGAGGAAGTTACGGCTTTAGGCACTCCTCTGAATTTTATATTATTGCGCCTCGATCGATCCTCCAGGTCGGCAACTTTCTGGCTCAATTGTTGCAAGGCTTCTGCATGCTTACCTTCTATGTCAATCACTGCATTGTGAGCTTTGGTAGCAGCAATAAGATGGCATTCAATATGATCAGTTCGTCCTCTAGGACATTTCATGTTTTCAGGCTTTCCATTATTTTGCACAAGTGATTTGATCAGTTTTACTGCCTTAGTAATTACCACCTAATCATCTAGGGGAAAACCTGAAAACGTGACCTGTTGGGGCACCCTGAGGACTAGAGTTGAGAAACACTGCTCTAGGAAGTCCACTTTATCATGTAATTGGTTATGGGAGGCTCTGAGTTTACTTTGTAGATCTGCTTGCAAAGACAGAAGCAAAGCCTTTGAGAGTGTTTGGGCTGTAGTTGGGAAAGCTGCTAATGGGTTTACAGGGAAAGTGCCTTCAGCAGGTTTTCTAGCCTCAGCACCATGCTGTCTCTTTACAGTGGGAGGCTTAGTGGGAAAGTGTGCTAGGGTGTTTTACCTCTGTCCCCAGGAGAAGGAGTCAAGTCCATCTATTGCTCCAATAAGTTCCTCCGAGTCATAGGGAGACTCACTCTCAGCTGACATCTGTATAGGAGGCGGCGGTGCTTTTCCGAGTCCCAGGTCATCGCCGATTTGTGGAGAATGCTGGGCAGGCCTAATAAAGTTATCAAGGAGGCGTTGTGATCCCTGTGACTTGGAGCACTTGCGGGACATTCTCCAGAGGTGGCACGTGTAACAATCCTCCGGTTCAAAGGGAAGATATGTGGGTGATCGGCGTTAAGTGTTGCTTAGGCAGGCTGTGGAGAGCTTAAGTAGCCATCTTTCCCCATGACCAGGCCACATCCCAGCTGTAATATCTTGACTGAGGTATAGCTGATGTTATGGCTGCCATGGCCATACAAAAATTTACCTCGGAATTCAACAAATCATGAGTAAATGAAACCACATCCATTTTTATTTGAATTTAAATGGCCAGAGCTGCCATAACCATAAATAACAATAATACAGCTTTTAACATTACATTCTATGTAATCAAAAGTAAGAACAGTAATGTAAATAACTGACATTCTATTAGGTCTTAGGTTTTTGAAGGCACATGTGATCTACAAACTGGCTGTATCTGCCAGCAACTTACCTTATAGCAAGGCCCCCAGCTTCAATTACACCTCTGGGACAATTGCTTACCAAGTTACCACCCGATACAGCCCATTAACCAAAAATACCTTACTGACAACACTAAGTAGAGAAGGTACACCCATACCTGAGATTTGTCCAACCTATCGTTCTCCAAAAACATTTAACCATCTGCCCATTCAAAAAATCTGAGACCTCCGCCCACTGCTATGACATTACCAGTCCCCCTAGAGTGAGAGCACATAGGAAACAATCTCCACCACTACCAACCACAACCACCCTGGCATAGGTGGAGAAAGAAAAGCAAGTGAGCAAGAGGGAAAGAACCAAAAAAGATAGAAAGCGTTGAGGGGAGGAAAAGCTTGTCCAAATCTGTCATGGCTACAACTGGTCTCCCCCTATCAGATCACTAGAGCCACACCCTGCCACCCCTTTCATGCCACCAATTTTTTATCAAAAAATAAATTAACCCTGAATTAACTACAGCCTAGACTTGCAAACCCAGGCATGTAGGACCTCCATTTATTATGTGCACATTGCTCCTGGCCTAATACTTTCTGTGCAGTTATTTATTGAATTCCTATTTTATTTTATTTTATTTTTACCGAAAATATATTGCATGGTGTGCCTCTGTTTTCTACTTAAAAAAAAAAAAAAATACAATTCGGTCATGTACAAAATGACCTGCGCCAGTTTCAACCGAAAACAAACAGTCATATGTATGGCAGACGCTTGAACACAAATTCAAAGCTACTCGGTCCAATTCAGCTGTTCCATCAAATGGCATGGATCAAGATGACTGCGCTTTGTGAGCTCATGATAAGACTGTCAGCTTCATCCGTTTTAGTTTCTCTTTTGTTCCAAGACAAAGATCAGTTTATAATGCATTGTGTTCAGTGTCATAGACGCACACAGTGACATATTTTTATTCACTGCTAAGTGCATAGAGAGGGAGCTTCAGTTTCACTGAGTGTTGCTGGCATGTATTTTTTTTTCTCTAATGACAGTACTTGGCAAAGAAATATGAGCTGCGGACATTGTGTTACTTTTTGCCAGCTTTATTTGCTGCAGCTTCAATAACATTTATATAATTATCATTGTTTCTGAAAACCTTGGACATTGTTTTTTTATTTTTATTTTTTATGTCACTTAGAAAGAATACAATGCGAGAATACAATTGAGAACAACGCCATTGTTTTAACATTGAAAGTACAACTTTTAAATAAAAGATGCAGTCATTGTAATAGCGGAGACTGGGCAATGTAAAGTAATGTTAACCCTAGCAAAATAACATTGTTTGCTAAAGCACTATCGTTATGATATGGCCACTATCATAAACAAGTGCTATTATTTAAAAAAACATACACATTTTTGTCATTTTATTGCATCTTAGTGCTGGCGATCCCATGCAGTCCTTATTTAATTATGTTATGCCTACATGCTAGCATTAGCTGCATGGAAAGTTAACGAAAAAAGCCTTGATCCCTATGGACTGAGGAAAGTGGGAAAATAGTGCTGAGCCCATACGGTTATCTCAATGGTATTGCTGGCATCAAAATATTGATGTTGTTAAAAGTATTTTAAATGGAAAAAAAAATAATGGCGCTAGTGAAAGTGAAATACATTGGAGGGGTGGGTCTAATGGGTTGGGAGGCCAAGCTAAAGACTGTCTTAAGATTTTTGATTTTGTGCTTTTCTTAACAGTGTGTAGATATTGGAATCTTATCAGAGGATTACTGTTGATATGAATGGTCTGAAACTTTATTTTTATTTTTTATTATATATATATATATATATATATATATATATATATATATATATATATATAATTGTATTGGAAATTTTTTAATAAACATAAAACAGTAATGAGAGTAGTGAAAATGAGGATAAGATATGGCTATCTTGTAGTGTAACAGTCAATAAGAATAGAAGAACGTTCTACATTTCGGTTAGTCATAGTCAAAATCAGTCATGGCTACAGCAGCAATGACAATATTAACATGGTGGGCAGCTGTCTCACATGGGGAAATGTTCTCTTTAATTGTCTTCTACCTTCGTAGTGGGTAATGGATGGCAAACCAGACTGCAGAACTCTAAGGCCCCGTACACACGACTGAACATGTCCGCTGAAACTGGTCCACAGACCAGTTTCAACGGACATGTTCGGTCGTCTGTACGTCCGACCGGACAATTTTCCATCGAATCGGACAGGTTTCCAGCGGACAAATGTTTCTTAGCATGCTAAGAAACATTTTCGCTGGAAGCCTGTCCGTCGGACATGTTCGGTCGTCTGTACAGACTCACCGGACATGTCCGCTCGGCCGAAAGCCCTCGCATGCGTCAAAGTGATTCGACGCATGCGTGGAAGCATTGACCTTCCAGGGCCGCGCATGTTGCCGCCTCATCGTCGCGGCCACGTCACCGCGTATCGTGTCCATGCGGATTTCTGTTTGATGGTGTGTACAACCATCAGACAGAAATCCGGCAGCGGACATGTCCGATGAAAACGTTCCGGCGGACCGTTTTCATCGGACAGTCCGTCCGTGTGTACGAGGCCTAATACAGTAATATATAAATAGCAATAAATCAAAAATTAAAAAATTGTGATAACAAGTAGGCAAAATGAACTTGGGTAAAAAAAATGCTAAAAGCCTTGATATAAAAGCAGCCAATGGTTCATAAACACAGCAGCGATTGTGAGACTGAGCCTCAATTGTTGAATAATGTAAAAAATCTCTTGTTGACAGTTTTATGAACTTATTATAGTTTATAGAGTATAGAACATGCTTTATTTTGGTTGCTGACTGTTAACAGATTGCAATCCTGATTGTGAGTAGTTGTAAAATGACATGATTTACTGGTTTCTTGAATCTAAAGCAGATGAGTTCATTTTGATGTAAACATTCCTCTTATATATTGATATTAGATTGCTACAGCAATAGGAGGATTTATTTCATATACAGTACTGTATGTTTATTGCACACCTTTACATTATGATTTTTTTTTTTATGATTTTTTTTTTATTATGATTTTTTTTAATGTTTATTTAATTTTTTTATTTTATTTGTATGTGCACCTGTTCTGATATGTTAGTGAATGATTTAATTCCACCACTATCTGATTGGCGTGTTCCTCAGGGCCAGTACTTTTAATACATTTATTTAATGAATTATTTGTATGAAACGTACAGTATGTGTTCTGTGAATGTTTTCATGCTTTTCTCCCATTTTTGTGTGATGATAATTATAATAGTCATCTTTATGTACTGAATTGTAACAGTATCACGATACCTAATTTATTTATTTTTTAGATTCACTTCTATATGTATGCCTTATTCTTATTATCTGGTACTGTAAAAACACCTTTTTTCTATATACATTTTTATTTACCATTTTCAAATACAATTTTGTAACGACAAGTAGTGAACTAGGACATGAAAATATGCATTTCAAGTAGGAGCATCAATGTGGTTCAATCAATTGCAGAGCATTAATGTAAAATAATAAAAGAAAAACAAAAAGGGGGGAAATTAGTTGTTGCTATGGAGGCATTCTTTTGATGGCTCCCAAGCTCTTATGATGGCTTTACTTCTGTGAGTGCATTCTCAGACATTTTAATTGGCTCTTAGGAAAGTAAGTATGGGGAGTTGATCTAAACACTGTTATTGTGTGGTAATCAATAAGCATGTCCTAGCAGGTTTTCTATCGCAGCAGTTCTCAACTCCTGACCTCGGGATCCACTAACAGGCCAGGTTTGCAAGATAACTAAAATAAATCACAGGTGATATCATTTGCTGCTCAGTGATTGCAGTATTCTAGTCTGCATCTTACCAAGAAATTCAGTGGAAGCTTGGATTACGAGCATAATCCGTTCCAAGAGAATGTTCGTAATCCAAAGTACTGGCATATCAAGCAAGTTTCCCCAAAGTCAATGAAAATGAAAATAATTTGTTCCGCATTGACTTCAATGGCATGCAATACCACATGCGGCCAGAGGTGGGGGGCGCCGGAGAGCCTCGGGAACACACGAAAAGGCCTGAGGACAGCTCGGCTGACCTTGGCAAACCTCCGGCTTGGGAACAGCGTATTTCTGAGTCTTTCCGAACGGCGCCACTTGGCTCCCACGCCCCCCCCACCTCAGGCCAAACGCGGTACTTCACACTGCATTGGCCTGAATCCTGCTCATTTCGCGAGTCAACACTCACAAACCGAGTTAGGATTTTTAAAAATACAGTGCTCGTATTCCGAAACACTCGTTAACCACGTTATTCGCAATCCGAGGTTCTGCTGTACTTAAAGTTTGTCTTTTTAGTGGGTCCTGAGGACAGGAGTTGAGAACCACTGATCTAGAGTTAAGCCTCTGTGCTAAACCCGGGACTATCAAAGTAAGGTTGGGAGGGAGCTCATATTTGGGGTAAAGATGGGAGAGTGGAGAAGGGACTAAGAATGCTTAGAGGGAGGCGTAGTATGAATGGGGTTGTCGAAAGAGAAAGGAGGAAGCGCGGGGGGGGTGCAGTGTCTTTGGGAGAAGAATAACAAGACAGAGCAGATAACAGTGGAGCTGAAGTGTCCTCCAGAGAAGTCAGAGGAAAGGGGTTAGCCAGCATCTCTGCGAGTCCTATAACTCAAAGGGTCCCCAAGTGTCTGTCAAGGTCAGGTGGCCACTTAAGGTTGTGAGCTCCAGCATTGGGCATGAAAAGCACTTACCTACCAACTGGACACATCTTCTTACCGTACAATTCTGGTAATATATTATGTTCTTTGTATTGCCTACTTTTTGCCCTGATGAAGGGATACCTTTTGAATCTACAGAAGCGTTGGCTTTAACTAAATTTTACGATTGATTTATACTCAACAAAAAGATTTTCAAAAACATATTTTTTTTTTACTTTATAAATAAAACGTCTGGAGTTTTAGCTGGGTGTTTTGCACTTTCTTGCTTGCACACTAATCTACTCAAGACAATTGGGAGGCTAGTTACTAAAACTGCAGCGTGCAAAATCTTGTGCAGCTTTGCATAGAAACCAATCAGCTTCCAGGTTTTATTGCCAAAGCTTAGTTAGACAAGCTGAAGTTAGAAGCTGATTGGCTACCATGCACAGCTGCACCAAATTCTGAGTGCACTGGCTTTAGTTAAATCATAGTTCCTTTTTTTTACAAAAAAATTACCATATTTGCCGGCGTATAAGATGACTGGGCGTATAAGACGACCCCCTAATTTTCAAGCCAAAATTTTGGTTTTGGGATATACTCGCCGTATAAGACTACCCCCTTCCTACTAGTCATGCCTCGCCTCACGGTGCCACCATTACATGCCAGACTGTGCCCCATTACATGCCAGACTGTGCCCCATTACATGCCAGACTGTGCCCCATTACATGCCAGACTCGCTGTGCTCTTACCTTAGCCTAAGACATGCAGAATCGCGGCCGTACGTTTTTTCAAAAGCCGCGCCTCCTACGTCTTCTGTTCCGTGATAGGCGGAACAGTCAGCTTCCCAGGAGGCACTGTGTTCAGTGTTCGCCTATCACGGAGGCCCTCTCGTCCGAGGACGAGGGGGCCTCCATGATAGGCGAACACTGAACACAGTGCCTCCTGGGAAGCTGAGTGTTCCGCCTATCACGATACAGAAGGCGTAGGAGGCGCGGCTTTTGAAAAAACGTACGGCCGCGATTCTGCATGTCTTAGAATAAGGTAAGGATTTTAGGTTACCGGCGTATAAGACGACCCCCGACTTTTAAGAAGATTTTAAGGGGTTAGAAAGTCGTCTTATACGCCGGAAAATACGGTAAATGAACTCCACATATCCTGGCCAACCCTCCAGACCTCACTGCGCATGATGTCCATGATCCCCCATACTGCCATTGTTGCAGTTTGCTCACCATACATTGAGTTTGGTATTTTTCATAAAAGGTGAACTTACCCTTTAAATCAGATACTTGGAAAATATTAAATTCACTGTCTATGGCAACACAGGTTTCATTGAATGCAGCAAACTGCAATTTGACTTTAGCAGTACACATGCAAATCCCTTAAAATGCACAAAAATGAATGTTAATGTGTTTTTCTGTGCTTTTGAATAAAGTAGATATAAACATTTTCCTGTCTATGAACAGTGACCTAAAGTATCCATGGAAACAACTAAAAATGCAAATGAAAAGTGCATTTTGGTACATTAAACACAATATATAAAAACATATATACAATATGGGCATTTTAAAACACATTGATGTGAATTGACCCTTAATGGGGTTCCAGGTAATGATTTGTTATTCCTAATTTTTACCTCACCTCGCGCTTGGTAAATAAAGTGTCCTGGCAGGACAATATAGAAAGAGCACCTTGCTAAGTTTTTCAGCTTTTTGAATGTGTCTAGTTTGAGGTTTAGACCCCTAACAAATGAATCTGCATCTTCCAAAATAACTTCAGAAAATACAAATCGGAACAATGAATTTATGAAACCAATCCGAATATACAAAACAAATTCCGAAAACAAATCATTCTTGCATAGCAAATTTGATAAAATTAAATGTTTAACTTAAAGCGGAGGTCCCACGATTTTTTTTAATTAAAAGCCAGCAGCTACAAATACTGCAGCTGCTGACTTTTAATAAATGGACACTTACCTGTCCAGCGTGCCCGCAATGTCTGCAGCAGAAGACGAGCAATCGCTCGTCTCTCCGCTGTCCCCACCGCCATCCTCGGTGAGGGAATCAGGAAGTGGAGCCTTGCGGCTTCACTGCCCGATTCCCTACTGCACATGCGCGAGTAGCGCATCGCGTTTCCAGTGGTCCCCGTTGTCTCCTGGGACCAGTGTGTTTCCCAGAAGGCAGCGGGGGGGACAGGAAGTGGAGTGACTCCTGTGGGAGTCCCCCCCGGAAGTGGGTGCAAATATCTGTATTATACAAGCATCTGAACCCCCCTCCCCCCTGAAAGGGATCACAGGAGTGCAATCGTTTTGGAAACGGTTGCCCGTTTTCAGCAGAGAGCGGTCTGAAGTCTGCTCTCTGCTGACATCACTGGAATTCGTCCAGGCACCACATCAACCCGACAAGAGACGGCCGCTTCCCGCCACAGCTCATCGCTCCAATGAGCGTCGAGGAGCAGAGAGGAGAGCTGCTCACTGACAGGCAGCATCTCTCCGCTCGGGGAGCTGAGTTCTCAGTTCTCAGTGAAGAGGCGCAGGGGGACAGATGCAGCATCGGACTGATGCTGCATCCACCTAGGTAAGTATGATGGGTTAAAAAAACAGGAACCCATACATCTCTTTTAAAGATCACTTCCAGGCTTCATGCTCTCCACCTACAAAACTTTTGGAAAGTTTTTGATGTTGTAATTTTCTAGAAAATGTAATTACAAAAAATTCACTTCTTTTTTAATTAATTTTTTACATACTGTCACCAGTGCAGTTACAGCATCATTATATAACTGGTGTGGCGGTAATCAGGAACACTGACTGTTGACAGTGCGAAAAATGTATAATTTTTTATTTCTTATTTTATTTTTTTAAGTTTTTTTTTATTTTTTAACACACTGTGGCCAGAGCAATATAATGTTACCATAGTACTACTCTGGGGAAGTGTACCCCTTGATTGCTTATAGCAGTGAATTGCATTGCTATAAGAAAGCATTTTACTGAATGAAACTGATTCACTCACTTGCTTTGTTGTGATTAGCTGTGATTGGTCAAGATAATGACATGGTACAGTTGGGCTGTGAGTGACCTTTTCCTGTGCCATGTGATCACATTGACCAATCACAGCTAGACATCCATTGTTTACAACTGTCATGTGACCTGCTGTGATTGGTCACAGCGTGTGCATGGTATCGGCAGGGAGCCAGTACAGTGATCAGTCATCGGCTGTGTCCAGTGAATACAGCCAGTGACAGCCTTTCACTCAGAATGGTAAAGCCACTGCTCGGCCATTGTTCTGCTATATTCTGGGGGGGAAGGCGGTAAGATCTTTCTACTGTTGTGCCACACTTTGATGCAGTTTGCAGGGGGGGGCGGGGAGTTGGGGTGGTGTCATGGTTGAGTTCTTGCACCTATTCTCTGACAAAAAAAAGCCCTGGATGAATTTCCATATAGTCCTACAGATATAACCAGCCCTTTGAGGACAACCATAATGCTTATGCCGCCCACGATTAAATTGAGTTTGACACCCCTGTTCTAGAGGGATATGCTTTGTTAAGTTTTAATTTCTAAGCTTTACAACCACTTTGAATGAAAAAATTGAACCATCGTTGGGCTATTATCATTAAAACCAGGGCCGTTTAAAGGAATTTGGGGGCCCCAAGCAAAATGGGGGCCCCCAAGCACCCCCCGCACGCAAAGCCTACCTTAGCGCTACAATAATTTTTTACACCCATGTTCTTACCCCCCCCCTCCCTAGTCCCTATGTTTTTCTATTCTCACCTCCCCTTCTTTCCTGTAGGCAGCCGATGTAGCGTGGCCAAGCTCCTCTTCCTCCTGTCAGTCCCGTGTTCTATCATTATGGGTCCCCAGTCCCCTATCAGATAGTACCCGGGCCGGGCCGCACGGTACAGGAGATTTCGTTTCCTGTGTTCCCGGCCGGACTGAAGGCAAGTGAGCACTCAGTGTGCACTTCCTGTCAGTCCGACTGGGAACAGGAAATTGAATCTCCTGTACCACGCATGGTACCCGGCCTGACTGACAGGACTCCAGGAGGAAGGAAGAGGAGCTTGGCCACACTACAGCCTGGGAAGGGGAAGTTGGGGGCCCCAGGCCAGCTCGGGGGCCCCAAGCAATTGTTTGTTTTGCCTGTCCTGTAGCGACGGGCCTGATTAAAACTAGTATATACGGTATATGCTATAAAACAATGCAAACAGCAATGTGGTGTGCAGTAGGTAATCAGATTTCTGATTACTGTAGTCTTATTGGGCTCAGGTTAATCTAGTTGGTTGTTATGGATTGCTTTGGACAAGGCTTGTTTTTCCTTTATTGAATAAGCCTTTAAAATGTTGGGTTCCTTTAAAGACTGTTCTGTATGCACCTCATTGTAATTCAGTAGTGATTTTTCCAGACTTGTCTTTTTTTTTTTTCACAATTTATTGCAGAACAAAAAATGAAATCACGAGTGCCAACACACAATCGTTTCCCCATCCTTCTCTTCTCCTCATCGATTCTTATTAAAAAGCTATCAGAAAGATGGATCTTAGATTAAATTTACTTATGCTTTAACTAACTTTCCCCTCTTTCAGAACAAGCCATAAGATGGATCGTGGAACACTTAAAGCCACTTAGCTAAATGTTAACATGTCATTTGACAGGTAATCCATTTCATGGATGAGTCAGTGCAGAGTTATAGCCTTATATAGAGGAAGTCTTAAAGGGACACTGCGGTCAGATATGAAAAGTGTTGCATCCAAACTGAGTCACACTGTACAGAAATGTTTTTTTTATTTTTTTTTTATTTTATATTCTACCTAAAATTAATCTTCTGCGCCTGGATGCCCTGCTAGCCATATCACTGTATTTAGTCATCTTTTTGAAAAACCCTGAATCTGAACCTATCAAAACATAGGCTGGTGTGTTCTCTGGTTCCAGCTCCATTCACTTCCTGGGATCACTACACCAATTCTTACACAAATTGGCACATGTGAAAGTGGTCTAGGATCAGGTAACAAGAGGCTGCAGTGTGAGAAGTGGGATGAATCTGTCTGGAAGAGATTATACGAACATCTTAAAACAAAACTTAATTATGTTATTGTAACGGAATGACCCGGGACAAACAGAGACTTTGGAAGGATGAGGGGTACTCCTGTGCCAGCGTCATTAATAACTCTTATGTCTAGGGTCACCTTATGTCCGATAGGGCCATAGGGTGACTGAGAAATGATATCCTAAATTACAGGACAGGGGACATTACTGATAGCTCATATTGCAATTGGAGATATTGCAAAGTGTTGGTTTATTCTATGACTCATCTCTCTGTGTAGACTGTTGACATGCTAATTGAGTCTGGTCCAGGATCTCTCATTATGTATGCTAAATACTGTTGGGTGTGTGGAATGGAACTTGTCAAGCTGTATGCGGAGACAGAACGTCTGTCTAAAGATGTGGATTGAGGGGTATTCATTGTGTGATGGTGTGTTGTTTGAATTCTGTTAATGAAGGAATGTGACTTCTCAGGTGGAGTGATTAGGACATGATAATTATAGACCGACGCCGACATGTCTAGAATGTTTAGCAATTAGCCATCTGAAGGTGTATTGAAGCCCCCCCAGTGTGTGGGTGGAGAGTTTGATTGTTCCTGTGATCACTGAAGCATGCCTTGAAAACTGTATATAAACTTGAGAGCTAGCCATTAAAGTTGTCTTGCATTTGAAACCAGAACACAGAGCTGTGTGTCTCGTGTCTGGGGGGGAATTCTTATGGGTCGTGTTCGTTTGCCTGATTGTGGAGTGTCGATAAGCTGTCGTGGGTTAATGGAAGGTCATAAACGGTGGTGACCGTTAGTTATGTATTGTCTATCTATTGTTTACAATAAAAAGCAGCTTTTTCTGGAATACTCAGCTCCTCTTCCTCCGTATCCCCCACAAAATCTAGTGACTTCCAAGAGTTGGCTATTGTCTGCTTTGTAGCGGCAAAAATAAAGGAGACAAGCGTTACGACTGAGCGTGAAACTCCCTCAAGGGGTTTGTTCAGGAGCGCTTTGATCGGGTCTGTATGTAGGTTACAGCCCAGACCTGTGTGGATTAAGGTGTAAGTATATACTATAGGCAGTCCCACCAAATACAGTATGTAGTATAGTGCCTTCCTGACCACATGACCAGAAATAACCAAGGGATAGTTTTGGTTAAAGTGGTTGTAAACCCTCAAACCAAAAAATGTAAAACCTGCAAGACAAAGGCATAATGAGCTAGTATGCATGCCATACTAGCGCATCATGAAATACTTTCCTTGAAGCCCCGCAGCGGTCCTCGTATACTGGTCCGGCCGGCAACATCGCTTCCGGAGTTACTTCGGGGTATCACGGCTTCCGATGCTGTGATTGGCTGGAGCCACGATGACGTCACTCCCACCAGTAATGGCACACTAGCTGAAGCAACGGCATTAACGTGCCGTTGCCTCAGTGCACACGTGCCGATGACGTCGGCACATGCTGATACATGGGATATCTCCTAAACTGTGCAGGTTTAGGAGATATAGTGGTAGCTACATGTAAGCCTTATTATAGGCTTACCTGTAGTAAAAAGTGGTTGTAAAGGGTTACTTAGGTGCTCAACCTGTGGCCCTCCAGCTGTTGCAGAACTACAAGTCCCATCATGCCTTTGCCTTTGGAAGTCATGCTTGCAAATGTCAGCGGCTTGCAGTGCCTCATGGGAATTGTAGTTCTGCAACAGCTGGAGGGCTGTAAAGCACCCATGCTTTACAACGACTTTAACTCTTCAACTTAGACACACCATGCTAAAAGGAGACTAGGACCAATGTCAGATGAGCGATTCGGTCACTGGTGAGAACCAACCAGAAACAGAATTTCTAAATAGACTTCTTACCTGCATCTGTGGCATTGCTTCAATACTGGTCGAAGCACTATGTAATCGTTCTTGCACTGGCAAGGCTACACCTTGCACGTTCAGATAGATCAGGCATGTGCAAAGTCCAGCCCGTGGGCCAGTTGCGGCCCGCGGCCTGGTTTTATATGGCCCCCACTTGCAATTTGCTTTTATCACTTTTGTGGCCCCTAATAATAATGATTATAATAATAAAATAATAATAATAGCTCATCCTTGCCCTGAGTGGAGCTTGGGGGCCACAGAAGAGATAGAGGCCAGATTTCTCAGGGGATAAAGAACAACCTGACCTCACCCTTACCCTGAGCGGAGCTCTGGGATTTGTTGGGGGCCAAAGAGGAGATATATATATATATATATATATATATATAATATTCACCACACACAGCTACAAAGGTAGGAGAATTCTTTTTGGGCAGTGTATTAGTTGCTCGGACGAACACACTGACACAGAATCTTAATGGTTCATAGAATGTCAGGCAAAATGGTCGGCCCTCACGCACGTTCACTTCATCAAATCTGGCCCTCTTTCAAAAAAGTTTGGACACCCCTGAGCTAGAGAGTGAGCAATGTCATAGAAGTAGGAAAATGGTTTCTTTGGTCTCCTATTAAACCTGTCACATTCAAGTTGCCTTCAGCAACGGGATCGTTAGCCTGACCTGGTCCTCGGGTCCCATTGTTTGTTTGCCTCCAGTTAATATTTATGAGTATTTTCCATTCGGCAATGCAGTGTTGATAACATGGCTTGGTATTGTGGAAGAATTTCTGTCTCCCATCTGCTTCCCGTAGAACAGATAAAAGGAATATATTTCTAACTGGCGCTTTACCCCGAAGGTTTTGCTTTCAGAGATGGATCAAGGCATATATACTGAAAAAGACTTTGCACTTAGAACTGACCAAAGGGAGATCACACATCTCATCATCATTGTCCTTTTATTTCATGCAAAATGCTCTGAGCAAGCAGCAGACATTAAAGCAACCACGTCGGGTTTATATATCTTAGAATATTCCGTCTGACATTTGCTGGGCTCACACCAAATGCACTTTCTCTGTTCAAATTTTCATGCCGTATGAGACAACTTTAAAAATTTGTATGGTGCATGTTTCAAAGGCTCAGCAGGATGGTGTAAAAAGAGGGAAAAAATAATGGCCACCGTATCACTCATAAATAAACAAGAGCTGAGCTCTCGTCTTCTTTAAGGTTGGCGGGTAAGGGGAAAAAAGCATAAACAGAATCAACTGTAGTCGTAACTATGTAATGCATGCGCAGAATCACACAACGAAGGCTTTAGATGGCGTTAAATTTATTTCCAATTTCTTAAGTGATAGCTGAACTTGTAATGAACCCTCTAAACTGATATTTACATTAGTGGCTGGATAGAGGACAATATTTCTGTTTAATACGTAATCATCTCTTTCTCTTCTCAGCGGTGGTAATAATTCCAGGCATCACAGTCCGCGTCTTGAAATAAACAAGATTTTCGTAGGTACCTCCAGGGGCCGTTTGCTTTTACAACAGAAAATCACGGCATTGTTCTTTTCTGTGCCTTAACGTGGGCTTTGAAAGATTAGAGCATTTACAAAAAGATGCTGTTGTGTATTCGTTTCAATAACCTTAAAAATAAGAGTAAATATGAATAATATTGCTATCATAATATATGTTATGTTTTTACATGATATACGTAATTTCCATTTTACCTATCAATATCTAGATAACACAGATGGATATCTAGATAATATAATATCTAGACAACACGGATGCATCCATTTTGTTTTAGAACAATTCTTCAAGGGCATTCCTAGCATTTTTGAATATACAAAGAAAAAAGTTGCGCTAATGTGCGTTTTACAAGATGAACTGACACCAGCGCAAATAATGCAAGAAATAGATAGCAAACAGTTATCACACCGTGAACTTGGTAAGAAAACAAATGGGCCGTAATGGGTTAATCACAGTCCACCAAAAAAGCCCATAGCAGATTGAATAATCTTGGTCTCCAAAGTGAAAGAAAAATAATCCCAACTCCGGAAGAAAGTGATGATAGAAGCACCTCCACCTTAGTCACACACTGACTCTGACCGGAACTCTATGATCTCTTATTACAGGAGATCATAGACAGCATATAATAATGGTATCCTCACAGCATATCACCAGACTGGAACGGTCACAGTAATGGATGGCCTCAAGCGGTATACCGATATATGTTTAAAAAGAAAAGAGAGCTCCCATAGCATAAGATCCTCAAGGTTTTTAATAAGATAAAAAAGATGTACACTTACATCAAAGTAGTTTTCATACAGCATGTATAAAAATCAAGCCAGCTGGCTCCTCGAACAAGCAGCCCGTGTCTTCCGGGTGTTAACACTTGACGTGGTGACGTCAGAACGTTGCCTCCCAACGTTTCGTCTCTAAGGGGACGTGGTCACGGAAGCATTAGCATTTTTGACACCTTGGGTTGATAATTGTTTAACAACCTCCTCCCATGACAAAATTTCATAAATATAAATTACCTTACCCCGGGCTTCGGTACTGAATGGGGTGACGTGAAATCCCAGTGCGTACCCACAGTCTTGTAAGATTGCTCCCCAGTATAATGTAGGAGCATCTTCTTATGAGATATTGGGTACTCAGCCTTTCCCCAGGAGCTCACCAGAAGGAGCATTTATTTATGATAAGGAAGGGAGCAATTCTTATATTAAGTTTACCTTGCATTTTTACTGTCTGTTCTTCTTTAAGAACACACACAATATGTTGGTGTTGCAGTCCTATTCTTGCTGTGGACAAGGTTTAAGCGGCTTCATTATTTGAATCAACTACAAAACCGCAAAGGAAAAGATTATCAAATAGCAATAGTCAAGTAAAATGGTGCCAATTGTGCCCATTTAAGTGGTTCCACTGGCTGTGCAATACAATGGTTAAGAGTTTGCTTGGACTTGAGAGCCTCTGGAAGTTCCTGTGTATACTCCAGTTGTCTCACACTTTTCGTGACACCTCTCCAAGGCATTGAGCTGCATAGACTTTACATGGTGTAAAGCCTTTCAGCTACTTCACAGCCAGAAGGAGAAAGGACAAACCTAGATATACCCACCCAACACACTGGGCTAAATAGGAATTGGCCAGCTGTTACATATTCATAACTGACATAAAATTCATACTTTTCACACAGCCCACCAGGTACAAACAATGATTCCTGGCACAAAATGTATTTGTTGGAGTTTCAGGTCACAGCAAATTCTGGAAGAACGCCTGGAAACAGTCTGGCTAGCATAAAGCCTTAGTGGTCCAGTAACATAAAAAGCAGATTAAAGTATTATTAAACCCACAGCAGTAAAATCAGTCTGTATATGCAGTAAAGCATGCTTTACTCACTGTGAAACCTAATGGGTTAAGCATTGTATAAAAAGGCTGTTTGATCTTGCCTTCTCTTAACCTCCCCATCTTCCAGAGTCCCCAATCTATCCCTATAGTACAGAGGCAAGAGGCAAGCTGCACATGCTCTGTTTAGTGTGTATTGCTAGAGTTTTGTTTTTCTTGGGAAAGTGCATGCATCAACACAGGGCCAGTCAGCACTGTCCAGACAGATGGCCAGGGGTCCCGCAACCTGATAGAACAGTCAAAGCAGAATTAAAACTCCTCATACAAGCTTTAACTAGACACTGATAGAAGTCAGAAGACTGCTATATACTGCTGAAGATTTTTTTTATTTAGCCCTTTATATATACGAAAATTATCGCATTTACATGTTCTGTGTACTGTGGGACACCAGATATAGTGACTGCAGGGTCCTGGTTTTAGTAAAACTTTAAATGTGGAACTCGGGGTCTGTCTGATATCTAACACACCCTGGCTAGAAATGATGGGTACAATAACCCTTTCATGACCAGAAGTGACTGATACCCAGACAAGCAGTTTCAGCCTGACAATGACTGACTAATATGCATGCCTAAATAAGTTCTTTTTTTTCATGGACATACAGGGGCAGATTCACGTACCTCGGCGCATATCTCTGCCGGGCGCAGCGTATCTAAGATACACGATGCCGCCGTAACTTTTTTTTTTTCGAATCCTCAAAGAATTTGCGCCGTAAGTTACGGCTGCGTAGTGTATCTTTGGCGGCGTAAGGGCGCGGAATTCAAATGGATGTGATGGGGGCGTGTTTTATGTAAATACGTTGTGACCAGGCGTAAACAGCGTTTTTTTTGAACGGCGCATGCGCCGTCCGTGGGGGTATCCCAGTGCGCATGCTCGAAATTAAACCGGAAAAAAATGCCAATGCTTACAACAGTGACGTCATTCTACGCAAATCCCTATTCGCGAACGACTTACGCAAACGACGTAAAAAAATCAAAATTTGACGCGGGAACGACGGCCATACATAACATTGAGTACGCCTCATAATAGCAGGGGTAACTATACGCCGGAAAAAGCCGAACGCAAACGACGTAAAAAAATTCGCCGGCCGGACGTACGTTCGTGGATCGCCGTAACAAGCTAATTTGCATACTCAACGCGGAATTCGACGGAAACGCCACCTAGTGGCCGCCGAAAAAATGCACCTAAGATCCGACGGCATACTAAGACGTACGCCTGTCGGATCGATCCGAGATGCAGTCGTATCTTGTTTTGTAGATACAAAACAAAGATACGACGCGCAAAATTTTAAATTACGCGGCGTATCAAGAGATACGCAGGCGTAATTCTTTTGTGGATCTGCCCCACAATGTTTTAATTCGATACTACATTTCATATTAGAAACCCTGCTCTTTTTTTAAATTATATGATAACATTTTAGATACTGTGATTGTATCAGACAATTGCAATGTTAAGCAGATGGGATTGCAGGTACCACTGCAGCCTAGAGGTGGCACTGTTCACCTGAAAGCATTTGCTTTTTTCAGTGAAGCATTCAGCCCCCCATGTGATCAATCTTTCATAGCCGACATAGTGATCCCATTATTGGTAAACAATATGATTGGCTCCCGATTGTCACTGTGGAATAACTTGTGCTTTTCAATAGAGAAACTCCCCTTTTATGTACAAAAAAGTATGGCTTCCGAGATAGCCACTGTCACTATTTGTATTTAGATATACTGTATGTAGCGTTACCCCCGGAGGAGCCGCTGGTTAAATTTGGGATCGGCGTACTTAAGTTACCTCTGTAATGTGTCTAGGGATGATGACGGCAATGATAGCAGTAATAGAATGTCCAGGCTGTTGGTTGACGTTTTCAATGCTTTATTTTTCCGGTCAACACGACCAACATGTCAACTTGAGGTAGACAGGACAGGTTGGTGAAAGAAGAATGAACTTTGCAGAATCAGGCTATGGATAAGTTAAAGCAGTCCTGCTTTTACAGCAACTCTTTCCTTCAGCCGAAGTGGGTAAAGTGCCCCCGGACAGGTCCCGCTCACAAACCTGGCAGCCAGAGCGCCCCTTAGAACTTGTGGAAAGGAACAAGTCTCTGCCACAGACTTGGCTCTAATTACATTTTGGGGTTAAAGATGAGACCTCTGCCACAGGCCTAGTACTTGAAAGTTTGAACGGTAGAGCGAATCCTCCCAATGTATCTTTTTGGGGTCACCGACTGACAGTCTGAATATAACCTGTCTGTGTCCGGTCACCCAGATCCCCGATGGTTCGTTCAAGCCCTATTGGATCACCTGCCTCCGGGTTCTCCTCAGACCGATCCCCCACCGAACAGCACCCAGCTTGGGATCTTCTCAATAGAGATGGGGGACCCAGTAAGTCACTGGGGCCCCCTTTGTAGCATCAGTTGCTCCGGGCCTTAGGAGCAAAGAGTCAGGAACTCCGCGTAGCACGTGCGCCCCGGCCTGGTAGGCCATAACGCCAGGGCCCGTGATGTGCGCACACCCTAAAGGTGGGTGCCACACCTGGAACCAGAAACCTGCGAAAGAACCCAAACCAATGGCCTCCGCCACAGAAATACCCCTCCCCAGCATGCACAGCGAGGTCCAACTCCTCTCATTGGCTGCTGGGAAGAAGTGACTCCGCCTGGACCCCTCTGGCGCCATCTGCCGTCCAGAGATGAAACTGCCTCCCTGGACGAATTTTTTTTATTTTAAAAGACCAGTTTTAGTTTCTACTGCTTGTTGGTGTAGATCAATTTTAAACCTACCTGTTGGAAACGTACCTTCATTCTCTTCAGAGATTGAAAGCTTTCATTAAATAATATGTTCTGTGTTTTCAGAGCCATTTTTAACAGCTAAGCCTCTAATTTTAATTTGCAATAACATTTATTGCAAACCAAACTGACAAATGAATATCCATTTTAGCAGTTGCTGTAATCATCTCCTGAATAATTTGATAAGATTTCCAGTAATAAATTGCTCTCGGCGGACAGGCCGCTTCTTTAAATTTTGATTGAAGCCACCTCGTGGGATCCTGGGTTTAGATGAAAAATTTGTGCAACAAGATAGCTGTTAAAGTAACACAGTGTGACGTGTCATGCTGTCCACATTCTTCAGCGTGGGTGATTCTAACAACTCGGAGAGCCATAACCCTGTGACCATTCAAAGCTTTCATTAGCTGGGTGTTGGATTTGTATTTCCACTAATATATTGTGAATTATTACCATTGCTGAATGCTGCAGGCAACCCTTGGTAATCCTCCATTAAAGGGCAACTCTTCATTACGTAATAATTAAAGGGCTGGGGAGATCAGAGGGAAATTAATGTAGTGTGTAAATTGTCTGTTTAATCTGTGTTCAGTTCTTGCAATACTCCATGACATAAATCCAATACTGTTCACACAACTTTAAGGCAGCGCTGTCACTATGACAGCTATGCAGCCCCTACATCAGGGGTCTCAAACTGGTGGCCCTCCAGCTGTTGCGAAACTACAAGTCCCATGAGGCATTGCAAGGCTGACAGTTACAAGCATGACTCCCACAGGCAGAGGCAATATGGGTCTTGTAGTTTCACAACAGCTTGAGGGCCACCAGTTTGAGACCCCTGCCCTACATTCTCTTCAGGCCCAATAACTATTTTCCTCCGGCTCTAATCAGGTGCTTCAAAATACACACCCCCTGCCTAGCCCTGCTATAGTAATTCATGCGCCTGGCATCCTGAAAGGGGCTGGGCGCATGGACAGGAAGGGGCGGCGGAGGTGTTAGGGGGGCCGGTGCCCATGCATTGTTGAACCCTACAGACTAATGTCGCATACACGCGGTCGGAACTTCCAAGAAAAGTTCAATGTGAGCTTTTGGTAGGCCGACCGTGTGTAGGCTCCATCTGACTTTTTCTGTCGGAATTTCCGACAGCAAAAATTTGAGAGCTGGTTCTCATTTCCAATAGTCTTTATGCAATTCCGACGCACATAAAAAACATGCATGCTCTGAATCAAGTCGACGCAAGCTCAGAAGCATTGAACTTCATTTTTCTCAGCTCGTTGTATTGTTGTATGCAGGGCCGATCCTAGGCAGGGTGCACAGGATGCATTGCACCCAGGCGCCTGCAGAGGTGGGGATGCCGAACATCTTACAGACTCTCTAACAGAAGCCCTCTCTGTGTCCATCACAGAGACCCCCTTCAGGTCCCAATAAAGTACTCTGCTTCTCTTCCTGTGTTTTGTTTATTGTTAACAGATCATGTAAGGATCCCAGGGTAATGAAGTCTTCGTGGGGGAGCATCTCTGTGGTTGAGTCATTGCCATAGAAACATTTGTAAAGGGGGGGAGTTGGTAAAATGACGACGCCCATGTGGGGGCGCCAGAAATATTTCTGCACCCAGGCGCCTGTGACCCTAGGATCGGCCCTGGTTGTATGTCACTGTGTTCTTGACGGTCGTAATTTTGTGTGACTGGGTGTATGCAACACAAGTTTGAGCCAACATTTCGTTGGAAAACAATCCACGGTTTTCTTGTCGGAATTTCTGATCATGTAAACTGGGATGCCATTAAAGTTCTTGTGCGTGTAAAGGCAATACTTTTGACAGTATAGTGTACTGTATCTGTAGGCAGGTCCGGATTTCCCACAAGGCCACTGAGGCCAGGCCTTGGGGCGGCAGTGGCAAGGAGTCCCTCGACGTCCGGAACATACAGTTAGGGGCAGTAAGTTATGGGGGAATCCGCTCGATCGTTAACAAGTGATTGTGGCGATGTCGCCGAAATCACTTGTAAAATGTGTGCTCCCGTCCATCCTCCCCTCTCCCCCCACACCCCATACCTCTCTCTGCTGGCTCTGCCTTCAGGACTCCGTCCTCCCCCCGGCCACCGAGTCTCCTGTTCCTGCTGCCGATGTACACAGTGAGAGGGGAGAGCTGTGCTCTTCCCATCTCAGCTGTGACAGGAGTTCTAGCACAGTGCTAGGACTCCTGTTTTGGAGGTGACAGGGTCAATAAAGAGAACATGTCACCTCCAATTGCTATCAGACAGGGAATTGTTTTCTCCTGAGTCATAGCAAAAAAGTTAAGTGAAAAAAAATTGATAAAAAAAATAAATAAATAATAAGAAATAATATTTAAATTAATAAAATAAAAAAGTAATTAAAAAGTAAAAAATAAGAAATATAATAAGAAAATTATACAAAAATAAAAAAAAGTAAGCGACAAGCTACAAATAAAAAAAAAAAAAAAAGTGATAAAAAATGAAAAAAAAAATAAAAAATGTGAACTAACCGTGCCGCCCCTGCCATCCGGTTGCCATTCTCCATTGATTTTGGGGGGGGGGGGGGGGGTTTCGGTTGGCGGGGAGGAGGTGCATTGTGGAACCTGGCCTTGGGGCAGCAGGGAGAGCAAATCCGGCCCTGTCTGTAGGTGGGAGGTTGCAGGGCCTATTCTAGTCCTAACTTCCGTTTTCTGCAGATGAACAGCTGGTAGGCAATTACATATAGGCCACAGAATACCTGTCCTTTCTAACACTTTTAAGAAAATAAACTAAACTTTGCAAAGGGGACATAAAATTACTTATTTTACAAAACAACATAGAGATGGGATAGAATTAACAAAGTCTAAAAAAAAAACAACACAAAACAATTTTAATGTTGAAGTGAAAATGCAACACTTAGAATTGTTCTCCCTTTCATCGGTTCAGGAGCTGAATATCTTTTTATGCTCGGCTTCAACTATAATTGGTCCAATTATCCCAGCCATTTGCCATGTTACTGCTGCTCTGTCTCACACCGGGCTCCTTGCTGTTTGCTGATGGTGAGCCCTCTCTTATACATAAAGCATTTGTTCTGTCGGTTTTCTATCGTGCTTCCCCTTGATTTCAATTCACACATCGCTGAGCTTTGCCACCCTGTCTGGCTGGGGTCCCAAGAAAGCGCAATGCAGATAGTACTGCAGTGTGAAATGAAATGTAAGAATTGAATTCTTCTGAATGTGTGGAATAACTTTGCACTTGCAGTGTGGACTGGTACAGGTACAGTATATGCTTCTGTGTCTCATTTTCTACCTGTACAGCGGAAATATGAAGAAATACAGTTGTACATGGGGTGTTCAGCTGACCATTCTGTTGGACTGAATATAAATAAAATGCATCCACTGCATACTGGAGAGCCTTGTATGATTCACAGCAATGCTTAGCCAAGTGTGAGGAGCATTTGGATGAACCTTTCTAGCACTGGGAATAGTGCCCATACTGTTTAGATAGTTACTCATATGATTGCTATCACATATGGCAGTGTGTAACATAAGTGTTTAATAATAATCCCTGAATATCTCCACATGCCATGTATCTCACAATGAATAGTGAAGAAATACATGACTAATGCAAAGCATAAGCCTAAAGCCATAACATCATCTAATAAACAACCTTTCCCAAAGATGACACCTTAGCAGATTAGGTTAGAAAGGGCAAAGCCACAGCTTCATTGAATGTTGAATGAATGAATGAATGAAAAACTTATATAGCGCGGCACATGCGAACTGAATCGCCTCTGGGCGCTTGATGTTTCGTGTCTCATGACATCAAAAGAGCAGAGTTTTAATCTGTCTTCTGAAAGTCAGGTGGTTTTCCTCCAACCGAACGCTGGTTGGTAAAGCGTTCCATAGTCTCGGACCTTGAAAAGCAAACCTTCTTTCTCCTTTGGACTTGTATTTGGTTTTTGGCACCTTGACCAGATTTTGGTCAGTGGATCGCAGAACGCGATTAGAATTGTGAGGTTCTATCTTGTCGCAAAGATATTGCGGCGCCTTCCCATGGATGCACTTATGTGTCAGGCAGACACATAATGTTCCAACATAACAACCAGTAGCAGTCCTTAAGTCCACAACGTCATATGATGTGATGGCAGAAGTGGTTCATGCCTGCCAAGCACGATGAATGGATAATTTATGTAGCGGCATGTGTAAACTTACACTATGTTAGCAAAAGTATTGGGACGCCTGCCTCTACACGCACATGAACTTTATTGGCATCCCAGTCTTCTTCTGTAGGGTTCAATATTGAGTTGGCCCACCCTTTGCTGTTGGCTACAACAGCTTCAACTCTTCTGGGAAGGCCGTCCACAAGGTTTAGGAGTGTGTCTATGGGAATGTTTGACCGTTCTTCCAGAAGCACATTTGTAAGGTCAGGTACTGATGTTGGACAAGAAGTCCTGGCTTGCATTCTCCGCACTAATTCATCCTAAAGGTGTTCTATTGGGTTATGTGTGTAGTTTATGTACGTGTATAGGCAGGTGTCCCAATACTTTTGGTAATATAGTGTATGTCCCCTGTCTTTTTCAGCTTAAGGGGACTTAGTCTTGGGGGGGGGGGCTGTATATAGCCCCCCAAAACACAAGTGTAAACATAACCTTAGTAAAAAGACATTTATTGGCAGTAACTTTTTAATGTTTTCAGAATATATAGTCAACACTGCTAGTTGTTCTTTAAAATAAGGATAAATCTATTTAACTTCTATCGGTATAATTCATGTGAGAATATATTACCATGCCTGTAAAATCCTTGTTATGCCTTTTAGTGAGTTTTGTCATGCCATCTAGTGGGCCAGCAGAGGTATGGTGTTTGCAAATTAAACTATGCAAGTATTCTTCTGATCCCTAAAGCTGGGATATGCAGATTTTATTTGAAAGATCTACCAGATTTCTAAACAAGTACAATCCAACATTTAAATTATATCCAAAAAAATGAAGCCTCGGAGTACACAGTTGTCAGTACATTTTGCCAATTTAACTCAGATCTATTATAAAAAAAGAAAAGTTGACCTCTGTGACCATCTTTCCACACCAGTTCTCAGAAGACCCTCTGTAAGGATCGGTCTTTGCCGAATTCATCATAACCGTTTGAAATTTCAACAAATTATGATTACTTTATTAGGGCTTGTTCAGATGTGCTCCAAAAGCCCGCCTAAACAAAGACATGAAGACACTCGGGTATGGACACACGTCACTGCCCCAATGCTTTGCTTGATGACCATGGCACAGATTAAACCAGGGCTCGACAAATCCCGGTCGCCATGGCGACTAGAAATAGCATCCTGGCGACTTGGCTTGGAAGGTGGGCAAAAAAAAAAAAAATTTTGTTCCATAGGACCGGCGAATAAAATGGCGATCGTTGCAATACTTTCTGTCACGTCGTATTTGCGCAGCGGTCTTACAAGCACACTTTTTTTTGGAAAAAATTACACTTTTTTTAATTAAAAAATAAGACAGTAAAGTTATCCCCATTTGTTTTAATATTATGAAAGATAATGTTACGCCGAGTAAATCGATACCCAACATGTCACGCTTCAAAATTGCGTCCGCTCGTGGAATGCCGACAAACTTTTACCCTTTAAAATCTCCATAGGCGACATTTAAAAAAATCTACAGGTTGCATTTTTTGAGTTACAGAGGAGGTCTAGGGCTAGAATTATTGCTCTCGCTTTACCAATCGCGGCGATACCTCACGTGTGGTTTGAACACCGTTTACATATGCGGGCGCTGCTCACGTATGTGTTCGCTTCTGCGCGCAAGCTCGTCGGGACGGGGTGCGTTTTCTGGCTTCTAACTTTATTAGCTGGCTCCTAGATTCCAAGCAAATTTGTCAAACCCTGGATTAAACCCCCTGTCACCATCGGCGGGCACCACCACCACTGAACGGGAACCAATAAAGAGCCATGACACTTCTGCAATTGTGCTCAATAATACGGTGGCTTGTCCTGTTAGATTCGTAACTTTGGATAAATTTGTATTCATTATGTTCTCTAACAGCCATATTTGAAAGGAAATTCCAATATCTATAATTGAATAGTTAGTAATAGTTTTTTCAGATTTTCGAATTTTCAGGTTTTCTCATTTTCGGATTTTCGTTCTTTTTTTCAGACTTTCAAATTTTTGAATTTCCATTTTATTTTTATTTTTTTGGATTTTCACATTTTCACATTTTTGAATTTCCGAATTTCTAAGGCTTCGAATTTTAGATTTTTCGGATTTTTGAATTTCGGAAAAAATTTGTTAAACAGATTTTTATTCATTTGAATATTTCTGAGAATTTAGTTGAAAAAATGAATTTGGAACGAAACAAATGGCACATGTCTAGCACTAGGTCAAGGGGTAAACGGATTTGTAGTAAACGGATTTGTATTTCTATGTTGTAGCAACTGAAATGACTGAGCCTGGACAAAATAGAGATCTTCGGTTGAGTGTGTCAGGACCTAAACAATTCCCATGCAGATTGCATGCAGCTGGTCTGACCAGTCACTCCGCCCTCCTTGACCAAGCACTGCATACTGCCCAAATTTACAAGTGCCGCGCTATTGCAAACCGCCCGCTGTATTTGTGCTGAGGACTCGGGAAGATGGGTCTGGGGGATCTTTTCCATGTGGGGGGGTGGCTTTGTGCCGCCCTAGGCCAGGAAACAGCACTGGTTGTAGTCAGTTGAGTTGAGGTAAGTAGGACTGCAGAAAGTAGGGTTGTAGTCAGTAGGATTGAGGTAATTTAGGTTTAAAGTCAGTATGGCTGAAGCCAGTAAGGTTGAGGTCTTAAAAAGGCTAAATGATAGCTGGGGCAATGGTCATGACTATGAATGAGGGGGCCCCATAGCAAATTGTTGGTGGGACACTCTGGCTGATCCCAAGTATTAAGGTTGGAAAAGAATACCTGGTTATCATTTGGCTACCAATCCATCAGTAGGGTTGTAGTCAATAGGGTTGATGTAAGTTAGATTGGGGTATTTAGGTTTGAAGTCAGTAGGGTTGAGGTCAGTAGGGTTGAGTTCAGAGCAGGTCACTCAAGTTTCTTCACACCAAGTTCATCAAACCATGTCTTTATAGAGCTGGTTATGTACACAGGGACACAGTCATCCTGAAACAGAAAAGGACCTTCCCACAAAAAGTTTGGAAGCACAATTGTCAAAAAATTGTCTTTATACTGTATGCTGTAGCATTAAAACGCCCTTCATTGGAAACACTGAAGTCAATTGGAGTCCATCTGGCTTTGGTCATTTAGTGCAGTTCATCTTGTATACTCTTCTTCGCTTTATTTGGACACCAACATACAACATAAATTGTATTACTTAATGGTAGATTGAACCCATCTCTATTGTTTAAAAAAAAAAACATGGTGAACGTTTGAACTCCGTTTCAAGTCCCATGTAGACAGCCTTCTAGAGAGCGCCTGTTGGCATTCTGCTCTGATATTAATACAGATCATGCAGGGCTGTGCTGACACAGTGTATTAGTCTAATTGAAGCCTCAAACTGTGTGCCCGCTGTTTACAAATGTGGCTTGATTTGAAGTGACCTGGACAAGTGCGTTATCATCTATGTATGCAGCAGGCACTTTTCCTAGAGGTTTCGGTAAAACGCATAAAACCAGAACTGTGCAGCTTCACTCGAGTGCTGTTGGATACACTAAAAAAAGAGCTAAATGATAGATAGGGCTAAGGTCATGACTATGAATCAGGGGGCCCCATAGCAAACATTTGTGGGACATCCTGGCTGACACACCCTGTAGTAGTCGGCAATGTCAACTGTGACCTCAGCTGTTCTATACGGTTTTGGTGGAGATGATACTCTGGGATTTTTGACTGCATTAGGCATACAGGATAATTTTAGTCTGTAGCAAATATTCGGAGAGTAATAAATCTGCATTTTTATAACAGATAAGCAAATGCTTTTTACTGCACACAGAGAAATGTGTGACTGGCTACGATCTTGAGATCTGACTTCAACCCTTATATACCTGAAGCTTATAATAGAGAAGAAAAACAAAAAAAGAAAGGGGATTCCAGCAGCTAGCTTAATGTGTGAGTATATCAAACATCTCAATAGTGTATAATAAAAGGTAGCGGTACATCCCAATAATCACAGTGATTTTTAAAGGGGTTGTAAAGGTTTGTTTTTTATTTTCTAAATAGGTTCCTTTAAGCTAGTGCATTGTAGGTTAACTAACCATTTCCTTCGATTTCCCTTCTAATAGGTAGATTCAGAAAGAGTTAGGCCGGCTTATCAGTAGATAAGCCGGCCTAACTCAGAATCTACGCCGACCTATGTTTAATCGTATGCTCAAACAGAGACACGCTTAACAGAGATACGTCCTATCTTAGATTGCAATATTTTGGATGGCCGCTAGGTGGCGCTTCCATTGCAGTCGGCGTAGAATATGTAAATGAGGAGATACGCCGATTCACGAACATATGCCCGGCCGACGCAGTACTTTTCCGCCGTTTACGTAAGAGATAGGCCGCGTAAAGTTAGAGCTAGGCTCTAGTGGAATAGTAATGTCAAGTATGGCCGCCGTTCCCGCGTCGAAATTTTAAATTTTTACGTTGTTTGCGTAAGTCGTCAGTGAATCGGGATTTACGTTGTTTACGTCCACGTCAAAATCAATAGGCCCGTGCGGCGTACTTAGCCGCAATGCACACTGGGAAATGTAGTTGCCCGGAGCATGCGCAGTAAAAAAAAAACGTCAAAAAAGTGAGGTCAAGCCTCATTACTATAAAACACGCCCCCCTCCAACACATTTGAATTAGGCGCCCTTACGCCCGCCGATTCAGGCTACGCCGACATAACTTAGCAGGCAAGTACATTGTGAATCATGTACTTGCCTCGCTAACTTACGACGGCGTAGCTTAAATTCCTTAAGCTACGCCGCCGCAAAGTTGCGCGCCCGTACCTGAATCTACCTATAAATGTTTTTTTTCTTTGAATTTCTCACTTCCTGTTTCTCCTCAGTAAGCTTGCCCCCATCATCCGAGACGTTCTGGCTGGCGGTTAGTCAGTGTGCTCGCCCCCTCCCTTGGGACTACATGAGTTCCCGCCCCCATCCAGCCCTGTGATACTGGCCGCTCGCCACTGTCCAATGAAGAGGAGATAGGTGAAAATGTCTGGAGGCCGGGTGACCACATTCATCGGTGGTGGGCTGGGTGCTGACCCCTGCCCTAGAGACTTGAGGTTATGGGCCCCAGATTCGGGGCTATAGCCTCAATAGCCACCCCCTAGCAATGCTTTTGACAACGAGTATTGAAAAACATTACATATAATATCTTCTTAAGGGATTTAATACTACTATAATATGCTGTCTTTTTTGACTAAAACACTCTCTCATAAGTCAATATGTCCAAGGAAAACACAGATTTCTATACTTATGGTACACAAGGACCGCTACATCCTGTTTTCAAATAGGAGTACTATCTATATAGGCCAAGTCATGTACAAAATATGAAATTCAGACTGCATCTACAGGGCATGATACCAAGCCGATTCCCAATGGGTATTCCTTAAACGCCATCAGATGAATAGGACTGACCTCTCTTTCTTTGTGGAACGTTTACTCACCCGCACCGTCATGTGGGTAGGGAGGTAGAAGATATATGTACTGTTTTTCGAAACGCATTGCTCATATAGTGATGGGAGTGAACAGCAAGTAGCTGGGGAATACCACTTTATGTATCCAGACTTGTTATACAGTGCATCCGGAAAGTATTCACAGCGCTGTTTTTCCACATTTTGTTATTTTACAGCCATTACAAAATAGATTAAATTGATTATTTTCCTCAAAATTCTACAAATAATATTGCATAATGAAAGCATGAAAGAAGTTTGTTTGAAATCTTTTCAAATTTATAAAAAAAAAAACACATGTACATAAGTATTCACAGCGTTTGCCATGGCGCTCAGAATTGAGATGCTTCTACAACTTGATTGTTTTCTTAAAAACGCATCTCATTTAAAGTCCCAAAAACTCCTTTCTCTCTTTTAACCAACAGGGATGGAGGTGTATGCTTTTCATATGCCTCATTTAAAGTCCCAATCCTAGTTTTCTTTATACTACACAGGGATGGAGATGCGTTTTGTGATACCCTTTATACATTTATGTGTTTTTCGCCAGTGCTCTTTACTGCTACACCAATCATAGGTAGGGGCCGTGACACACCCCCAGTCACCTGCCCCCTATGTACTCATTATTTATATGCCTCTATTGAGGAGACTTTATAAGTTTAGTTAGGACTGCAGTATGCAGAGAGCCTTGGCGATGGCCTGCAGCTTAACCATGTATTTGCAAATGCGTGCAACCAATCCTCTGCTTTTAACATATACAGTTAGACAGTTAAATTTGGCTTGTGGTTTGGGTGGTAAGTGTGAGCCTGGTTATTACGTATACAACTTTATTTATACTTACTGTTTGCTTAAAAACGCATCTCATTCAAAGTCCCAAAAACTCCTTTCTCTCTTTTAACCAACAGGGATGGAGGTGTATGCTTTTCATATGCCTCATTTAAAGTCCCAATCCTAGTTTTCTTTAAACAACTTGATTTGAGTCCACCTGCGGTAAATTCAGTTGATTGGACATGATTTGGAACACACCTGTCTATATAAAGTCCCACTGCACAACAGTGCATGTCAGAGCACACACCAAGTCCAATGAATTGTCTGTAGAACTCTGAGGAGTGTATTGAAACTGAGCAATTGGGGAAGAAGGGCCTTAGTCAGGGAGGTTTCTAAGAACCCAATGATCACTCGGACAGAACTCCAACTGGAGTTTGCCAAAAGGCACCTGAAGGACTCTGACCATGAGAAACAAAATTCTCTGGTCTGATGAAACAAAGATTGAACTCTTTGGCCTGAATAGCAAGCATAATATCTGGAAGAAACCAGGCACTGCTCATCACCTGGCCAATACCATCCCTACAGTAAAGCATGGTGGTGGCAGCATCATGCTGTGGGGATGTTTTTCAGTGGCAGGAACTGGAAGACTAGCCAGGATCGAGGGAAAGATGAATACAGCAATGCACAGAGACATCCTTAATGGAAACCTGCTCCTGAGAGCTCTGGACCTCAGACTTGGACAAAGGTTCATCTTCCAACAGGACAATGACTCTAAGCACACAGCCAAGATAACAAAGGAGTGGCTACGGGACAACTCTGTGAATGTCCTTGAGTGGCCCAGCCAGAGCCCAGACTTGATCCCCATTGAACATCTCTGGAGAGGTATGAAAATGGCTGTGCACCGACACTCCCCATCCAACCTGATGGAGCTTGAGTGGTCCTGCAAAGAAGAATGGGCTTGTAGCAGTATACTCAAAAAGACCTGAGGCTGTAATTGGTGACAAAAGTGCTTCAACAAAGTATTGCGAAAAGGCTGTGAATACTTATGTACATGGGATTTTTTTATTTTTTTTTAATACATTTGAAAAAATTTCAAACAAACTTCTTTAACATTGTCATTATGGGGTATTGTTTTTGAGGAAAATAATGAATTTCAACCATTTCGGAATAAGGCTGCAACATAACAAAATGTGGAAAAAGTGAAGCGCTTTGAATACTTCCCGGATGCACTGTATATGGCTTGCTTTGATGTGTGAAATGTGCGTTGTGACAAAAATATTCTATGAAATATGTCTTTTAAATATTTAAACATTTCTCTTTAAAAAAAATAAAAATAACCATAAATAATGTAACTTTTATATAACATACAGTTTTTTTATTTTTTATTATTGGTTGCCTTTAAAATGCCACAAAGAGAGGGGTTTCATTGTGGTTATCATAATAGGGATGATGGCAACCGCACCCCCAGTCATAACGTGTAGTTAAGATTTTCTATGATGGATTATTTTTTCTTGACAATAACAGCATTCCCTTGCTAGAATTCTGTTAATTTGTGTGTTTCCATAGTTGCCTCTCAGCATGCAACTGTCATTTTTTTTTAGTGCACGTTAAAGATGAGAGAAGACACATGAGTGGTTGCTGTAACACATAATGCCTTTTTATGCAGTTTTATAAATCCTCTCCATTATGTTCCTCTATAGGGTTCACTAGACCAACTTCATTAATGACAAGGAGGGAAGAAATGGTTATGATGTACTGCAATAGTGACACAGTGCACAAGGTGGTGTCTTCACCAGGACTTAAACTCCATCTCCATTAATGAAGTATAAAAAATCGATCATCTGCAATATGCATATGTTAAAAGCATCATTTGCATTGATTCATGACAGCCATAAAAGTAAAGGTCAGGGATCCGGTGCCTTTGCATATATAATCCAGTAACTTGACATTCTCCGTTGTGGTGGATTTGCCTCCATGAGAAGAATCAAGAAGCCTGTTTATGTCAGTTAATTTCAGTGTGCATAACAGTGTGCAGTAGGCTCTCTGCAATTCAATTATGTCTTAAGTCAATATATTTTAAAGAGTTCTTCACTGTGCCTTGTTCTCAACTGTAACCATCATTTGCTTAATCTAGAGAAGAATTATTCATTTGCGGATGAGGGTAAATTTAATTGGAATTGTATTAGCTGCATTGCATTGTATACCTTGGTGGGCTTAAAGTAATGTCATTCGAGATCGGCTTTTCTCAACCCTTTTACACCTGAAGAACCCTTGAAATAATTTACAGCCCATGCTAAAACAAATTTATTGGGTGTCGGTGGGATAAATGTCCTTATAGTGGTGATCAGAATGCCACCCTTACAGACATCTAAAAAGATCATTGGTGTCATGGAGCTGACTCTGCCAAGTTGCATTGGCCCCAGAGCCATGCAGGCACCATTTGATGGAAGCCACAAGAAACCCTTAGCATCTGGAGGAACCCCCGAGGTTCCATGGAACCCTGGTTGAGAATCATGCGTGATGACATCATCACTCTGGCATCATTAGATCCTTCCATTGTGCCTGTTGTGAGCCAACACATTTTACAGAATTTTTGCAGCACAGATCCATTTTCAGAAGTCCTTGCCCTCCAAGGTGCGTCGTACCTCTTTTATTACAAGAAAGGATTGTTCTTGCTTTGGAAAGCAGTTTTGCAGTGCATGCCTTTATTAAAGGGGTTGTAAACCTTCGTGTTTTTTCACCTCAATGCATCATAAAAACTAGGGTTGTCCCGATACCACTTTTTTAAGACAGAGTACAAGTACCAATACTTCTTTTCTAGTACTCGCCGATACCGAATACTGATACTTTTTTTTAATCTCATGTGACAGCAGCACATGTGTCAGTAGTTTTTTTTTTATCTTTAACAATTTGTTTTTAATTTTTTACAATATTTTTTTTTATATTTTTTTATTTTATTTATAATGCTTTCTTTTTTTTTAAGGGGGGGTGTACCGTGTCAGTGTGTTTTTTCTTTTCTTTTTTTATTATTTTTTACACTTTTTTTCTTCTTTTTTTTTATTATTCTTTATTTTTTTTTCAGCCCTGTTGGGGGGCTTTGGTGAGATATCAGGGGTCTTAACAGACCTTTGACATCTCCCCTTTGAGACAGAGAAAGGGACTAGGGACACATGTTCCCTTGTCCCTTTCTCAGCAGCCTCAGCTGCGCTGAAAATGAATGGAGTGAAGACAGCGTCTTCTCTTCATTTATAAACTGAAACATTGTAATCACAGTTTACCATGTTTCAGTTATGTGAATGGACCGAGTCAGTGATCACTGAGTCTGTCCATTCGGAGCAGTAAGGAGCTGGATTTACCGGCTCCTACCTCCGCTCTCCATCCTGACAGTTCCAGGGGGTGGAGGAGGAGCACGGAATGATACACGGGGGAATACACGGCGGGAATACACGGAGGAATACACAGGGGAATACACGCGGGAATACACGGAGGGATACACGCCGGAATACACTATATAGCGGTGATTGGTGCCTGTAACTTCCCCATGCACTGATCACCCCTGACAAGTATCGGGTGAAGCATCGGGAGCATTTGCCCGAGTACAAGTACTCGGGCAAATGCTTGGTATCGGTCCCGATACCGATACTAGTATCAGTATCGGGACACCCCTACTAAAAACACCTTGCACTGTCCGGCCCCCCAACCCCCATGTTTTACTTACCTGAGCCCCGAATTTCAGTGGGCGCAATCTCGTGTCGCTCTCTCCACGGCTTCTTGGCTCTTCATTGGATAGATTGATAGCAGCACAGCCATTGGCTCCTGCTATTGTCAATCAAATACGGGGGCGGGGCCAAGTCATACACTCTGCGATTGTGGACACAGATTGTCTGACATGGGAGCGCGTCCACAAGGTAACCCCCTCAGGAGAGAGCTTCCCAGAGGGGGTTATTTATTTTGGGGAGGAGCCAAAAGAGGCACCGTGGGACTCCAGAAGAGGACGAACGGGGCCACTCTGTGCAAAACAAACTGCACAGTGGAGGTAAGTATGATATGTAAATATGTAAACCTTTAGTGTCACTTTAAGCTTATGATCCACCAAAACACCAAGATTCTTCTTGACCATTCATTTGCCCAATTGTACTGCCCCTAGTATATATGAATGATGCATGCATATTTTTAGCCCCCAAGTGCATACATTTACATTTATCCGCATTAAACCTCTTTTGTTACAGTCTGTGATAGTCTGACTTGTTTTTTGACCAATCAAAACAATCCCAGAGTGAGATAAAGTCCTTTTACTGCTGGCGTAATCGCCATGTCGGATGTCAAAAGTCGCATGGTAAGGACAAGGCTCCTACTTTGGTCCGACGTCAATGATATTCAATGGGCTGAAGTAGGACCAATGTTGGACCAAAGTAGTACAGGGAGCATTTTCAAAGTCGGACCGACTTGTGTCTGACCAGTTAAGACGGCTCTCATAGGGAAACATCGATTTTCACACGTCATGCGGCATTAGCTCCCAATGTTGGATCGTTTGTCGGACAAGTGTGAATCCGGCCTCAAGGATGATCAGTGGAAACAGTATGCACCTGAGCTCAAATTTAAATGTCATGGCAAAGGCTGTGAATACTTATGTACATTTTTTTTTTGAAATTTGCAAAGATTTCAAACAAACTTATTTTGCCTTGCCATTATGGGGAATTATTTTTAGAATTTTGAGGAAAATAATGAATTGAATACATTTTGGAATAAGGCTGTATCATAACAAAATGTGGAAAAAGTGAAGTGCTGTGAATACTTTGCGGATGCGCTGCATCTACATTATTTGGTGTTGTTTATATCTGCCTAGAATTTAGCTATAACGATATATATCAGTTGGGTCAAACAGTCTCTTATGGTGTATGGGTGCTCTAAATGCTTTTCTGTTCTAATACTGTATGTGTACGTAATTCTGTGTAATCACCCAGAGATAAATGTCAAACCATAGACCTACATGGTGATTGTAGATCTTTTGTCGCTTAGTTATCAGTGTGTTTCTGCTGATCTAACAGCTGCCTATTGACTTCGATTAGTCTATTAGTCTGCGTTTTATGCCTGGGCTGATTTATGATCACTTCTGGTGAATAACTCCCACTAGAATAATGACCTGGTTTATGACATATAGATTGGTATTCAGGTGATAGAAAGCCTTGTCAATACATGTAGATGAAGTTGTATTGCATGTATAGAAGCGCCATGAATCTATATGAAGATTTTATGTACATTGCTTTATAAAATATTGTAACAAAGGACAATTTATGGGAATATGAATAAAAAATGACAACCTAAGAATCATTTAAAGGGTCTTGAAAAGAGAATATTCAGCATTGAGTAAATATCTAGATTAAAGGGTAGCTCCACTGTACAATTATACTGTATTATACTGTTGCTACACAAGTCATATTGTAATTGTAGGCTTCTTTGTAGTATGTTGCAAAGGATGGGATTTTTGAGGCATAACTAATATCAAATGTAATTTCTTTATTGTAGTTAAATTTAAAAACATGCTAATATGCCATCCAAAATGTAAAAAAAATTGATTCTTGATACAATCTTATTCATTGGTTTCACAGTGACATTTTGTAATAGTGATATGCATATGCTCTGCCCTTAATAGACGGACGCGTTTCATGGAATGGATCTAATTCTTCAGGAGCTGACGGCCTATTAACGTATCAAAATTGATCTAAAGAAAAAAGTATACGTATAAATGTATTATAATTTTAAAGTACCATTTTGACCTGAGGATCTAGCCACCCATTGTATGCCAAGGTTGGGAAAAGGGGACTCCTTTCAGAATACTCATAGCAAGCATGGCTGTTGCTTTTGCCTGAGCTTTCTGAGGAGGACTGAGAGGAAGCTACTGAGGTTTGCGCTCAAAATGTAATTAGCACTGCAGATCAGTTAATCCAATTCAAGCTTATTCACCATTTACATTATACTCCAGCCAAACTGGCTTGTATGGGATTAGGTTCGGATATTGCTTGTTCTAGGTGTGGATTTACTGCTGCAAATCTTCTTCACATATTTTGAAACTGTCCAGGACTGTCTTCCTTTTGGAAGGAGTGATTTGGTTTATTTGAACATAAGATTAATCTTCCAATACCTCAGAACCTGTAAGTTGGACTTTTAGGTGTACTAAATGAGGACTCTCTTATAGAGCTGCACGATTAATCGTTAAGAATCGAAATTGCAATCTTTTTTCCTTTCCGATCTTCAAAACAGCGTGTCACAATCTTTCTAACAAGTACGGAGAGTTCTCACAGCTGGAAAAACAAAATCCAGGCTGTCTGCCCAGTTTTATTACAACACGCGAGTAAGTAGAAACAAAGTACCGTATTTATCGCCGTATAACACGCACAGGCGTATAACACGCACCCTTATTTTAGGAGGGAGCACAGCACATGGACCCCCTGCACAGCGCAGCACATGGACCCCATGCACAGCACAGCACATGGACCCCTGTACAGCACAGCACTGACCCCTGCACAGCACTGGACAGCACACAGAGCCCCTGCACAGCACATGGACCCCTGCACAGCACACGGACCCCCTGCACAGCACTGCACACGGACCCCGACACAGTACACGGACCCCCCTGCACAGTACACGGACCCCGCTGCACTGCACAGTTCACAGCCCCCTTTCATTATAAAGTTCCCCCCTGCACTCCCAGGAGACCCCCAGTCTCCTGGGACAGCATTGCCAGCCTACTCTGGAGTTGAGACAAGATCACTGCCAGCCCCTTCTACACCGCTCCTGTGTCACTGTCATTGTAAAACAAAGCTTCTGTTCTGTGTACCTCGATTGACGCCGCTCTCTCATGGACCCAGTCATGTGACTTCCCATCTGCTGTTAAATTGATGCTCACATGACCGCTCTCCTCTTCCAATCAAAAGCTACACCCAAGAAGGAGAGCGGCGTTACTCAGGGTATTACAGAAATCCATTTGTATTGAGAGTGACACAGGAGGAAGGGCTGGCAGTGAAGTTTTGTAAAGTTTTTAAGGTATGACGGCGCTGTCCCAGGGCCAGGAGAGGTATGGTGGGCAGTCCCAATGGGTGGACTCCCTGATCCCCCCCCCCCGTTGGTAAAAAAATATATATCAGCGTATAATAAACAGGCACAGTTTACAATCTATTTTCAGGGTAAAAAAGTGTGCCGATAAATATGGTATCTTTTTGTTTTTTTATCAAAGGAAATAACTGGCTTGTAGATGAAGGAAGGTTAACCATTTAAAGACCAAACCTTTTCTGACATTTGTTGTTTGTTGTAAAAAATCATTATTTTCTGCTAGGAAATTACTTGGAACACCCAAACATGATATTTTTTTTTTTTTAGCAGCGACCCTAGAGAATAAAACGGTGGTTGTTGCAATATTTTATGTCACACCGTATTTGCGCAGCAGTTTTTCAAACGCAATATTTTTTTAAAAAATACACTTTAATGAATAAAAAAAAAAAAAAAAACGAAACAGTAAAGTTAGCCTAATTTTTTTTTTGTATAATGTGAAAGAAGATGTTACACTGCAAGAATCGTGATCTTTATTCTAAGCAAAAAAATTGTGATTCTCATGTTAGCCAGAATCATGCAGCTCTAGTATATAGTTATTTCATGGTGGTAATGTCATTTTATTACATTGGAAGGATGCTGCCCTTCCCACGGTCCAAACTCTTTACCGTATTGTTCATGGTGATCTACCTAATTTTAAGTTAATCTATAAAAGTAGGGCGTGCCTGAAGAAGTTTACCAAAATATGTTAACCCTGGCTGGAATCTGTTGCATTTTGGGGTGATGTTCTGTCCTCACAACTTAATCAGAATCTGCTCCCAGATAGTACATGGTGTGAAATGGGATGTGGGCTGTTTGGTTTTATTTTTTACAGTCCCGATGGTTACTTTAGGACAGTGTTTCCCAACTCCAGTCCTCAAGGCACACCAACAGGTCATGTTTTCAGGCTTTCCATTATTTTGCACAGGTGATTTGATCAGTTTCACTGCCTTAGTTATTACCACAGCCGTTTCATCTGAGGGAAATCCTGAAAACATGACCTGTTGGTGTGCCTTGAGGACTGGAGTTGGGAAACACTGCTTTAGGAGACATGGCACAGTTATTTGGGGTATGTATTTGGTGCGGGCATAAATGTGTATTGTATGGATGAATCTGGGGTTCTTGGCACTCTAAACTTTTATAATGTTGTTTTAAATGCTCTCACCTCCTACTAATCCCTTATTCCTTTGTCCGTGTGGGAGCCTGGAGGGCCTTTAATCTTTAGTGGTTGCGTTTACTCCAATATGTCATATCTATGAGTATTGAACTTTATCTGCATACCTTGTTTATATAATGAGTGCTAGTTTTCTTTGTTCTTTTTGAGTTGTGTCTATGTAAAAAAAAAATATATATATATTTTTAGTGGGACTACGACATTGCGGTGGACAGATCAGACACTTTTGACACTTTTTTTGCGACCATTGACATTTATACAGCGATCACAGCTAAAAATAGCCCCTGATTACTGTATAAATGTCACTGGCAGGGAAGGGGTTAACACTAGGGGGCGATCGAGGGGTTAAATGTGTGTCCTAGGGAGTGATTTTAACTGTGGGGGATGGGACTGCCGGAAGGAGGAGAGTGATCATTGATCATACATAGTATGAACAACAGATCACTCTCCTCACCCCTGACAGAACGGAGATCTGTCTGTTTACACTGAAAGACCTCCGTTCTGTGTCTCTCGCGAGCGATCACGGGGTGCCCGGCGAACTTTGTGGCCACCGGGCACGAGTATCGGCTTCATTGTCGTGCGCGTCCCCTAGTGGTCTTAAAGCGGCTGAGGTATACCTACGGCCATAGGTGTGCGCAGCCTTTGGCATTAGGGTGTGCACCCCAAAGCTCAAACACACTCTACCGATCACTCATGATGTTCATTCAGAAAGGGAAGGGGCCAGTAAATGGCATATCTACTGGCCCCTTCCCCCACTCATCCTAAAACATCCAAAGTAACAACCGGTGGGAGAGGAGGGAAGTCGGCAGTGCTATGGGGCGAAGGAGGGAGCCAGGTCAGTAGGGGGAATCTGTTCTGCACAGGGTGATTATGGTGTGCCTGGGCACACCTGGCACACCCTGTGCGCACGCCTATGCCTACGGTGATTTGCCAGGCAAGCCAACCTGCCACAGTATAACTGAGGCAGCTGGTCGTCTAGTGGTTAAGTTGGACTGTATTACCATATTGATTTGCATATGTTGGAGCATATATATATTTTTTTGGGTATGCCATATGGACACTTTTCATTATGTATGGGTGTTTTATGTTGATGATTTCACAATGTTAATATTTGGGAGTTTTGTAAAATAATTTGGTCCGCCACTGTGGAATTATTTTGTCTCTCTCTCTTTTTTACATTGACATTTGTTTCACCTCATTTGCATGTTTATTGAATAATAAGTGGCAGCACAGATAGGTGTTTTTCATTAGCGGCAGTGCGCACACATATAAATTAATATTATTGTTATTATTGCTGAATTCACGCTGACAATAAGGAGCTCTTCTTCTATCAAGGGAACTGAGAATTCTGACAGCCCAGAGGCTTGTTATTCCACCACCAGCCTTAGAAAGGGCCTGCATACTACTGCTCCTAAATGAGGCTTATTCAGTAAAACCGTACTATGAGCAATGTCCACACTTCACCATCTATAGTAACCAGGGCTTTTTTTCTCAGAGAATAGGTGCAGGAACTCCCTCCTTCTGAGTCACCTCTTGTGTCCACCCCCTACCCACCTCTAAGCACCATTCATTAGTTTCACCCCCTAACCACCTCTGAGCACCATTTCTTGGTTCCACCCCCTACCCTCCTCCGAGCACCATTCTTTGGTTCCACCCCCTACCCTCCTCCGAGCACCATTCTTTGGTTCCACCCCCTACCCACCTCCGAGCACTATTCCTTGGTTCCAACTCCTAATCACCTCTGAGCACTATTCCTTGGTTCCACTCCCTACCCACCTCCAAGCACCATTCATTGGTTTCACCCCCTACCCACCTCCGAGCACTATTCCTTGATTCCAACTCCTAATCACCTCTGAGCACTATTCCTTGGTTCCACTCCCTACCCACCTCCAAGCACCATTCATTGGTTTCACCCCCTACCCACCTCTGAGCACCATTCCTTGGTTCCACCCCCTTCCCACCTCCGAGCACTATTCCTTGGTTCCAACTCCTAATCACCTCTGAGCACTATTCCTTGGTTCCACTCCCTACCCACCTCCAAGCACCATTCATTGGTTTCACCCCCTACCCACCTCCGAGCACTATTCCTTGATTCCAACTCCTAATCACCTCTGAGCACTATTCCTTGGTTCCACTCCCTACCCACCTCCAAGCACCATTCATTGGTTTCACCCCCTACCCACCTCTGAGCACCATTCCTTGGTTTCACTCCTTAACCACCTCCGAGCACCATTCCTTGGTTCCACCCCCTACCGACCATTACATACATTCAGAGCTGGAGGTGCCGGAACTGCGTTCCCCCGCGTTCCTACTGAAAAAAAGCCCTGATAGTAACCAATTACAAACACTGGGCTGGATTACCCACTTAAGGACCGAGCCTCTGTCTGAGATTTGGTGTTTACAAGTTAAAAACTCATTTTTTTTGCTAGAAAAATACTTAGAAAAAAACCTATATAATGTTTGGGGGTTCTAACACCCTAGAGAATACAATTGCAGTTGTTGCAATACTTTTTGTCACACCGTATTTGCACAGCGGTCTTGCACTTTTTTGGGAAAAAAATAACTTTTTTTAATTAAAAAATAACTTTTTTTAATTAAAAAATAAAGTTAACCCACTTTTTTTTATTGTGGAAGATAATGTCACGCCGAGTAAATTTATACCCAACATGTCACACTTCAAAGTTGCACCCGCTCGTGGAATCGCGACAAACTTTTACCCTTAAAAATCTCCATAGGCGCTGTTTAAAAATTGCACAGGTTGCATGTTTTGAGTTAGAGAGAAAGTCTAGGGCTAGAATTATTGCTCTCACTTGTGGCGATACCTCACATGTGTGGTTTGAACACAGTTTTCATATGCGGGCACTACTTACGTATGCGTTCGCTTCTGCGCGTGAGCTTGTCAGGACCGGGCGCTTTAACCACTTAAGACCTTGACCAATATGCAGGTTAAGGATCTTGACCCTTTTTGCGATTCGGCACTGTGTTGCTTTAACTGACAATTGCGCGGTCGTGTGACATTGGCTCCCAAACAAAATTGGCGTTCTTTTTTTCCCCACAAATAGAGCTTTCTTTTGGTGGTATTTGATCACCTCTGCGATTTTTTTTTTGCGCTATAAACAAAAATAGAGCGACAATTTTGAAAAAAATTCAATATTTTTAACTTTTTCCTAGAATAAATATCCCCTAAAAAGATATAAAAAAACATATTTTTTCCTCAGTTTAGGCCGATACGTATTCTTCTATCTATTTTTAGTAAAAAAATCGCAATAAGCGTTTATCGATTGGTTTGCGCAAAATGTATAGCGTTTATAAAATAGGGGATAGTTTTATGGCATTTTTATTAATAATTAATTTTTTACTACTAATGGCGGCGATCAGCAGTTTTTTTCGTGACTGGGACATTATGGCGGACACATCGGACAATTTTGACACGTTTTTGGGACCATTGTCATTTTCACAGCAAAATTGTTTACTGTGAAAATGCCAATTGCAGTTAAGGAGTTAACCACTAGGGGGGGCTGTAAGGGTTAAGTGTGACCTTGTGTGTTTCTAACTGTAGGGGGGCAGGGCTGGACGTGTGACGTCATTGATTGTCTTTCCCTATATCAGGGAACAGACGATCGATGACAGTGCCACAGTGAAGAACGGGGAAGCTGTGTTTACACACACCTCTCCCCGTTCTTCAGCTCCTGTGACCGATCGCGGGACACCGGCGGCGATCGGGTCTGCGAGTCCCAGCTTCGGACCGGGTCACGTGCGTGCGACCCACGGCTGGGTTTTTAAAGGCGACGTACCTGTACGTGTCTGTGCCCAGCCGTGCCATTCTGCCGACGTATATGTGCAGGAGGCGGTCCTTAAGTGGTTAAAAAAAAAATCTTATTTATTTTACTTTATTTTTTCTATTTTGACACCGTTTTAAAAAAAAAAATGGGTCACTTTTATTCCTATTACAAGGAATGTAAACATCAAAAAAATTTAAACATAGAAAAAAGCATGACAGGTCCTCTTAAATATGAGATCCGGGGTCAAAAAGACCTCAGATGTCATACACTAAAATACAATACATTTTTTTATGTCATTCTAAAAAAAAAAAATGGCCCCTTAAGAGCATTGGGCGGAAGTGACGTTTTCCCTGTTTTGCCTAGTGACAGGAAAGTGATCTACTGCTCGCTGTCATTGGGAGCAGTGATCACTGTTGTGTCACTCATAGCCCAGCCCCCACAGTTAGAATCACTCCCTAGGACACACTTAACCCCTTCCTCGCTCCCTAGTGGTTAACCCCTTCCCTGCCAGTGTCATTTACACCGTAATCAGTACATTTTTATAGCACTGATCGCTGTATAAATGACAATGGTCCCAAAAATTTGTCAAAAGTGTCCGATGTGTCCGCCATATGGTCGCAGTCACGATAAAAATCGCAGATCGCCGCCATTTCTAGTAAAAAAAAAATATTAATAAAAATGCTATAAAACTATACCCTATTTTTTAGATGCTATAACTTCTTTGCAAACCAATCAATAAACGCTTAGGCTGCATTCACACCTTCGTGTATTTACGCCCGACGCTCGTGCCGCTGGAGGGGTGATTTTACATTCTTGTCTATGGAGATGGTTCACATCTCACGCCGAACGCCGAAACGCCGTACAACTGCCGCCTGAAAACAAGTCCCGGACCCTTTTTTTCAGGCGGCTTTCGGCGTTCGGCATAGACAACAATGTGTTGTTAAAAAAAAAAAAAAGACCCGTTTTGTCGCGGCAAATCGCGGTACAATACGCCGCAATTTCGCCGCGTTATAGTGTGAATGCAGCCTTATTGTGATTGTTTCTTTCTTACCAAAAATAGGTAGAAGAATACGTATCGGCCTAAACTGAAGAAAAATTTGTTTTTTTTTTATATATTTGTGGGGATATTTATTATAGCAAAGAGTAAAAAATATATATTTTTTTTTTTTTAGAAATTCCGCTTTTTTTTGTTTATAGCGCAAAAAATTAAAATCTCAGTGGTGATCAAATACCATCAAAAGAAAGCTCTATTTGTGGGGGGAAAAAGGACAACGTCGCATGACCGCGCAATTGTCAGTTAAAGCAAAACAATGCCGAATCGCAAAAAGTGCTCTGGTCAGGAAGGGGGTAAATTCTTCTGGGGCTGAAGTGGTTAAACAAATCATTATGAATGCATTTGAGTAAAGTTGTTTAAGATCTATTCATTTATGCATTGAATATATAATATCTGTGCACGCTCTATTTTGTCTTCCTGTAAGCTATAACTGACTTGCTTTTCGCAGCCTTTTCGGTAACATGAAGTGACGGGGTCTACAACACATTGAAACGCATCCAATCCGTCATGTGGGTGCTGATTGTTATCAAGCGCTAATTTGGACAGACATCACTACAAAGTGATCTAGTGATATCAGGTAGCTGATGGTCGCCTGGTCCCAAAAACGGCACCAATAGCAGGTGTGATTTCCAACTTTCAGCTACTCTTTTTCTGCACATCTTCCAAAAACAGTCGTCTAGGCATTGAGCGGGCGTAATTTAATTTGAAAAATCGACATGATACTGAGCATGCACGCGCATGCACCGTTCGAAAAAAGCGTAATTTACGTGGGGTCAGGGTCAGGCTTAGTTTACATAAAACACGCCCCCCTGTTCCTCATTTGATTTAGGCGCGCTGTAACTTTAGAGGCAAGTGCTTTGTGAATACAGCACTTGCCTCTCAAAGTTGCGGCGGCGTAGCGTAACTACGATACGCTACGCCCATTTAAAGTTATGCCTATCTACGTGGATCTGGCCCACTGGGTACAAGTTGCCTACAAGTCGGATTGAAGTAGTACAGATACCTTTTCTGAAGTCGAAGCGACTTCAGTAGTGTACATTAAGATGGCTCCCATTCACTTCCATTCATTTTCTCGACCGCGCGACTTGGGGCGACTTGAAGTCGGATCCCAGGTCGCCCCAGTGTGAACCGGCTCTTATACAAGCTGTACACTCACTACTCTACATTGTAGAAAAGTGTAATTTCTTCAGTGTTGTCACATGAAAAGATAGAATAAAATATTTACAAAAATTGTACTTACTGTGAGGGGTTAGCTCGGTAGCGGGGTGTGTGACCCCTTGGATGGGTTCACCACACACTGAATTTATACAGACTGGCAGTCGAAGACGGTTGAAAACAAAGTTTCTGGTTTATTTTTCCATCTTGCTGGAAAACAATTGCAAGTATCCAAACAGCATAAACAAAATCAAACATAAAATAACTCCTAGCCACTTTGGGCGTCTACCTTCCACATAGGAACCTATCTATGAAGTCTAACACAGCCTACTGCTGGGTAGACAGTGCTGGTCATACAGCACAAAACAATAGTCTTTTGATTTTTATTACACAGAAAAATCAATCCTCTCCTCACCTCCCCAGAAGACCTTCCGGCACTGCTCTCCTACTCACACAGCCTTAAAGCGGTTCTCCACCCTAAAGTGGAGTCCCGCTGATCGGAACCCTCCCCCCTCCAGTGTCACATTTTACACCTTTCAGGGGGGAGGGGGGTGCAGATACCCGGCATTCACGGGCAAAAGACGTAGGGAACCGGGCAGTGAAGCCGCAGCGCTTCACTTCCTGGTTCCCTCACCGTGGATGGAGGGGGGAGCAGCAGGGTGACGAGCGATCGCTCGTGCTCTGCTGCGGACGGCGCTGGACTCCAGGACAGGTAAGTGTCCTTATATTAAAAGTCAGCAGCTGCAGTATTTGTAGCTGCTGGCTTTTAATATATTTTTGGGGTGGAACATCCGCTTTAAGAGTGATGCAGCCCATTAGTGGTAATCCTTTGGACTTCTTATAGAGGCCTTAATTGCCTCATTCTGAACAGCTGGAGTCTTTTAACGCCCTTAGACCTTGTCTGGCTATTTCTCGCAGCCGACGCCTAATAATGATTGGTGTATTGTCTAAGCAAGGCAGAAATGTATGTCCCGTTTGTGACAACACCCACAGATTTACCTGACTTCCTGTCGCATTACTTTTGTGAGATACTGTAGTTATTGAGGATTTGTTTATATCCTTTTAACAATATCTGTGTTTCCGTCTCAGCACTTTGTCAGTTACTTTAATCATCACTGCCCAAGAAAGCTAAAAAAAAATAAAAAAAAAACAGCATTTGGAATACTAATTTAATTTGTAACTTAAAGAATTCCTTGAAAAAAAAAAATAATCCACTCCCCTATTTATTGTGAGTAATTAATCATTATGATTTTATAGCCGGTTTCTGTGGCTCGTTCCTTTTTATGTGCTGTGTGTGTTTATTGAAGAAAGTTGATGAGTGAGTTCTGCATAATCAACAGAAGTGATTAAACAGAGACTGTGCAATTAACATTCTCATTTGTCGTGCTTCCTTAGAAGTCAGCGAGAAATTGTTGGGTTTTCCATCTCCCTCCTGTGCGCTGGAGAAGCTTGAACCTTTCCTTTTTTTTTTTTTTATTCCTGAGCTGTCACGCCGCTCCTCCACAGTTACTCCAGTGACATTATCCATTTTGACACACACAAGTTATTTCTGGACATTCAAAGTGACAATGTCAGGGGTCAGAACCAAGGAAACGTCACTGACATTTTACAAGTTTCAGTTCAGTGGCTGCCGCAGAAAAGATAAAAGAGGGAATCGCAAAGATTTTCCTTTTATATATAGATTCTGGGCGAAAGATTTAATTATTTTATTTCTTTGAAGAGAGGAAACAAGGTGTGCGCGCCCGTCTTCCTGGTGACAGTATTGATGCATTCTTATTGGATGGGAAAAGAAAAGCTATTTGTTTAGGATTTCACATTACTCTGAGATCAGTGAATGATGATCCAGCTTAACCACTTAAGCCCCGGACCAATATGCTGCTAAATGACCCAAGGGGTTTTTACAATTCGGCACTGCGTCGCTTTAACAGACAATTGCGCGGTCGTGCGACGTGGCTCCAAAACAAAATTGGCGTCCTTTTTTCCCCACAAATAGAACTTTCTTTTGGTGGTATTTGATCACCTCTGCGGTTTTTATTTTTAGCACTATAAACAAAAATAGAGCAACAATTTTGAAAAAAATGCAATATTTTTTACTTTTTGCTATAATAAATATCCCCCAAAAACATATATAAAAAAAAAAATGTCCTCAGTTTAGGCCGATACGTATTCTTGTACCTATTTTTGGTAAAAAAAAACGCAATAAGCGTTTATCGATTGGTTTGCGCAAAATGTATAGCGTTTACAAAATAGGGGATAGTTTTAATATTATTTATTTTTTTTTTACTACTAATGGCGGCGATCAGCGATTTTTTTTCGTGACTGCGACATTATGGCGGACACTTCGGACAATTTTGACACATTTTTGGGACCACTGTCATTTTCACAGCAAAAAATGCATTTAAATTGCATTGTTTATTGTGAAAATTACAGTTGCAGTTTGGGAGTTAACCACAGGGGGCGCTGTAGGAGTTAGGGTTCACCTAGTGTGTGTTTACAACTGTAGGGGGGTGTGGCTGTAGGTCTGACATCATCGATCGAGTCTCCCTATAAAAGGGATCACTCGATCGGTGCAGCCGCCACAGTGAAGCACGGGGAAGCCGTGTTTACATACGGCTCTCCCCGTTCTTCAGCTCCGGGGAGCGATCGCGAGGGGGCGGCTATTCGTTTCGAACCGAATAGCCGCGCCCCGATCGGACTCCCGACCCACGTCTAGGCAGGGACGTACAGGTACGCCAATGTGCCTGTCCGTGCCATTCTGCCGACGTATATGTACATGCGGCGGTCCGGAAGTGGTTAAAATTAGACCCCTTTCACACTGATGCCGCGTACACACGACCATTTTTAATGTCATGGAAAAAAACGAAAAATTTCTCGACGTGATTCTTGTCAAGCCTGCCTTGCATACACGCGCTCGTGAAAAAAAATGCTCAAGCAAATCGCGGTGACGTACAACACGTACGATGGCACTATAAAGGGGGAAGTTCCATTCGAATGGCGCCACCCTTTGGGCTGATTATGCAAATTTCCCTTCTCATAACTTGCTTCTGAGCATGCACGTTTTTTTTCACCGTCGTTAAAGCCTACACACGACCGTTTTTCACGACAAGAAAAACTACGATGTGAAAAAACGACAAGAAAAAATAGAGCAGGTTCTACATTTTTAATGCCCATTTTTCTCGTAGAGAAACATGAAGAGAGCCGACACACTGACCACCCTGCAGAGCACTGATACCAGTAATATCATGTGTACAGAGCGCTCTGTTTGCACAGCACTGAGCCCTGTGCACGTGTTGCAATGTAAAGGCTCGGGAGTCAGTGGTGTGTATATAGGGCAGTATTTACAAGCACCAGTCGCTGTATTTTACTCCACTGTTTGATGTCTCCCTAGAATAATTAAAATAAAACAGAAAATCAGAGTCTATTTAATACTCTTTATTCAAAATATATATTTGGACTGTTGTTGGTATATTTTTCCTGGCAATCTTCTTTTTTCTTTTTTTTTTTTATTAACATGAAGGACATTAATTTCGAAAGTACAATGACCTATATACATCTTATAAAGGGGTTAGCTACATGTAATAATTAAAAAGCTCTAATGTCCAAAATTTAAATTATTTTCTCAGCTGGGTGCAATTTCTTATTAGATTACATCAGCTTCATTGCATTAAAAAATTATTTTCTCACATTGAGTTTTTACATTTACACGTACTGGTCATTAAATCTTAATGTATGGAATGAGAAGGATAATCTTTTAAAACCACATGAAAATTAATTTGTTCCTGATACAGGCACAAGACTACAATTCCTATTACTAGGCATTCTGATGATTATTAATTACAACATTAAGGGCAGGAAGTCTCACCCTGTGAGTTGAAAATCACACAAGGAGACAAACTAAATCATTATATTACCAAAAGTTTAGGGACGCCTGCCTTTACACACACATTAAATTTATAGACATCCCAGTCTTAGTCTGTAGGGTTCAATATTGAGTTGGCCCACCCTTTGCAGCTATAACAGCTTCAACTCTTCTGGGAAGGCTGTCCACAAAGTTTAGGATATGTCTATGGGAATGTTTAAATGTTCTTCCAATTCCTTTTGGTTTAGGTGGGGTTATGATGTGGGGTTGTTTTCAGGGGTTGGGTTTGGCTCCTTAGTTCCAGTGAAGGGAACTCTTAAGGTGTCAGAATAGCAATACATTTTGGGCAATTTCATGCTCCCAACTTTGTGGGAACAGTTTGGGGATGGCCCCTTCCTGTTCCAACATGACTGCACACCAGTGCACAAAGTAAGGTCCATAAAGACATGGATTAGCGAGTTTGGGGGTGAAGGAACTTGACTGGCCGCACAGAGTCCTGACCTCAACACGATAGCACACCTTTGGGATAATAGCAGATAATCTTTTGAAGGAACCCCTAGGTCTGATGTCCCATACTCCCATACTCTGTTTAAGCTATGGGATAGGAAGTGAAGGGAGCGCTCCCCCATGAGACACAGATAAAAAAGAAAACCTGACAAGGGTTACAACACTCCCTTACTCTATCCCCCACAAAAAAATCTGCCTTTAGTTCTACTTTGACAACTCTGTTAAAGGCAAGAAGAAATCTCTTTTGACTTTTGAGTTGTGCTTTATTTCCAGGCTTTTACTGGTATTTAAAAAGGGTTCTAATTAGCATGCCTGTTTTCATATCTTCAGATTTTTTTTTAAGGTGAACTGACACCTTACATCCTCCCCGCCCTTTCCCTGTCCACACTGTACTTGGAGCCGTGGGTGATAAGCTGTCAGTGCCCACACTAATGGTGCAGCAGACCAGGGATTTTAAATCTTCTTTTTGCAGTGCTTCTGGGACAGATCAAAGTGATTCTCTGTGCCGTCACTGATCAATTAGAATCGCTCTAATCTATCTTGGATGCCCTGCAGGAAGCCGAGGGAGAAAAACAGGGTTTTCAAATCCCTGGGCCATTACTCTGGCTGCATGGCCACTGACCGTGCATCACCCACAAAGGTTAGTACAGCAATGAATGGGGGGTCAGGAGGACATATGGTGTTAGTTTATCTCTTCATTTTTTTCTGAAAAGGTGAATTTACCCTTTTTTACTAAAAAATTTTTTTTATGGCCAAGAACCTGAAGTGACATTAGAGGTTGCTCAGGTCCTCCAGGGCATAGAGATGAATGGAGGCCATGTTGCCCTCACTTGACTTCCTGCGCAGCGCACGCCCACATTGGATTGCTTCTGGGTTTACCGATCCCTCCAATAAGCACGGAAACTATCGGGAAGTGGTGGGGGGGGGGCATCCCTCCACCGCCTCTAAAAGTGATCCCACGTTAAATCCGCTTGCAGGACTTTTTATCTGACGCCGAATTGCCCACATTAAAAAACAATAGCAGGGTTATGGCAGCATGTTTAGGATAGGGGTGTTTTGCCACAAAGAAATGCCCAACTTTCCTAAAAGCACTTAAGAGCTAGGCATGTGTTTCCTGCTTGAGCATTTATTCATTACAATGGATAGCATAAATTTATATTCTGTCCAATGGTATGAATGAACGCCCAGGCACTTGGCGTGCCTAAAGGAGTTTGCAAAACGCGGCTTTAGGTGTGTTTTTAATGCTGCTTACGCCTCCACTGGAGCAACGTTTTCCAAGGGAGAAAAAAAGTGTTTATGGCCAAGAACCGGAAGTGACATTAGAGGTTGCTCAGGTCTTCCAAGGGCATAGAGATGAGTGGAGGCCATCTTGCCCTCACTCGACTTCCTGCCCAGCGCACGCCCACGTTGGATTGCTTCTGGGTTTACCGACCCCTCCAATAAGCTCAAAAAATACAGGGAAGTGGTAGGGGGGCAGCCCTCCTCCGCCTCTAAAAGTGATCCCACGTTAAATCCGCTCGCAGAACATCTTTCATCTGACGCCGAATTGCCCACATTAAAAAAACAATAGCAGGGTTATGGCAGCTAGCTGCTGCCATAATGCTGGTATTTAACATCAAAGTAATGACATAGAGTAAATATGCTGTGGGAGGTCGGCAAGTGGTTGTGGTGCACTAAATCCATATGAATAATTTATCATAGTACAGGGATCAGAATTTTTGGGCCTTGTGTATCCTGGGCGTTTGAACACAATTTTTAATACATTAGGCGTTTGAACACATAGACATTTAGAGGCAGAAACAAAGCAGTGCCCGCATGTTTAGGATAGGGGTGTTTTGCCGCAAAGAAATACCCAACTTGCCTTAGCGCACTTAAGAGCTAGGCACGTGTTTCGTGCTTGAGCATTCATTCATTACAATGGATAGCATAAATGTATATTCTGTCCAAATGGTATGAATGAATGCCCAGGCACTTGGCGTGCCTAAATGAGTTTGCAAAACGCGGCTTTAGGTGTGTTTTTAATGCTGCTTACGCCTCCACTGGAGAAAAGTTTTCCAAGGGAGAAAAAAAAACGTCCTGTGTGCATGAGGTTTTATATCTGCTGAGTAAAGCCCTGTACACACGATCGGTCCATCCGATGAGAACAGTCTGATGGATCGTTTTTTTTACTATCGTCTAGGGATCCATCGGTTACATTTAAAACAAGATTGCTTTTTTTTTAACCTATGGATAAATAACTGATAGGGCGCACACACGATCGTTTGGTCCGATGAAAACGGTCCATCAGACCGTTCTCATCGGTTTGACCGATCGTGTGTACGTGGCATTAGAATTTTTAAGCTTTGCGATGTAGGAGTCATTACTTTGTAGTGATAAGTGAATGCAAAGTACAAGGGTTTATATTGGGGTTGTGCTTTCACTCTCCATCGCATTGTATATGTCTGGAACTAACAATGCCAGCTATGAACAATCAGGCTGACCATGCTGCTTATTCTACTGCGACCTGTAGAATGCAATAATGCAAGTATTCTTTCAAAAGCCTGAGCTTATACAACAGGATCAAAGCTTTTCTGTGAGCCTCCTTTGTTATATCCTTAATAATATACTTCTATGTAATACGCTATATGATGTTGACCTTTCCTGAGACTTCACCTTTCTATATATTTCCTATCCTTAATAAAGAGAAACACAAGCATACACTATCTTTGGGTAGTTAATGACTAGTTTCAGGAGAGATGTAACATTGTATATCTGTATAAATATTACCACCTGCGGCCTACCAGCTAATTGCACTGTCCTAAATAATCTTTAATAGTTGCCTGCCATGAAATATGATTACATTGATATGACCGAAGTGTATTATACAATTAACCTGAGAGCCATGTTGTGATTTATTGTCAGGCTTTCAGGCTGTCACTATTGGCTTTAACCCAATGAATTGTAAATTTACAGTACTTTTGTCTACCCCAATGTCTTAAGCCTCGTACACATGGCTGGTTACATCACGTGACTGACATTTGTACTAAGTATCTCTGCTTAATCAAAATACATGTTTTGATAATCATAACTAAATGTTTGATAAATAAATGGCTATTCCATTTATCAGATCAAGGGGAAGCCTTTTTAATTTTCCATATTTTGTCATGTTTCAACCAAAAACATAAATGTATTTTTATTGGGATTTTATGTGATAGATCAACACAAAGTGGCACATAATTGTGAGGTGGAAGGAAAATGATAAATGGTTTTCAACATTTTTTTTACAAATAAATATCTAAAAAGTGTGGTCAATACTTTGTAGAACCGCCTTTCACTGCATTTACAGCTGCAAGTCCTTTTGGGGATCTCACTACCAGCTTTGCATCTAGAGATTGATATTTTTGCCCATTCTTCAAAATAGTTCAAGCTCTGTCAGATTGGATGGAGAGAGTCTGTGAACAGTAATTTTCAAGTCTTGTCACAGATTCTCATTGTGATTTAGGTCTGGACTGTGACTGGGCCATGCTAACACATGAATATGCTTTGATCTAAACCATTCCATTGTAGCTCTGGCTGTATGTTTAGGCTCGTTGTCCTGCTGGAAAGTGAACCTCCACCCCAGTCTCAAGTCTTTTGCAGACTGTAACAGGTTTTCTTCTAAGATTTCCCTGTATTTGGCTCCGTCCATCTTCCCATCAACTCTGACTACCTTCCCTGTCCCTGCTGAAGAAAAGCATCCCCACAACATGATGCTGCCACCACTATGTTTCACTGGTATGTTCAGGGTGATGTGCAGTGTTAGTTTTCCACCACACAGAGTGTTTTGCTTTTAGGCCAAAACGTAAAATTTTGGTCTCATCTGACCAGAGCACCTTTTTTCCACATGTTTGCTGTGTCCCCCACATGGCTTCTCGCAAACTGATGTCAAATGGTGCTTCTTGTGGCTTTCTTTCAACAATGGCTTTCTTCTTGCTACTCTTCCATAAAGGCCAGATTTGTGGAGTGCACGACTGAGGCCGCGTACACACGGTCAGTCCATCCAATGAGAACGGTCCGAAGGACCGTTGTCATCGGTTAACCGATGAAGCTGTCTGATGTGCCTACACACCATCAGTTAAAAAAACGATCGAGTCCAGCGCAGTGACGTAAAACACAACGACGCGCAGAGAAAAATTAAGTTCAATGCTTCCAAGCATGCGTCGACTTGATTCTGAGCATGCGCGGGTTTTTAACTGATGCTTTTGCATACTAACCATCGGTTTTGACCTATCGGTTAGGCGTCCATCGGTTCAATTTTAAAGCAAGTTCTAAAATTTTTGACTGAAGGATAACTGACCGATGGGGCCCACACACGATCGGTTTGGACCGATGAAAAGGTCCTTCAGTCCGTTTTCATCGGTTTGGACCGACCGTGTGTACGCGGCCTGAGAGTTGTCCTGTGGACAGATTCTCCCACCTGAGCTGTGGATCTCTATAGCTCCTCCAGAGTTACCATGGGCCTCTTGGAAACTTCTCTGATTAATGCTCTCCTTGATCAGCCTGTCAGTTTAGGTGGACGGCCATGTCTTGGTAGGTTTTCAGTTGTGCCATACTCTTTCCATTTAGAGATGATGGATTGAACAGTGCTCGTGATCTGTTCCAAGCTTGGGATATTTTTTACAACCTAACCCTGCTTTAAACATCAAGGATCAGACTCTCCCCGTGTAACAGTCACAGTGCTTGATAAATGGCCCAGCTCTGTCATATGATCATCCATCCCAGTAATTGAATAAAGTAGAAAAGGAATAAAGTAAAACCGGTTGTTCCGCCTTACATGGGGGGGGGGGGGACGGGAAAGTGGGAGGATGCTGATATGTTACTTTGGCCTAAATGAGCAAAGCAGAGTGTTATTTTGGTGGTCAATTTCTGTATAATTTGGGAATATACTCTCCAGAACCATATTGTGGAGTTATTGCTTTGCAAATTGTCTCAAAGTCTAAATAATGTGCTCATAACCTGTTATTATCAATTCCTCATCTTTGGTAACCTATGAGTATCCTACCCAATGCAGATGATTACCATACAAATAACCAATCAATACCCAGCCATAATTTGTGTTCATAGATTGACCTTGTATCACCTCTTCCACTATACTTGCAGTAATTACATAAAGACTAATGCCGCGTACACACGATCGGTTAGTCTGATGAAAACGGTCTGATGGACCGTTTTCATCAGACTAAACGATAGTGCATTGGCCCCATCGTTTTTTTATCCATCGGTTAAAAAACTAGGAACTTGTTTTAAAATGATATGATGGTTAAAAACCGATAGAAAAAAACGATCGTCTGTGGGCACGTCCATCGGTTGAAAATCCACGCATGCTCAGAATCAAGTCGACGCATGCTCGGAAGCATTAAACTTCATTTTTCTCAGCACGTCGTTGTGTTTTACGTCACCGCGTTCTGACACGATATTTTTTTTTACTGATGGTGTGTAGGCAAGACTGATGAAAGTCAGCTTCATCGGATATCTGATGAAAAAATCCAATTAGACCGTTTTCATCGGATAAACCGATCGTGTGTACAGGGCATTATATGATCCTAGCCTCATTTCTTGTTCCTGCTTCACTGACTGAGCTTCTGAAGTAGAGCCTGGAAGCATGCTGTCACTGTAAGGAAGTATTTCTGCCCAAGAAAGCACAATTTAACAGACTAACAACTTTATTGGCTAATGTAAAGGCCAAGCTCAACTGGTAATGCCATCAATAAACCATGCATATGACAAGGACACCAAGGAACAGTCCAAGCAGGATTGCCCTGTACACAAGGCAGCAAACAAATCAAGTTTAATGCAAGAGGAGTTTGTACTGCAAGTCCATAGCATAACACAAACAATCTGCTCATCTAGGCACTACAGTGCCTAGATGAGCAGTTCCTGACTATCAGGGTGCCCCCTAATAAGTTCCCCAACACAAACAGGCAAGACTTTTCAGTATTTCTATCAGCACCTCTCATTTTCATCCAGCTGCAAGCTCCCACAGCTGAGAGAGAGAGCATTGAGTATCAGTCAGCTCAAATATAAAAATGGCTGTACAACTCTGAGACTAATCATGAGGTCTTCCTACCTAGTAAGATCTAGGAATGAAGGCTCCCCCCCCCCACCCACTCAAAACTGTACAAAACTACAGAGCACCCAAGACCCAGACACAGAAGTATTAGGATTCTGAGAACACATAAAGGTCTTAAACTCTGGAGCCCCTCACCATGTGTTGGGTGGAAAAACCTAGGTGGCACATACACTATGGGCCAGATTCACAACCAGCAGGCGCAACGTAACTTTTCCGATTTAAGTTACACCGCCGCAAATTGCCCAAGTTAGTGCCCGATCCACAAAGCACTTACCTGGAAATTTGCGGCGGTGTATCCTAAATCAGTCCCGCGCAAGGCGGGCCAATTCAAATGGGCCGAGTCCCATTTAAATTAGGCGCGCTTTGTGAATCGCGACGGGTAAAAAAGAGTTGCGGCGGGAAAAATAAAAAATGTAAAAAAAATTTGACAGCGACGCGGGAAAGACGGGTATACTTTTACATGGTGTACTAACTTTACACTTTGTAAAAGGTACCCTATCTTTGCGACGGCAAACTAACACTTACGGCGACTTCACGAAGGGAAAAACCTTTGTGGATCTCCGTAAGTGCTAATTTGCATACCCGACGCTGGTTTACGACGAGAAATGCCCCCAGCGGCGGCCGCGGTACTGCATCCTAAGATCCGACAGTGTAAAACTATTACACCTGCCGAATCTTAGGGATATCTATGCGTAACTCATTCTATGAATCAGCCGCATAGATAGAAACAGGGATACGACGGCGTATCAGCAGATACGCCGTCGTAACCCTTTTGTGAATCTGGCCCAATATTACTATATATAGTATTGGGATGCTGGCCTTTACACGCACATGAACTTTAATGGAATTCCTAGAATAGCATAGGAATAGAATTTCAATTTTTTTTTTTTCCATATATTTTAGCCCCAGAGATATCTTTCAAATGGAGTTGGCATAGTCTTCAGGATGCATTCTACCAACTCATATGGAAGCCAGTATTTACTTTCACTAACCTTTAGACAGAAGACATTAGTGTGTGGACGGTGTGTACACTATATTACCAAAAGTATTGAGACACACATGAACTTTAATGACATCCCAGTCTTGGTCTGTAGGGTTTAATATTGAATTGGTCCACTCTTTGCAGCTATAACATCTTCAACTTCTCTGTGAAGGCTGACCATTCTTCCAAAAGTGCATTCGCGAGGTCAGGCACAGAAGAAGGCCCCGCTCGCAGTCTCCGCTCTAATTCAACCCAAAGGTGCAAATTCCTCCACCCCAAACTCGCTCATCCATGTCTTTATGGATCTTGCTTTGTGCACTGGTGCGCAGTCATGTTGGAACAGGAAGGGGCCATCCCCAAACTGTTCCTACAAAGTTAGGAGCATGAAATTGTCCAAATTGTCTTGGTATGCTGACGAATTAAGAGTTCCCTTCACTGGAACTAAAAAGCCAAGCCCAATCCCTAACCCCCCCACCATAACCCCCCTCCACCAAATGATTTGGACCAATGTAAAAAGCAAGGTCCATAACAACATGGATGAGAGAGTTTGGAGTGGAGGAACTTTACAGGCCTGTACAGAGTCCTAACCTCAACCCGGTAGAACACCTTTTAAGATGAATCAGAGCGGAGACTGCGAGCCAGGCCTCCTTGTCCAACATCAGTGCCTGACCTCACAAATGCGCTTCTGCAAGAATGGTCAAACATTCCCATAGACACACTCCTAAACCTTGTGGACGGCCTTCCCAGAAGAGTTGAAGCTGTTATAGCTGCAAAGGGTGGGCCAACTCAATATTGAACCCGACAGACTAAGACTGGGATGCCATTAAAGTTCATGTGTGTGTAAAGGCAGGCGTCTCAATACTTTTGGTAATATAGGGCCAGATTCACAGAACAAATACGCCGGAGTATCTACTGATACTCCGGCGTATTTTCAAATTTGCTGCGTCGTATCTTAATTTGTGATTCACAAACAAGATACGACGGCATTTGGCTAAGATCCGACAGGCTTACGGCTTCGTACGCCTTCGAATCTTAGGCTGCAATACTTTGGCCGCCGCTGGGTGGAGTTCACGTCGTTGGGTATGCAAATTAGCTTTTACGGCAATCCACGAAGCTACTCGCGTGCGTTACGTTGTTTTTTCCCGTCGCAAAGTTAAGTTAACTTTACAACAGCCATGTTAAAGTATGGCCGTCGTTCCCGCGTCAAATTTTTATTTTATTTGTTCGGCGTAAGTACGTTACGCACGTCGCCATTCACAAACACGGCGGGGCACCGTAATTTGGCGCAAAGCACGTCAGGAAATTTACTAACGGAGCATGCGCAGAACGTTCGGCGCGGGAGCGCGCCTAATTTAAATGGTACACGCCCCATTTGAATTAGGCGGGCTTGCGCCGGACGTCTTTACGTTACTCCGCCGCAAGTTTATACTCAAGTGCTTTGTGAATCAAGCACTTATGAGAAAAACTTGCGGCGGTGTAACATAAAGACGATACGTTACGCCGCCACATTTGTACCTGAATCTGGCCCATAGTGTACACATCGTCCACACACACATCTTCTGTCTAAAGGTTAGCGATAAAGTACTGTAAATACTCCTTTGCATATGAGTAGGTATAACTCATCCTGGCGACTATGCCAACTACATTTGAAAGATACCTCTGGGGCTAGAAATATATCAAAATAAAAAAAATTAGGAATGCTATTGCATTGACAGCCAGTTCCACTTTACACTGAAATTTTATCACATACAATGTTTTATTTTAAATTGATAAAGAATGTTGTAAAATATGGTATACTCTATGAAGCATCAAAGTGACCTACTAGTCTATATTAATAAACTATTGTTCATACTGTTGTTTATACTGTTAATATATAAAAAAAAAAAAACATCTGTACATATTCTCTTGTGATCTGTTCTCATAAACCTACCTGATGTATCCACTTCCAAGTGTTATTATTCAGATTGTATTTACTTGATGCCTCTCTAGGATTTTCTTGGCATTAATCAGACATGGGGTTCAGGTTTGTACAAATATTTTCAGAGAGCCATCATTTTACATATGGTTTCTTGACAGCCCAGGAAAATACGGATATCCTTCATGTGTGAATTAACAGCTGGTGTAATACACAGAACAACTCAAGCTTAACAAGTCTGGGAGTTTGTAGGCTCTAAAGCATGTGTTGACTGGTGCCTTTCTCCTTAAATCAGAAATGCAAAAAAAAACGTTCCGTTGTGTCCAGATAATCCTTCTGTATGGAATAGAGCTGGAAAGACTTTGTTCTACATGGTCATCCTGTGTTTTTTATTTTTATTTATTTTTAAAAATATATTTTTTTTTACTCATGTTGTCACCATTGCCCATGTTGTCACCAGGGGAGGGCTGGGCCAGGGGGCAGAGTGGCAATTGCCTCCCAGGCCACCCCAACTTATGTTCAAAATGGCCGGCAGCCGCTGCCCGCTACCATTTTCTTTTTTAATCTGGTCTAGGAAGTTGAGCCGGGGGCACGGCCATGGCAACCGACCACTAGCTGTTGCATTCCGGGAGTTGTAGTCCGTGCTCAAGCTCCAAGTGTGTGAAAAACAGAGCAGCGCAGAGGAAACTACAACTCCCTGGGACCAGATTCTTGGAAGCAGGCAGAGGCAGTACTTGCCAGGAAGTCGGGATGTGGCATGCAAGGACCTGCTGAGCTGAGATCACTGAGGTGAGAGACCCTTACACCCCTAGCTGACCCTCCACCCCCCCCCATACACCCCATGTAACCTTCCCCAGTTATAAGGCTGCATTGATGGGCACGGTGAGGCTGCATTGAAAAACCAGGTGGGCCATGGATGGTGAGCTGATTCGACGGTTCAATGGGCCACTTGACTGGACGTGCCCCCCAGGCCTAAGGCTGCCAGCCCTCCCCTGGTTGTCACCATTGCCCATGTTGTCACCATTGCCCATGTTGTCGCCCCTATCCATATATGTATAGTCTTGCTCAGGCCCCCAGGTAGTACAATGGTTCTCTCTCTCAGGCTCCGGGTTACACGAAACCCCTCTGCCGGCCCTCACGCGGTAAAGCTCCGGCCGGGCTCCCCCAGCACCTGCCCTTATCTCTACGGATCCGGTCAGCATTCTCTGTTCCGCTCCCTGTCTGGAACTAGGCCTGCTAGGAATCCTGGGATTGGTAGTTCTACAAGGAGACCTCCCCCTTCACTAACAGAGGCGGGACTACATATCCTGGCATGCCATGCAGCGCAGCAGCGGGCGGTGGATGATGACGTTCCTACTGCGGATTGGAGGATGGTGGTGATGGGGAATGTGAGCGACTTCCGGGACACATGGGACAGGTGAGAATAATTTATGGCCGCACCCCTGAAAATTGCGGGTCATCCCGCGGGGAGATCGCGGGCGGGGAGAATCGAGATCGTGATTCTCTCCGCGATTAATCGTGCAGCTCTAGTGTGCCTGTGAAAATTTGGTGTGCCTGGCTGTGCAGGGTGGGGGATCCTATTTCACTTGAGGCTCCTACGTGGGGTGCACTACACACATTTCTTATGTATGAAATACACCACAGGCAAAAAATTCAGTGACCTTGCTTCATCGAGCTGCAGAAGCATTTGAGGAATTTTGAAGCAGCCATAGTCCCTGGTATAAAAAGTTTCCACCAATTACCCCATGAAAAATAATAAGTTGTATACTTTCCTGTTTGGTGGGCAGCAATTTATTTATTTGTTCTCTTGGGAAGGTTTGGGCGCCGCCAGTGCCGATCCTGACCTCCCTGGGGCCCTAAGCAAAATGACATGTCACATAAAAGTTGAGAAACGCGGGGTGGGCACTGCCGACAGTTGCATAGTCACATTAAAGACTAAAGTTGAGAAGCGGGGGGGGGGGGGGGTGTTCTGCTGTTGGAGATGACATCTTACATTAAAGTGAGAAAGTGAGAAGCAGGGGGGGGGGGTGCTGGCTTCGTACCTCTTCTCCCATGCAGTCAGCCAGTTGAGGGGCCGAAAATTACTTCTCACCAGGCGGGGCCTCTAGTAATTAAGGGGGCTCTAAGCGGCTTGCATAGTGAGCCTATAGGGCGGATCAGCCCTGGGCGCCGCTGCTGGCTGTCACTTTCGGATGCACTGCAAGGCAGGTCTCCAACCTTGAGCCGTGGTTCCTCCTGTCCTCCTCTGATTGCACTTGCTACTTTGTACAATACTTGGGGGCGTTGTTTAAGATCATCTTTAAATGTGATGTCCTATTGTTATGATAGTCCATTATTATGACCAAATAACAGTTTTGATCTCCTGTAATGTTTATTGTTGTCTTATGCGACTTTTTCTCTTTTGGATGTTCGACCCGACCTTCTGAGTTCCTAGAGTGTAAAATCAGATTAGGGTAAATTTGTAATTATAAATCTTTACACATTGGATTATATACAGAGATTATTTCAACATAATGTTCTGCCATATGTGTTTCCAAGAAGATTATGTGATATTCACTGTATCATTTCAATCCTCGTGTGTGTTCAGGGCTGTTCCAGATAGGAGTCTGTCACACATGCATGGAGTAATAAAGTAAAAAAAAGTATTTAGTCCATACTTAGTAACGGTAGATATAGCAGAGCCCATAAATCTTTATAACAAGAAAGTTTGATTTTAAATGAAAACTTGATCAAGCATAAAAAGATACAGGCTTGCCTAAAAGGTGTAGAAAACATGCAGTGTAATTTTTCTTTGGCAAATACTGAATGTTAATAATATTACCGCGGATTCTCTTGTACTGTATTATCATGGTTCCTTACCTTTTGTCAGTCACTAGGCTCATATCCAGAGAACCCAGACAGTAACAATAGTAACAGGGACAAGGGACAGAAAAAGTACTGTATTTATCGGGGTATACCGCGCCCCGGCGTATAACGCACACCCCAAGCTCAGCAAGGTAAAAAAGGAAAAAAAAAATAATTTTTGCCCTGCGTCCATCGGCAGCCTTGTCCGGCGTCCGTCTGTGGCCTTGTAGGTGTCCGTCTGCGGCTTCCTTGCGCGGGGTCCGTCTGCGGCTTTGGCAGTGTCCGTCTGCGGCCTCCATCCAGGTGTCCGTCTCGTCCAGCTCCATCCAGGTGTCCGTCTCGTCCAGCGTGTCCGTCTGCAGCCTCCATCCAGGTGAGCGTGTTCATTTTTTGGTTTTGGCGGGAGCCGAGAGGAGCCGGATTTCCTGTGTGTTCGGCTCCTCTCGGCTTGTCTCGGCTCCTCTCGCGTTGCTGCGGGTGGAGCCGAGCCTAGCCGAGTGCGCAGTACACTCGGCTCGTCTCGGACAATGTTGGAAACAGCGGGGATCGGCGGAGTATCGGCGTATATCGCTCACCCACGATTTCCCCCCGATTTTAAGGGGAACAAATACGGTAGCTGTAGAGAGACATTGCATTCTATCTGGATAAGTGATTCACACAGATGGGGCTGATACCTTTTGCCATAACCAAAATCAAACACCGGAAGGACCTATAATCCCTATGATGCATTCATAAATCAGAGTCTGCAGTGTCCATTGGAATGCTCTCTGCAAAGTACTTTTTTTTAACCTATACCTCTGTTGTATATTGATCCCTTGAAGTACAGATAGTAGACACTAAAAGTGTACTGCAATAAGTGATTATAGTTGTTTAGCTGTGTGGTCTCTTTAACCACTTAAGACCTGGACCATTATGCAGGTTAAGGACCTTGCCCCTTTTTGCGATTCGGCACTGTGTCGCTTTAACTGAAAATTTTGTGGTCGTGTGACGTGGCTCCCAAACAAAATTGGTGTCCTTTTTTTCCCACAAATAGAGCTTTCTTTTGGTGGTATTTGATCACCTCTGCGGTTTTTATTTTTTGCGCTATAAACAAAAATAGAGCGACAATTTTGAAAAAAAAAAATCAATATTTTTTACTTTTTGCTACAATAAATACCCCCCCCCCCAAAAATAAATATATATATATATATATATATATATATATATATATATATATATATTTAAAAAAAAATCCTCAGTTTAGGCCGATACGTATTCTTCTACCTATTTTTGGTAAAAAATATCGCAATAAGCGTTTATCGGTTGGTTTGCGCAAAATGTATAGCGTTTACAAAATATGGGATAGTTTTATTGCATTTTGATAATTTTTTTTACTACTAATGGCGGCGATCAGCGTTTTTTTTCGTGACTGCGACATTATGGCGGACACATCAAACAATTTTGACACATTTTTGGGACCATTTAAAATGCATTGTTTATGGTGAAAATTACAATTGCAGTTTGGGAGTTAACCACAATGGGGCGCTAAAGGGGTTAAGTGTGACCTCATATGTTTTTCTAACTGTAGGGGGGTTTGGCTGTAGGTGTGACGTCATCGATTGTGTTTCCCTATAAAAGGGAACACACGATCGATGACAGCGCCACAGTGAAGAACGGGGAAGCTGTGTTTACACACAGCTCTCCCCGTTCTTCAGCTCCGGGGACCGATCGCGGGACTCCAGCGGCGATTGGGTCTGCGGGTCCCGCTGTCATGGAGCTTCGAACCGGGTTGCGGGCGTGCGCGCCTGCGACCCACGGCTGGGCACTTAAAGAGGACTTACATGTACGTGCTTGTGCCCAGCCGTGCCATTCTGCCGACGTAAATGTGCAGGAGGCAGTCCTTAAGTCGTTAATTAACTTTTTTGGGGTTAGTTCTCCTTTAAGGGGGTGTGGCAGGGGGCTTGTCCTATGCCTACATATGTTTGATAGTAGTAGGTGTCCCTCATTTCCTTCTCAAAATGTTGGGATGTATGTGTAAAGAATCTCTCGTTCCACCTTACTGGGTACTCCAAATTTTAGCTGAGTTGCCCCAAGTTCAGGTTTCAAAAGAGGTGAGGCTTGTTAAATGTGAACACAGTGGGCCAGAATCAGATACGACGAAGTATCTCCTGATACGTCGTCGTATTTCTGAGTGCGGGAGGTCGTATCTATGCGCCTGATTCATAGAATAAGTTACGCATAGATATCCCTAAGATCCGACCGGTGTAAGTGTCTTACACCGTCATATCTTAGGCTGCATTTTCAGGCTGTCCACTAGGTGGCGCTTCCGTATGTTTACGCGAGGAATATGCTAATTTGGTAGATACGGCGATTTAGAAACGTACGTTCGGCCGGCCCAATTTTTTACGTCGTTTACGTTAGGCTTTTTTCGGCTATATATACCCCTGCTACATGAGGCATAGCTAATGTTAAGTATGGCCGTAGTTCCCGCGCCGAGTTTTTAAATTTTACGTCGTTTGCGAATAGGGCTGTACGTCATTTACGTTCACGTCGAATCCAATACGTCCTTGCGGCGTACTTTAGAGCAATGCACAATGGGATATTTTGCAGACGGCGCATGCGCCGTTAAAAAAAAAAAAAGGTCAAAAATGCGGGGTCAAGTAAAATTTTAATAAAACACGCCCCCAACAACCCCATTTGAATTAGGCGGGCTTACGCCGCCACACATACATTACGCAGCTGTAACTAAGGGCGCAAGTTTTCTGAATACAGAACTTGCGCCCAAAGTTACAGCGGCGTAATGTTACGCCGGAAGAAAGATTCGCTCATCTTTCTGAATCCGGCCCAATGTGTCCAGATAAGTCAACTAAAAGTGGACTTTTACTTTAAACTGATCATGTTAACTTGTGTAAAAAAAAAAAAAAAAAAAAGTCCCTTTCAAATAGAAACTGCAAAAAGGTTAAAACTCAAGCATGCTGAGCTTCCAAAAGTAAGTAATTTGCACTGGAGCATATGGTAACTGACAAATCCTTCCAAATGCCGTGTAAAACCTTCCTAAATGGTGAAAGGCTTTCAGTCGCATGACTGGTTAATCTATGAAATAAAAATTACGAGAGGTCATTTTGTGAACGTAGATGAATGTAAGCAGCAAATCACATATGTTTATTCCAGATGCTCAAGCCAGAAACCTCTCTTAGGTCGGAACCTTTTTCTGTCAGTGTGATGCACACAGTCTGCATACAATGGACATAACTAATTAATTAACGAGGAGTAAACAGTGCACACTGTACAATATGAAACTGGTGGTGTCATTTAGAAGAATAAATATAACGCTGGATTAGTCTGATAATAACTACAGATCTGAAAATACTGAATTGTGTGGGGACTTCATCATTTAGAAGGCAAGAGCAGAGGCGTGGATCTAAGGGGGTGCGGTCCGCACCGGGTGACACCCGCTAGAGGGGTGACACCATCCCGTTTTTTTTTTTTAGCGGACATGCCCAGCCTGCCCTGTGCCACCCCAGCCTGCCCTGTACCACCCCAGCCTGCCCTGTACCACCCCAGCCTGCCCTGTACCACCCCAAACAGCCCTGTACCACCCCAAACAGCCCTGTACCACCCCAGCCTGCCCTGTACCCCCCCCAAACTGCCCTGTACCACCCCAGCCTTCCCTGTACCACCCAGCCTGCCCTGTGCCACCACAGCCTGCCCTGTATCACCCCAGCCTGCCCTGTACCACCCCAAACTTTCCCATGCCACCCCAACTTGCCCTGTGCCACCTTAACTTGCCCTGTACCACCCCAATCTGCCCTATGCCACCATAACTTGCCCTATACCACCCCAACCTGCCCAATGCCACCCTAACTTGCCCTGTACCACGCCAACCTTTCCCATGCCATCCCAACTTGCCCTATGCCACCCTAACTTGCACTATACCACCCCAACCTGCCCTGTACCCCCCCAACTACCCTATATCACCCCAACATGCCCTATACCACCTTAACCTGTCCTATACCACCCCACTACACCAACCTGCCACTATACCACTCTATACTACCCTAACCTGCCACTATACTGCCCTATACTATCATTTACAGGGGCTGGTTTGGGGTGCGCCCCGTGCCCGTGCGCTGCCTGCTTGGTACTGGGCAGCCTAGACAGGGGGGGTGACACCATGTTTTACCGCACCGGGTGACACCAACCCTAGTGACGCCACTGGGTGAGAGCATCTACAGTGCCTTGAAAAAGTATTCATACCCCTTGAAATTTTCTACATTTTGTCATGTTGCCACCAAAAACGTAAATGTATTTTATTGGGATTTTATGTGATAGACCAACACAAAGTGGCACATAATTGTGAAGTGGAAGGAAAATGATAAATGGTTTTCCAAATTTTAGACAAATAAATATGTGAAAAGTGTGGGGGGTACATTTGTATTCAGCCCCCTTTACTCTGATACCCCCAAATAAAATCTAATGGAACCAATTGCCTTCAGAAGTCACCTAATTAGTAAATGGAGTCCACCTGTGTGTTTATTAGATGTCAATATTTGGACTTTTGAAGAAATAGGCATTAACTTACATGTGATGTCGGTGATTTGGAATCATTTGATTAGCCATTATTCTCCACCTTGCCAGTTTGATGAATCCTATGTCCATTTATTATACCCAAGATCCTGGACTGATCTGATTTCTGAATATACGGAAATATTGCTGACACCACATATATTTAAAGCGGGGTTCCGGGCATTATCTTTTTTGCAAGCTAAAATTAATCACATTAAAGAGGGGGTTCACCCTATAATTTTTTTTTTCTAGCATTAAATTAAGCATAGTAGCACGAGCTACAGTATGCCTTTATTTATTTTTTTTGCCCCGTACTCACTGTAATCCTATAGTGAAGATTCAGACTCCCCGCGGGGAATGGGCGTTCCTATCCAGAGGGAAAATGATTGACGGCCGGCTCTGGCGCTTCACGCTTCTCCGGAAATAGCCAAAATAGGACTTGGCTCTTCACGGCGCCTGCGCATAGTCTGGATTGCACAGTGAGTACGGGGCAAAAAAATAAAATAAAGGCATACTGTAGCTCGCGCTACTATGCTTAATTTAATGCTAAAATGTTGTTATTGTGGGTGAACCACCGCTTTAAATAGTCCCTAAAACATGTTAATAGCTCCCCAATCGTTCCAGAAACCCTTGCAAACACTTGCCTTATATCCTCCAGCTCATGTTGTGGCCGTATCCATCATATGTGTGGGTATGTGAAGCCCAGTTCCTTTTTCTTCCTGGTTTTCAGGGAGAGGTGCATGCTGGGCGATTTTTAGGCACAGTAATGCCCAGAGACTCCTGGGAAATGAGTGTCATCATTTCCCAGGAGGCAATGGGGTCTTAAGACAGGAAGTTGAACCACCTAGAACCAGGAACTAGGGAGATTACGAATACTGCCTAGTAAAGGGCAGATAGAAGCGAGTAAAAAAAAATGTTTTTACATTTTTTTTTTTACATTAAAGGCAAGCTGTTAATAGAAAGTTCATTTTTAGGGTGGAACTCCGCTTTAACAGACTCGGAGGTTGTCTCACTGGCATACTGTGCTATCAGGACTGCTACACACAGTCGAGGATCTCATGCTGTGTGGTATCATCATCGGACCACTTGGTGTTTTGGTGTGCACTGTATTCATCCATTGTGGCTTTAAGGTGCAGTGCTACCTAATGCAATGTCCCTGGAGGTTTTCAGGTGCATAGATTCTCACAGGCCATAGACCCACCTAGCCTGAAGGTTCCATCTTTTTTTTTTTTTTAGTAGGGTGTTGTTTGTCCCAGCTCCTATTAGCAGGGCGTGATTTAATAGAGTGATAGGGAGGATTTTAGAGGTTTTTGGGTGCAGGAGTTGATTAGGTGGGGAACGTGGGGGGATAGTGATGGTTCTGAGTGAAAAGGCAGGAACGTGGATTTTCTTGATGCTTTTGTATTTCACATGTCATATTTAACCAGTTGCTGACTGTCTAACGTAGATATACGTCGGCAGAATGGCAAGGGCAGGCATAGTACGTTGCTTTGAATCTGCCGCCTAGCGGCGTGTGCCCGCCCGACGCGAGCTCCGTGACTGTGCCCACGGGACCCGCGCACTCAATGACCGCCGGTGTCCCGCGATCATGTCACAGAGCGGCAGAACGGGGAGATGCCTTTGTAAACAAGACATTTTCCTATTCTGCCTAGTGACAGGACACTGATCTACTGCTCCCTGTGATCGAGAGCAGTGATCACTGTCGTGTCACTGGTAGTCTAGCCCCTCACAGTTAGTCATCTCCCTAGGACACAGTTAACCCCTTCATTGCCCCTTAGCATTTAATCCCTTCACTGCCAATGTAACTTACACAGTAATTAGTGAATTTTCATAGCACTGATCTGTCATGGTAGACGATCCAGCAATTCAGCCACCAATGGCAACGACAGGAGAATTCAGTCCCGATGCATGCACGTTGGCGCGCGTTTATGCGCGAATGCACGTGTCTGTGACCTAATTTTGTAGGTCTAATTTCCAAAAAAATAAACAATTTCCCCTTTCTCCTAGCATTGTTTTGTCTGCACTCTGCCTGAAGCCCAAGCAGTGTACAACCTTTTTCCATTCTTCAAGAATTACCTCTTTTAGAGCCTGGATGCTGAATTGGAGAGTGATGCTCAACTTTTCTCTTCAGAATTCCCCATAGGTGTTCGATTGGGTTCATATCAGGAGAACCCTACAGACTAAGACTGGAATGCCTTTATGATTCATGTATGTGTAAAGGCAGGTGTCCCAATACTTTTGATAATATACTGTACTTGGCCACTGAATCACTTTCACCCTGTTCTTCTTGAAAAATGCAACAGTGGTCTTAGATGTGTATTTTGGATCATTGTCATGTTGGAAAAGTGCACGACCACCAAGGGCACAAAGTGACGGTAGCATCTTTGCTTTAATTATAGAGAAGTACATCTGTGAATTCATGATACCATCATTGAAATGCAGCTCCCCAACACCAGCAGCACTCATGCAGCTCCACAGAAGGACACTGCCAATACCATATTTCACTGTAGGCACCATGCATTTTTTTTTGTACTTCTCAGCTTTGTGACACCATACAGTTTTTAAGCTATCGGTGGCAAGAAAAAATGTATCTTGGTCTTCTCACTCCAGAGTACCAGTAGTCTACTTCTTTTTCAGGATGGGCCCTGACAAATTCTATGCAGGCTTTTTTGTGCATGGGCTTAGGAAAGGTGTCCTTCGTGAACAACACCCATGCATGCCATTTCTCCGCAGTGTAAACCATATTGGGTCAGGGGAAACAATCACTCCAGTTTGGCTTTTGACTTCATTAGCTAACTGCAGTGAACTTGCATGGCGATTCTTCACATCGTTTTTTGTCTTCTAAAAAACGACCAAAAAAAAATTCGAACATGCTTCAATTTTTTATGTCGTTTTTCAAAATGTAGTTTTTTGTGTCATAAAAAATGATCGTGTGTGGGCTAAAACAACGTTTTAAACCCGCGCATGCTCAGAAGCAAGTTATGAGATGGGAGCTTGAATGGAACAGAGTGCCGTCGTACGTCTTGTACGTAACCGCGCTTTGCTAGAGCATTTTTAAAAAACGATGGTGTGTGGGCAACGTCGTTTTTTAAAATGAAGTTTGAAAAACTTTGTTTTTTTTCATGATAAAAAAACAAAGTTTTTTTTCCAAGACAAAAAACGACCGTGTGTACGCGGCATAAGACTTTCATTGGGGCATATTCATTTTTGCAACATAGTCTTGAACGATTTTATTTGGAAAAATACTTTCTTGTGTGTGCAAATTAACAAATCTTGATTGCAATCAATGGGCCACATTTGTGGGAGTATTTTGTAGTATCGTGTCCCATAGAAAATGTTGATTCTGAAAGGAAAGTAAAGGTTTTCTGACAAATCTGTTGGCGCAGCACTGTATGCCCTATTGTTTGTTTTTAGGATGGCCATAGGTAGGAAAAATTATCCTTGAAAATCATGGATGGGGGGGCATTTGTCTGACCTTATATAGTGCTGTGGGTGTAGTGCGGTCTACCACTTCTTTCCTGTGTGAAAAGGGGATGGTCTATGTTTTTGATAATACTGCCCCTGCCAGGGTAGTTACAAATAAATTCTTGCCTAAACATTGCAATGGTCTTTTTTGCTGGGGCCAAGTACTTTGGGCCAGATTCACAGAAGAGATACGACGGAGTATCTCTGATACTCCGTCGTATCTCTCAGAGTATCTATGCGACTGATTCATAGAATCAGTTACGCATAGATAGCCCTTAGATCCGACAGGTGTAATTGTCTTACACCGTCGGATCTTAGGATGCAATACCACGGCCGCCGCTGGGTGGAGTTTGCGTCGTATTCCAGCGTCGGGTATGCAAATGAGGTTTTACGGCGATCTACAACGGTTTTTCGCGTTCGGTACGTCGTCGCTAGTATAGTTTCCCGTCGCAAAGTTAGTCGTCGTTTTACCTGCCCTAACTTTACACAGCCCATGTTAAAGTATGGCCGTCGTTCCCGCGTCAAATTTCCAATTTTTTTTTTCTTGCGTAAGACGTCTGGGAATACGAAAGTACGCTACGCACGTCGCCGTTTGAAAAAATGACGTCACTTCGCGCAAAGCACGGCAGGAATTTCAAAACGGAGCATGCGCAGTAGGTCCGGCACGGGAGCGCGCCTAATTTAAATAGCACACGCCCCTTTAAATTACACGGGCTTACGCCAGAGGTCGCCAGCGTAGGTTTTCATTGCAAGTGCTTTGTGAATCAGGCACTTGCGATGAAAACTTGCGGCGGTGTACTACGTATACGATACGTTACGCCGCCGCACATCTAAGTGAATCTGGCCCTTTCTGGCCCCTCTAAGTGAATCTGGCCCTTTATGCCTAAGTTTACATATAAGAGTTAATGAGATCTTTTGCTAACAGCATTTAATTTAGGAGCTTTGGGGACTAGGTTATGTGGCCTTTGGGGGCCACGAGTGTTTGACTGCCCTTTTCATGCATGGCCACTTTTATAATGAAGGAATTGGCAGTAGCAAATGTGGTGAAATGGAGCAGACTCTGGTCACACAACTTATAATTAATAAGTGCAGTGCTAACAGTGTAGTGCACTTGACAATGATGTGTGTTTCAGGAATTTTGCCAAGTCTACACTGGTTAATATCAATTTTTTATGCAGTAACAACCTCGAACACTACACTAACACTGTCTGTCATATCGTACTGCAGGAAAACCTTAGACAATTTCTTTAATTAGGGTTTTTCTGATAAATAATTAGAATGTGCACTGAGATGAATGTGGTTTCTTGCAATGTACAGCTGCCTCTTCCATCTGTTACAAGAATTTCAAAAGCAGATGCGTGTCACACTTGTCTTAAATCTACACACAATGCTAAACGTAAAGCATATTTAAACCCGAAAACATAAATGTTTTATATTGCAACTTACCAATAATTTTTTTTTTTTTTTTAGATTTTCGTTTTTTTTGTTGTCTCTTTATCTTCACCTGGTGAGGTTATCTGGCCAGTAGCACACTTCTTAGGCCTGGTGCAAAAAAAGCTGACAGGTTCAGTTGGAGCCACTGTACTAATGATCCAACAGCGATCTCCCCCACTGAGCTGTTATGTTCTGACAGGGGGACGGTCCCCACCAGAACACTCTGATCAGCGCTCTCTGCTATTGGCTGAGAGTGCTGATTGGTAGACGTCGGCTGCTGGTGTTCCAGCATGCACTTCCAACAGACGTTAGCCAAATGGCCGGCTTCTGTCAGGCCAGCCCACATACACATGGGCCAAATGTCGGCTGCTTTTTTTTTTTTTTACTCAACCAACATCTTCCATGTCCCGAAATTTTTCCTGTGTGTATGGGGCTTTAGGGTGACGACTCTATTTATGGATGAGCAACAGAGACATCCTTGAGCAGCAGCACTGTCTGGAGAGGGTAGTGTTAGATGGACTAGTGTCACTAGTAGATATACAGTAGATGGACTTCACATAAGTGACTTACAAATAAAGTGGGGGACTATAAGTTCTATGGTCTGTGTTTCTTTTGTGGTTACCCATTACTATTGTTGGTTTTATTTTTATTCCTGGATTATGATTATTCATAAATGATATAGAGGTTGGTATAAATGGCCTTATCTCATTGTTTGCAGATAATACAAAGCTAAGCAGGGCAATAACTTCACAGCAAGATGTAGAAACCTTGCAGGAGGACCTCAATAAAATAATGGGTTGGGCAACTACATGGCAAATGAGGTTTAATGCAAAGTTCTGCATTTGGGTGCTAAAAATGTGAATGCAAGTTACTCTCCAGGGGGAGAACCACTGGGGGATCCAGGATGAAGAAAGATCGATGGGGCCTAGTAGTCAACAGGCTCAGCAATTGCACGAAAAAACACTCTGTATCACATTATAACAAGAATTCCTAAATATAAAAACAAAAGAAAATTAATATACCGTATTTTCCGGCGTATAAGAACAATTTTGGTTTTGGGATATACTCACTGTATAAGACTACCCCCTTCTTACTAGTCTTTCTGGAAGCTGAGGGGTAGCCAGAACCGCTGACAGAAACAGGCTTTTTCAAATCTCACTGTGCAATTACATTACATTCCTCACTGTGCCATTACATGCCCCCACTGTGGCATCACTTGCCCCGACTGTGCCATCACTTGCCCCGACTGTGCCATCACTTGCCCCCACTGTGCCATCACTTGCCCCCACTGTGCCATCACTTGCCCCCACTGTGCCATCACTTGCCCCTCACTGTACCATTACTTGCCCCTCACTGTGCCATCACTTGCCCCTCACTGTGCCATCACTTGCCCCTCACTGTGCCATCACTTGCCCCTCACTGTGCCATCACTTGCCCCTCACTGTGCCATCACTTGCCCCTCACTGTGCCATCACTTGCCCCTCACTGTGCCATCACTTGCCCCTCACTGTGCCATCACTTGCCCCTCTCTGTGCCATCACTTGCCCCTCTCTGTGCCATCACTTTCCCCCACTGTGCCTGAACTTGCCCCCCAGTGCAATCACTGCAAACACTCACTTTTTTGCAGGCGGTGACAGTCTCCGTGCTGCCAGCGTCAATGATTTAAAAGACACTCCTTCTCCTCAGACTGTCCTGTGTTAGGCAGAACACAAATCTTCCCAGCAGCGCCTCTGTTCTGTGTTCCGCCTATCACGGACGTCTTCTCATCTCGTGCAAGGATGAGAAGGCATCTGTGATGGGAGGAACACAGAACAGAGGCGCTGCTGGGAAGATTTGTGTTCCTCCTATCACAGAACACTCTGAGGAGAAGGAGTGTCTTTTAAATCATTGATGCTGGCAGCACGGAGACCGTCCCCGGCGTATAAGACGACCCCCGACTTTGGATGTATGTTTTTTCATCCAGAAAGTCGTCTTATACGCCGGAAAATACGGTATTTGAAAAAAGTGCTGCCGGTGTTAGACCCTCGGCCGGGTATGAAAAAGAAAAAACACAATAAAAATCAAAATCAAATTAAATCTTGTGTAGAATATAAAATATTAATATTGTCCAGAAATCTGTAACAGTCCAGTCCAGTATTATAATGGGATGATTTACAATCAATAACATTTTTTTTTAAAGTGACTTAAGTGCTTAGAAGAATTCCTTGTTGCTGGGAAAGCCCTTCCAATCCTATTCTATGCGTGACACACCGTGCTCTTAATAGGATTGCACTCACCAGATGCTTCTCCCCCGCCTGGGGTAGTGATGCAGTCACAGTATGTGCCACTGTGTAGCAGTTTTAAGGGATTCCAAAATCTGGCTCCAGCAGTTTCCTTCGATCCAACTGTCTCTTCACCTTTGTATCCTAAACATCTTCTTTTTAGTCTTCTTGATTCAGCCCAGAGTTGCCCTCACATTGACGAAAACCTCCATGTGGTGTAACCTCACTCACAGGCGCTCCCCGCACACTCCTCCTTCTGTACGTGACACGGCGCAGGCGCAGACGTCCAAGCAGGCAATGTGGTGCCAGTTTGCTGTACACTGTAATTGGAGAGGGCACTGGCACATGAGAACATTTCAAAACTCCTTTCTGAGGCAGTGAGATGGAGTATCAATGCTTCAAACAATCCTTATCCACAAAGCAGTGAAATAGTCCATATGGTGGTGCACCCATTCTCACAACCTCAGAAGGTTCAGACATATACCGTATATACTCGAGTTTAAGCCAACCCGAATATAAGCGGAGGCACCTAATTTTACCACAAAAAAATGGGAAAACATATTGACTCGAGAATAAGCCTAGAGTGTCCATCTGCATGCCTCACTGTGTCCATCTGCATGCCTCACTGTGTCCATCTGCATGCCTCACTGTGTCCATCTGCATGCCTCACTGTGTCCATCTGCATGCCTCACTGTGTCCATCTGCATGCCTCACTGTGCCCATGCCTCACTGTGCCCATGCCTAGACTTACGTTTAATATTAGAGTCTATGGAAGGGGTGCCTGGATTTGAAAAATCAGTGCTCCCCAGCCGTAGGTCCCCCGGACAACAAACTTTGCACCCTTGTAGAGGAATAGTGGAGCTATATGTGTGCCAAGTTTGGGGTCCAGGGGACCTACAACCGGCCAGTACCCAGTCCCCAAAATCCGGGAGATCAGGCGCAAAAAGGTGACTCGGGTATAAGCCAAGGGGGGCATTTTCAGCACAAAAAATGTGTTGAAAAATTTGGCTTATACTCGAGTATATACGGTAGTTCCCTCTCTACAAAAAGTCATCACATTCAATACCAATATGAAGGAATGGGGAGCACATTGTCGAAACCACTAAGTCCAGGGCCAACAACCCTGGACTTGGTGGTTTCGATAATGTTCTCCCCATTCCTCCATACTGGCATCGGATGTGATGGATGGTGATTGAGTGTGTGTTGGGTCATATATGAAGAGGATTTTACCTTCGCAATTGTAACGGTCAGGGGTTAACGCCGTTTACGATATTCCATTCCACCAACCCAAGACAGCTTATCGACACTCCACAATCCAGCAGACAGGATCCATATGGATTTCCCCCAGAAAACGAGACACACAGCTCTGTTCTCTGGTTCCAAACGAATGAACACTTTAATGGTAAACTCAGGCTTGTTATATACAGTTAGAAGCCCCAAGAAACAATGGCTTAACTCCACCCACAACATGACACAATCGGTGCTCAATACACATTCCTTTAGGTAATGACATTCAGATGAGCTAATTACTAATCATTACCCAGACGTTCTGACTCCGCGATAAGCTATTCCCCCCTCAATACAATACACATTCCTTTAGTAAACATAAGTCAGACGTCTGACCTTTAGAGGGTGCCAAGTCACATTCCACATCTTATTATCAATAGAACTTTCACACAATACAGTGTAATTAGCATCACACAATGAGAGGTCCTTCAGAAGCTAGACTTAATTAGCACAATAGACAATAGAATGCAATCACAGCAAGCTTTTATCACTACAGCCAGGTAGCTGGAGGTGATTAACATCAATTAACATCTTTCAATTAACCTGTTGAGTTCAAAATCAACAACTTGTAATATTTCAAGATATCCTGCAATACATGAATTATCGTTACTGTCCCATCTCATGTAATCCGAGATATAATTTCTCAGTCATCCTATGCCCCTATTGGACATAGGATGACCCTAGACATAAGAGTCATTGTTGAAGCTGGCACAGGAGTACCCCGTATCCTTCAAAAGTCTCTGGGTATCATAAGCCATTCCATTACAGCAATTATCTTTTTAAACTTTATGCTTGGAACTTTTTAATACATGTTATTAAAGCGGGAGTTCACCCAATTCCTTTTTTTTTCTCTTTTCCCCTTAGCTTCACGCTCGTTTTGTCTAGGGGAATCGGCTATTTGTTTTAAAATATGATCCGTACTTACCCGTTTTCGAGATGCATCTTCTTCCGTCGCTTCCGGGTAAGGGTCTTCGGGAGCGGGCGTTCCTTCTTGATTGACAGTCTTCCGAGAGGCTTCCGACGGTCGCATCCATCGCGTCACTCGTAGCCAAAAGAAGCCGAACGTCGGTGCGGCTCTATACTGCCCCTGCGCACCGACGTTCGGCTTCTTTCGGAAAATCGTGACGCGATGGATGCGACCGTCGGAAGCCTCTCGGAAGACTGTCAATCAAGAAGGAACGCCCGCTCCCGAAGCCCATACCCGGAAGCGGCGGAGAAGATGCATCTCGTAAACGGTAAGTACGGATCATAGTTTAAAACAAATAGCCGATTCCCCTAGACAAAACGAGCAGGAAGCGAAGGGGAAAATGTGTAAGGTATGGGTGAACCTCCGCTTTAATAATTTTCACTGTGTTTGCTACCCTAATGACTGCTGTAATTGTCAGAGTGACTTTGTTTATATATGATTATGTCTAACTGTGCTTATATCACACAGTAGAGTCGCAGCTTATATCGCTGTTGGATTTATCTTATCTTACATTGCTTTTTATCATTTATTTATCAAAATTTAGATGCACAGTTTTTTCCCTTTTAGAAAGTTGTCAAAATGCCCAAACAGCTGCTGCTTCTGATTGGATGCAGTCCCTTTTTTCCACCTGGCTCCTTCAAATTTTCAATTAGAGGAATGTCAGGCAGGAGGCAGCGGACAGCGCCACCCACTGGCCGAATTTTGGCCATTTCTTTAGGAACCGGTTAAAATTCCCTACAGTGTATGGCCAGCATTTAAATTCTCAACTTCTTTCCTGCTGAAATAACGAGATTCTATAAATCTGACCCTTACATTAAGCATGCAATTTTTATAGCTTAAAGGTATCTTCATGGTCCCCAAGGTGTTTCTGCTGTAAGTACAAAAAACAAACACATTATGCAGGCCTGGAAAAAACCCACTCACACGTAATAAGAAGTTAATTGGTACAGCAAATATTTGCCCAGGTTACTATAGTCATATTGGCTGTACTGTTGACATCATTTACTAACCTGTTATATTCACGGATAATGTTTAGCATTCATACCACACATATTAATAGACCTAACTGACTCAAGGCTAATCATCAGTAGCAGTTCTTGGGTGTCAAAAAGGAATAAAGTAGCTTAATATGCCAGGATCGTAAATAGTGTTGTGGATAGGAGATGCTTTCATGATTTACTCAAAACAAATAGGCTGTTTCTTCTGCTAGGGAATTTGTGCTTTGAAAGGGAATTTTGCCTTTGCTTAGTGATTTTGGAGAATATCTACTTTGCAAAATATACCCAATCGCATGAGAAAAAAAGGTATTTTTGGTTGCACATGATTGGACGATTGTAAATGTTTGCTCCCTTAAAGGGTCACTAAAGGATTTTTTTTTAAATAGCTTCCTTTACCTTACTGCAGTCCTGGTTTCATATCCTCATTGTTAGTTTTTGCTTTGATGTTGCTGTAATTCTGCTCTGTTCTGGACACTTCCTGGTTGTCTGTTTCCTGAGGACCACAGTACTGGGAGCTTCTAGTTTCGTTTTCCAAACCATCACTGCTCTATGGCTCTGTACAGCAGAGAGGCAGGATAACATGCAAAAACGAAACTGAAACTGTAGGTACATTATATGATTGATTGTTATCTGTTTTTAATCGTTTTTTAAAAGGAATCAGTTAACTATTATGTCTCTATACCCTGTAAACAGTCATTTGAGCAAAACATTTTTTTTCCTTTACCTAAGGCCCCATACACAATATTAGATTTTCTGCAGATTGTTGTCTTCAGATTTACCAAAACCATACAGTATAGTGCAAGGGCCTGTCTGATTGCATACAAATTGAAACTCTTATGCTGCGTACACACGATCAGAAATCCCGACAAGAAAAACTTGGATTTTTTCTGACGGAATGTTGGCTCAAACTTGTATTGCATACACACAGTCACACAAATCTTGTCGGAAATTCTGACTGTCAAGAACGCGGTGACGTACAACACTACGACGAGCCGAGATCAATGAAGTTCAATAGGCAGTTCGGCTTTTTTCCGAGCATGCGTGTTTTTTTGTGAGGAGAAAAAGAACCCCAATCACTGGTTTCTGACAGAGGAACATCAGTCCCGAACACGGAGAGCCGCCACCTCATCAGTGCCCACCATTGCCACCTATCAGTGCTGATCAGTCCCTTATCATCAGTGCTGCCTATCAGTGCCGTCTCAACAGCACACATCAATGAAGGAGAAAAATTACCTATTTGCAACATTTTATAAAAAACTATGAAAACCTTTTTTTTTTCTTTCCAAATTTTTGGTCTTTTTTTGTTTGTTTAGCAAAAAAAAAAAAACAGTATTAATTAAATACCACCAAAAGAAAGCTCTGGTTGTGTGAAAAAAAATATATAAAAATGTTATTTGGGTACAGCATTGTATGACCGCACAATTGTCATTCAATGTGTGACAGCGCTGAAATCTGGAAATTGGCCTGGGCAGGAAGAGGGCTTAAGTGCCCAGTAGGCAAGTGGTTAAAGCATCACAAATGAAGATTTTTGGGTGGCACATTTTTTGTGATACAATGTTAGGACTTTGGCATGTTTGGTATCCTTTGCTCAATGCAACCTCATCTTTCATATTTTGCCATATTTTCCCCAAAATTGGTATTATATATATTGTGTGTGTGTGTGTTTGCATTAATGCTCATTTTATAAAAAAAAAATATTCTAAAAATACGTGTTTAAGAAACAGTGTGCAATAAATATTGTGTGGCATAAAACATTGCAAATGTTATCTTTTTATTCTAGAGGACCTCTGTTTTTTAAAAATGTATAATGTTCTGAGAGTTGAAGTCATTTTATCACCAAACATACACAGTTTAACATAAACAAAATAAATTAAAAATTGCTCTAGTGCCAAAACGGTTAAACTTGTGCACCAACTTAACCACTTCAGCCATGGCTGCCAAATGACCGGGGCCACTTTTTGTGATTTAGCACTGCGTCGATTTAACTGAAAATTGCGCGGTCAATTAACGTGGCTCCCAAACACAATTGGCGTCCTTTTTTCCCACAAATAGAGCTTTCTTTTGGTGGTATTTGATCACCTCTGCGATTTAAACTTTTTGCACTATAAACAAAAATAGAACGACAATTTTGAAAAAAAAAAAACAATATTTTTTACTATAGTAAATACCCCCAAAAATATCTAAAAACGATTTTTTTCCTCATTTTAGGCCAATAGGTATTCTTATACATTTTTGGTAAAAAAAATCACAATAAGCGTTTATTGATTGGTTTGCGCAAAAGTTATAGCCTCTACCAAATAGGGGATAGATTTATGGCATTTTTATTATTATTTTTTTTTACTAGTAATGGCGGCGATCTGCGTTTTTTTTTTTTTTAATTATTATCATTATTATTGGGACTGTGACATTATGGCGGACACATCAGACACTTTTGATGCTATTTTGGGACCGTTGTCATTTATACAGCGATCAGTGCTATAAAAATGCACTGATTACTGTCAGGGAAGAGGTTAACCACTAGGGGGCAAGGAAGGGGTTAAGTGTATCCTAGGGAGTTATTCTAACTGTGTGGGGGCTGGGCTACCAGTGACACGACATTGATCACCGCTCCCGATGACAGGGAGCAGACGATCAGTGCCCTGTCTCAAGGCTGAACAGGGAGATGCCTTTTTTACACTGGCATCTCCCCATTCTGTCGCTCCATGACACGATCGTGGGCCGCCGGCGGACAACAAGTCCGCGGGTCCCACGTGCGAGGTCACTGAGCTCGCGGCAGGGGACGTGCACGTGCCGCCGGCGAAAAATTTAAAGCAACATACCTGTAGCCGTGTCATTCTGCCGACGTATATGTACAGGACGCGGTCCCATGTGCGAGGTCACTGAGCTCGCGGCAGGGGACGTGCGCGCACCGCCGGCGGAAAATTCAAAGCAACATACCTGTAGCCGTGTCATTCTGCCGACGTATATGTACAGGACGCGGTCCCACGTGCGAGGTCACTGAGCTCACGGCAGAGGACGTGCACGTGCCGCCGGCGGAAAATTCAAAGCAACATACCTGTAGCCGTGTCATTCTACAGATGTATATGTACAGGACGGGGTTGGCAAGTGGTTAATACAAATCCTCTGTAGATTCCAATATTGCTCATTCATTTATATTGGCACTGGGGTTGTCACGCATTATGTCACAAACTGAATGCTCAGACCAGGATCGGGATAATCGCACTTAATCGCTTTTGTGTACATTACTGGCTATTTCCGAAGCCGGTGTTAATTGTAATAAGTACAAAGTTTTGCTTCCCATTAAACAGAAGACAAAGTTGCTGACTTTGAGACCACAGAATCACTATTGCTGAGCTGTACTTGACCAATAAAGGGTTTATGTAAAAAAAAAAAAAAAAAAGTCTTCTTTATAATTATAGACCATTCAGCCATCAAACCTGCAAGGTAACTTAGTTGTTTAAAAGGAAGCATATAACCTCTCTTATGTCTCATTTCTTCTGATAAAAGAAGATGGCATGCTTTCATCTGTGGCCTATCTATAGTCCTCTCTGCGCCTTCTCCGCCACCGTTTTGAAGGCAGTCACTCATCTAAGCCTGAAAACAACCGCGCTCTGCCTGTTTTGTGACATATTTCTTGCTGAGTTCATTTCACAGTTTTTATTTTTATTTTTTTTATTTTAACTCCATTCACTCTCTTTTTCATCCGAGCTTTTGGGAGGCCATGCAGGGTCATAAGAAGGCAAACGTCATGAAAGATTTGAGTGTTGCCCCTGATAATACCACTTTGTAGGGATTTACAGAGAGATAACTGGTACGTCCAAGAGAATGTAGTACTCGTTAACATCTGCAAAGATTTTTCAATGTGGATTTTCTGAGCAACCAATTACCAATGGCTTGGTTTTCTATGAGAAAAAAAGGAGGAATCTCGTTTTTCACTCATACAGCATCTGAGATTGGGGTGGGCTTCGATGGTATGGGCTGTGTGTTCAAGTTAGAGTGGGCTAGTCTTTGACCGTGCATCGTTCTCAATGGCAAATCTTTTCGTGTACAGAAGCCGTCTGAAAAATCAAACCTTAAAGGGGCTGTAAAGGTTCATTCTATGCATTAAAGCGGAGGTTCACCCTAAAAACATGTATATAACATTACATTCTGCATACTTCCAACATTTACAGTATGCTGTTTTTTTTTTTTTTTTGCTGTACATACCGTATTATTGCTATTTTCCACCCGGCTTATGGGTGCTCACTCCCGCGGGAGTAGGCGTTCCTATGCAGAGGCGCAGTGTCATGTGGGACTTCGCCCAGATGATTGACGGCTTGAGAAAAACTTCCCCCCCGGCGGATAAGGCGCGTCACGAGTTTCCGAAAATAGCCGAACTGCGAGTCAGCTCTATACGGCGCCTGCGCACCGACTAGGAGCCGTGTAGAGCTGACTGCGCAGGCGCCGTATAGAGCCGACTCGCAGTTCGACTATTTTTGCAAACTCGTGACGCGCCTTATGCGCCGGTGGGGCGTTTTTCTCAAGACGTCAATCATCTGGGCGAAGTCCCACATGAAAAAAAAAAACAGCATACTGTAAATGTTGGAAGTATGCAGAATGTAATGTTATATACATGTTTTTAGGGTGAACCTCCGCTTTAAGGTGAGAAAACATCTGATGTTTGCCAGCCCCCCAGCCCCCGTCTACTTACCTGAGCCCTCAAAAGTCCCGCGTCGTGAATGCGCAGGCTTCTTGACCGGGCTGTTCGGTTCTTTTTGACTCGTTCATTGGATGATTGATAGCAGCACAGCCATTGGCTCCCGCTGCTGTCAATTAAATCAATGACGTGGCACGCCAGGGGTGGGGCCAAGTGATGCAGTCCCCACAAGCTAAACCCCCTTGGGAGAGCGCTTCCCAGAACGGGGGTTAGCTGGGACATTCTCCCTGGAAGCAGGGGAGGTGCCCAAGAACTGAAGCACAGGTGGTCACACCCACTGCTACACTAGCCACTCCCTGCCCCCAGATCAAAACAAGCAGGCCTAGCCTGAAGTCACATTTATACAGTAATTAGTGCATATTTATAGCACCGATCGCAGTATAAATGTGAATGGTGCCAAAAATGTGTCAAAAGTGTCGCAGATCGCCGCCATTACTAGTAAAAAAAAAAAAAAAAAAAAAAAAATCTGTCCCCTATTTTGTAGGCGCTATAACTTTTTTCTACCAAAAATATGTAGAATACGTAACGGCCTAGACTGAGAGAAATTTTTTTTTTTTTTTTTAGCTATTTATTATAGCAACAAGTAAAAATATTTCTTTTTTCAAAATTGTCGCTCTATTTTTGTTTATAGCGCAAAAAAAAAAAAAAACCGCAGAGGTGATCAAATACCACCAAAAGAAAGCTCTATTTGTGGGGAAAAAAGGACGTCAATTTTGTTTGGGAGCCACATCGCACGACCGCGCAATTGTCAGTTAAAGCGACGCAGTGCCGAATCGCAAAAAGTCCTCTGGTCAGGAAGGGGGTATATGTGCCCAGTAAGCAAGTGGTTAAAAAAAATGTAACTTATAGTATCACTTTAAGTGGTTAAATGATATATTTAGCATGTCACAACCCCTTTAAGACATCCCGAGACTGACTTGAGTGCTGCCAGCCTTGGCATACATTCTCTGTGTCAATAAATTCCATTAAGTAGTTCTTACATTAAAGTAGTCTCGGTTTGTTTTGATAGGAAAAGCTCAGGGATGTTTTGATTATACTGAGCAAATTACAATGTAAGATCAGAAATTAAAAATGAAGCTGTAAAAATACGCTTGGTCAAAGAAATGTGAATTATGCACCGGAAAAGTCTGCTGCTTTCTGTGCCTACAGAGAAATTAGGTTTTGGATCTGTTCTCTTGGGGATGCGGTTGCTGCAAATTAATTAAGGTAATTCAAGGCTAATGGTCTATGTATCAGGAGAGAACACAGTATGTCAGAAATTCCTTATTCTCAGTGTTAAGCCTTGGATCAAATGTGAGGGAATTTTTAATCAAGTCTTCTTGTAATTAAGGCTGGTCTGTTCCAAGAGTTTGTCTCATTTAGATATATGCCTAATTTCCAATTTTCTATCCTCCTAGATTTTTAAGTAACTTGCACTTATGCATTCTCAATTTTCTTTAATAGTCAACTTGTGGGTGGTCTTAAAGTGGAATTATACAGTATATGATGTAGTCTGTCACTAGCTCTAATACAGTCGTTTTAGTTTTTCCGAGTCCTCCCTGTAAAATAGTTTTTTTATTTGTTGATCCTAGTAGTAAATCCAATATGATTCCCTTCATTACACTTTTTTTTTTTTTTTACTCCCTAGAGGAACTTGTGATATTTGCACCCATGGGGAGTTAACTACCATATTTATCGGGCTATAACGCGCCCCGGCGTATAGCGCGCACCCCCGAATTTGAAGGAGGATTCTTGCAAAAAAAAAACTTAGTTTGGATGCCCCTCGTCGATGTCTTGCCCGTCGTCCATCGCGTCCTGCCCGTCGTCCAGAGCGTCCATCGGCGGCCTCGTCCGGTCCGGCGTCCTTCTGCGGCCATCCCCGCTTCCCACGCTCTGTTCAAACCACTGCGCCGACATATACCGAGCGGAGTACACTCGTGTATAATCGGCGGGCTCGGCTCCTCTCGCGTAAACGACGTACAGGACGCACACGACGTGACCGCGAGAGGAGCCAAGCCTGCCCGACTATACCCGAGTGTACTGCACTCGGTATATGTCGGCGCAGTGGTTCGAACAAAGCGCGGGTATCGGCGTATATCGCGCACCCACGATTTTGCCCTGTTTTTCAGGGCAAAAAAGTGCACGGTATACGCCGATAAATACGGTAAATAAAAATATCAGTCTGGATGTCTCACCACTTCCTCAAACTCAATCTATCTAAAATCGAGCTCCTAATAATATTTCCTCCCCCACGTGCCCCTTCCCCTGATCTCTCTTTCAAGATTGATGGCACAACTATCAGCCCACCCCTGCATGCCAAGGTGTAATACAGGACTCAGAACTATGCTTTTAGCCCCACATCCAATCGCTGGCCAAATCTTGTCGCCTCAACCTCCGCAACATCTCCAAATTACTCCCCTTCTTAAACAAAGACACCACAAAGCTTCTAGTTCAGTCCCTGGTCATCTCTCGCCTCGACTATTGCAACTCCCTCCTCATTGGCTTACCCTTAAATAGGTTATCCCTCCTTCTGTCCATTATGAATGCTGCTGCCAGACTCATCCACCTTACCAACCGCTCAGTGTCTGCTACTCCTCTCTGTCAATCCCTCGTTGGCTTCCAATCACCCAACTAATTAAATTCAAAATGCTAACAATAACATACAAAGCCATCCATAACTCTTCTCCCAGGTACATCACTAACATAGGGCCAGATTCAGGTAGAATTGCGGCGGCGTAACGTACCGCAAGCTTTCATCGCAAGTGCCTGATTCACAGAGCACTTGCAATGAAAACCTACGCCGGCGGCCTCCGGCGTAAGCCCGCGTAATTTAAATGGGCGTGTGCCATTTAAATTAGGCGCGCTCCCGCGCCGGACCTACTGCGCATGCTCCGTTTCGAAATTCCGCCGTGCTTTGCGCGCAGTGACGCCATTTTTTCGAACGGCGGCGCGCGTAGCGTAATTCCGTATTCCCGGAGGGCTTACGCAAACGACGCCACCTAGCGGCCAGCGTAAATATGCACCCTAAGATACGACGGCGTAGGAGACTTACGCCGCTCGTATCTTATCCAAATTTAAGCGTATCTGGTTTCCAGAATACGCTTAAATATACGATGGCGCAGTATCTACAGATACGCCGAAGTAAGTCTGAGAATATGGCACTGAAATTGTATTTTGTTACACTGGGAATGTGTAATGCAATGTATATAAAAGTATTATGCCTGAAATAAAAGTACAGCTTAATCAGTAAATAAACTAAACTCACTTTTTATTACGAATGGAATAAGGACTTTATATGTTAAGAACATTTCAACTCTTCATGAGAACTGTAACCATTTGCCTTTCCCTCTTAATCATTTTAAAGCTTCCTGCCAATATGCATTTTCAGTTATTGACAATGCTGATCCAGAAGCATATATTGCTCTTGCAAGAGCTTGATGAATGTTCTCCTGGCTTTCAGGTGTAATTTTCTCTATAAACTAAGGAATTGTGTATTTTTGGGAGGCCGTGGTTTGTAACACCTCCTTACTTGAAGATGCTGCTGGTGAAGAAACAATTTGTAATGATCCAGAAGCACAACATGTTTTTGGATTGTAAACTCTGGAGGGAAAAGCTACTCGCGCTTTCATTCTGGTCCTCATCATTTCATTCCATAAAGTGTTTTTTAATATCTTTATGGCACCACTCGCACCACAATACAATGACGTGTTTTGTTACCCTTGTAGCATTTGGAAAAGAATATTTTCTCAATACTGTATTTGCAAATTGCAGCTTTGCTTTTAGTAGAAAGTACACCGTGGAAATGTTTGCAAACTCTAGATGTTGGTCTCACCATTTTACTGAGAGGAGAAAAAGAAAAAACTATTTACAAACCACACTATAGGGAACATTATTCTGTGATGGTGCAGAACATTATCAGGAATCATTTAAAGTTTAAAAAATAAACAAATTTGTCAGACAAGTTTACCCTCTTACCTGTCAATTGAGAGAACAAAGAGTATCGTCTACTGCATGGGTTTCCAAACTTATTAAAAAAAAGGGCCAGTTTACTCTCCTTCAGACTTGGAGGACCGGACTGTAACCAGTGGAAGTAGAAATTGGCTTTCACCAGTGGGCGTAAACAGTGCATCTTTGGCATTAGGGGGAGGATATTGTTGGAGTCAGTAGAGAAACAGTGCCCCATCGTTGGTGTCAGTGGGAGAAATAGTGCCCTATCGTTGGTGTCAGTGGTAGGAATAGTGTCCCATCATTGTTAGTGGAAGAATATTGCCCCATCATTGTTATTGGTGGGAGGAAAAGTGCCCTATTGTTGGTGTCAGTGGGAAGAACAGTGCCTAGGTGTTGTTGTTGTCATCAGTAACAGGAATTGTACCCAATTGTTGGTTTCTGTGCGAGAAAAAGTGCCCCAAGGGCCAGATAAAGGCAAGCAAAGGCCCCCGGGCCACGCTTGGAGACCACTGATCTACTGTATCACAACAATCACCCAACAGTAGGAGGTACAACATGGAGCCCACAAGAAAAATAAACTTGAGCCTTTCCACTGCAGTGCCCCCTAGTGGCAGATTTCTCTTGTTTGTCTTGTTTGAGAAATGCATTGAGAGTGCAGTGTTACTTGAATTGTATTCCAGGATTTGCTTGTTTCCAGCTGAGAGAACTTTAAGACTTTACATAAAGTCTCAAAAACTTTTCATTAAGGTCTTAATGTTATATAGTTTAAATACCATGTCATAGATATATTATTTATTATTGTAAAATAACATATTCCCCACCACTTCAGTTTTTTTTTTTCAATTTTTTTCAGAAAAAAACAGCTTTAAAAACAATGAAGAAATACATGTTTTTTCCCCCCCAGGCCTGGATTAACCACTGAAGACCTGGACCATTATGCAGATTAAGGACCTTGCCCTTTTTGCGATTCGGCACTGCGTCGCTTTAACTGACAATTGCGCGGTCGTGCGTCGTGGCTCCCAAACAAGATTGGCGTCCTTTTTCCCCACAAATAGAGCTTTCTTTTGGTGGTATTTGATCACCTCTGCGTTTTTTATTTGTTGCACTATAAAGCCAGACAGTATTTATTTTCTCATTTTTTTTTTATCTTTGAAGGAACAAAAAAATTAACTTTTTTTTTTGCCAAGCATGAAAGTCATACTAACTGAAATGACCTGTGTGTGCCCTCAGCAGCTGCCAGTGGGAGGGAGAGAAGAGTAGGGAAACCAACAGCACTGTTTGGGGGCACACAGGGGGGCCTGGATAGTAGGGGAAAAATAAGCTCACAGGGAGGGCCTGAATAGTAGAGCAAAGGAGAGCTCACAGGGATGACTGAATAGTAGGGGAAAGAGAAGCTCACAAGGGGGCCTGAATAGTAGGGGAAAGGGAAGCTCACATGGAGGCCTGAATAGTAGGGGAAAAATAAGCTCACAGGGGGGCCTGGATAGTAGGGGAAAAAGAAGTTCACAGGGGGACCTGAATAGTAGAGGAAAGGGAAGAACACAGGGAGGCCTGAATAGTAGAGGAAAGGGAAGCTCACAGGGGGGGCCTGAATAGTAGAGGAAAGGAGAGCTCACAGGGAGGCCTGAATAGTAGAGGAAAGGAGAGCTCACATTGAGGCCTGAATAGTAGGGGAAAGGGAAGCTCACAGGGGGGCCTGAATAGTAGGGGAAAGGGAAGCTCACAGGGAGGCCTGAATAGTAGGGGAAAGGGAAGCTCACAGGGGGGCCTGAATAGCAGGGGAAAGAGAAGCTCACAGGGGGGCCTGAATAGTAGGGGAAAGGTAAGCTAACAGGGAGGCCTTAATAGTAGAGGAAAGGGAAGCTCACAGGGGGCCTGAATAGTAGGGGAAAGGGAAGCTCACAGGGGGGCCTGAATAGTAGGGGAAAGGGAAGCTCACAGGGGGCCCTGAATAGTAGGGGAAAGGGAAGCTCACAGGGGGGCCTGGATAGTAGGGGAAAAAGAAGCTCACAGGGGGGCCTGGATAGTAGGGGAAAAAGAAGCTCACAGGGGGGCCTGAATAGTAGGGGAAAGGGAATCTCACAGGGGGGCCTGGATAGTAGGGGAATAAAGAAGCTCACAGGGAGGCCTGAATAGTAGAGGAAAGGGAAGCTCACAGGGAGGCCTGAATAGTAGGGAAAAGAGAAGCTCACAGGGGGGCCTGAATAGTAGGGGAAAGGGAAGCTCACAGGGAGGCCTGAATAGTAGGGGAAAGGGAAGCTCACAGGGGGGCCTGAATAGCAGGGGAAAGAGAAGCTCACAGGGGGGCCTGAATAGTAGGGGAAAGGGAAGCTCACAGGGAAGCCTTAATAGTAGAGGAAAGGGAAGCTCACAGGGGGCCTGAATAGTAGGGGAAAGGGAAGATCACAGGGGGGCCTGACTATTAGAGGAAAGGAGAGCTCACAGGGGGGCCTGATTAGCTATGATTAAGCACTAATTTATAGTGAGAAACGCGTCAGATGTTTTACTCCCGTGTTGTGTGCTGTGACTTGTAGTGCATTTTTCCTTGTTTAAATAAAGACAACCATCAAGGTTTTTTGGAGTGCGGCTGTCCATATTTTCTTCTTCCATTAAAGTTTATGTACGTTTAAGTGCAGGCATCCAAATACTTGGTAATATAGTGTATGTGTCTATGAAATGAATCCTAGATGTTTTTCAAACAAATATGGAATTGGTCTGCAAGCCCTTTAAGATGTATTTTAGGTTTGAGAAGAGCTGACCTTTTACTTGCAATATTGCCAAAGAAGAAACCAAAAATTATATTATTACATAGCTTTTTTTTTTTTTTCTTTGTAAAAAAATATGCACTGCTGAAAAGTTAGTACATAATGTTCTGGAATGTCTTATATTATCACTACGTTGTTTAGGATGATTACTCTGCCATGAAGTATTATTAAGGTCTCACTTCCTAATCCTTGGAACACTTCGGAAGGACATATTTTCACTTTCTCTCATTAAAGGCACCATTATTGTAAAAGGAACATTTTAGAGAAGTGCCCATTGTTAAGTGTTCCACAATAATCCTTCTTAGGTTTGATAATCACAGATCAGTAATGGACTCTGTATAAAGCATTCTTCAGGAAACAAACTTATTACAAAGAGACTGACCTTGAGGTCTCTTGCAAAATGTCCCTTTTTTCTGTCTGTAGAAGAAATTAATAGACGGGTTTAAAGGGCGTAGAAATGTAAAGTCATTCAGACGTTTACTTTAATGAGTATTTATGTTGGTTCTGTCACTTCTGAACTGTCTCCAGTTATTCTTTCTTTTAACAAGTGGAAAATAAGATAATTGAGATCAGAAAGATCAATCTGTTTTGCAGATATTTCAGTTTTATCATCCACTGATAACAAAAAAGTTTTTTCGATGTAATACATAAAACCCGCATTCAATTAAAGCAGACTCCAAATTTAGGTCGTCTTCTGAAAAGTAGTGAGGTGTCATGGAGAAAAGGTTGGGGTTCCAAAAGTGTAAAATTCCACGTCTTGAAAAAACTGGTAATTGGGTGAGGAGAAAATTCTGGACAGCTGCAGTCAAAATCAATGTCTGTATTAAAAAGAGGTAATAATCCGAAATATACAAGCTACAGCAAACAACGGAATACAGGAGCTGACGCATTTCACACTTTCAATAGTGCTTATTCATAGCAGCTTTGAATAAGTGCTTTTGAAAGTGTGAAACGCGTCAGTTCCTTTATTCCCTTGTTTGCTGTGGCTTGCATTTTTTGGATTATTACCTCTTTTTAATACAGACATTGATTTTGAGTGGTCTACTGTTCTGTAGACCACAGAACCAGGGCCATCTTAATAGCATCATGGGCCCCTGGGCAAAGTAATTCTCTGGGGCCCCTACAATGGAGACAATTTTGGGACAGCGTGGGCTCAAGGACCAGCTGCTTTGGGGGAAGTGCAGGGGCCCCCATGCAGCTGGGGCCCCTGGGCAATACCCAGGTGTGCCCTCTCATTAAAGGGGTGTTCCAGCCTTTTTTTAAGTTTTTTAAAAGTCAGCAGCTACAAAAAGTGTAGCTGCTGGCTTTTAATAAACAGACACTTACCTGCTCCTCGGTTCCGGCGTCTTCATTTCTAGTGTGGGCACCTGGCAGTGACAGCTTTCGGCTTCACGGCCGGGCACCCACTGCGCATGCGCGAGCGGCACTGCGCATGCACGAGCGGCACGGCGCCGTCCGTTTGGACAGGCGCTCGCCTACAGGGAGGGGCCTCGGCGGAAGGAGGAAGTGGGACAGCGGTTAAGCGGAAGTTCCAGTTTTAGGTGGAACTCCGCTTTAAGACAGCCCTGCACAGAACACCTCCTTCTTATGGAGATTAATAAAAGGGGAGGTGTTTATAGCCCTAAAATACTTTCTGTCTTAGGATGGAAACACTAATCTTCCATCCATACAGAACAGTATGGCCTTGTTTACATTTATAGTATGGGGGGGGGCAGGAAAAATACACAGCTGAGCTGCATTTTTACGCCCCTCTCTTAGGCTGCAAAGGCAGTGGATGGTGGAGCACACATGACATGGCTGCAATACTTCACTTTGCAGCTGTTGCAGGAATTGAACAACTTGATACATTTGGCAGACACTACCGCTTGCCAACACAACCTATTCAAGTGAATGGGGCCATGGTCAGACATGGAACCGTGGCCCGCCCGCCCCCTTTCTCTCCTCATTGGCTGACTGACTTTGATTGACAGCAGCAGGAGCCAATGGCGCAGTGCTGCTGTCTAAGCCAATGCAGAGGGGAATCCCTGGCAGCCAAGACACTCCTACAACATCGCTGGATCTAGATGGGGCTCAGATAAGGATTAGTGAGGCTGCGGCACACAGAAGGCTTTTTATCTTTATGCATAAAGATAAAAAAGCTTCTGCCTTTACAACCACTTTACAAAAACATTTTTAAATGAATGCAGCCACCACATCGGAGGTCTGGTAAACTGCAACATGTAATTTTTTTGTTCTTAAGTTCAGAAACACTTAAGAAAAAAAAAACATTTCACCACTTATGGTTTGGAGGACAGATGATAAGTATCAATTCCCTATGATTTCACAACTTAATCCATAGTGGTGTTTCCCCCCATAACTACAGGATGTGGGGGTAAGTATGGCATTCCCCCGTTGCGATGGTTGCATTCATATTTCTAAGGGATTACTTTGTAGTTAAAGAAATTTATGACTGATGCGTTTTGCTTTTGACCTGCAATTACTTAAAATTCATGTCAAGCCAGGAGGTATACCTGAGAAAAATCACTTGACAATGTGCCAATCTGTTCTGAATATGTTAAGTAAAGATGAATCATACATTAGCGTGGAAAATTAGCAACTGCCAATAGTTCGTTCTAAATGTATATATAAATCATTTTTATTGAGTTAGCAGTTTTTTGGACTAATTGTGCAGGACTTTAAATTTATATTTGAAATTATGTTAAAAATGGGCCACTGCACAAGATAAATTTAATGGTGCTCTAGTGACATTGGGGCTTATATATCTCCCAGAGTTATATGGCCATAGAAGAGCTACAATCAATTCTTAGGTCTGCTTTAGGCAATAGAGAGGAGAGGGTTGGTGGGGGGGGTTCAAATCCAAATTTTCTTACCCATTTAGCAAGATCTCATAGCTTGGTGAAGTAGTCTGGAGGGACTTTAACACCACCATCCAAACTCTTTATCAATTTGTTCCTCCTTTGCCAACCACCATTTTCTTCATCCCACTAAATCAGTGGTTCTCAACCTTTCTAGTTTAAAACAGGTTCTAAGTTTTTTCACCGATGGGGGAAAAAAAAAAACGATGGGGCGCACACCCGATCGGTTCGTCTGATGAAAACGGTCCATCAGACCGTTTTCATCAGACGAACCAATCGTGTGTACACGGCATAAAAGAAAAAATATAACCTTTTAGAATTAATTTCCTAAATATTTTTTTTTTTTACTACCGTATTTTCCGGCGTATAAGACGACCTTTTACGCCTTAATTACACTACCAGAGAGCGGGGGTCGTCTTATACGCCGGGTGTAGATAGATTCCGGGTGCAGATGCTGCTGCCAGATGGATCTGAAGCCCGCTGGGTGCTCAGTAATACTGTTGTATACAGTATGTGCTGCTCAGCCAATCCCGGCGGGCGATGCACTTTGCTGAAAACAGAGCTTTTTAAGCCTGCTCTGATTGGAGCAGCGCGGGCTGATGATGTCACAGCCTCTGCCAATCCGAGCAGGCTTTGCATTTATCAAAAGATTAATAAAATGCATTGCCGGCCGTGATTGGCTCAGCGGTGCACACTTTATTCTGCAGTGTTACTATTGCCTGGCACTACCGTACTGTACCAGTAATGTACGTGATAAGACTGCAACCGTTTAAAGCAGATTTAAGAAGAGGATAAAGACCTGGAGTGGGTTTCTTGGAACAGTAACAAAAACATCTTTATACTGTAATAACAAAGGTAATTTATTTAAAAGCCCCATCAAAAGTTTACCAGTAAGTAATAAGTAATAAATGACAGTGTTTTAATCAAATCTGATGTTAAGTCTGATGTGTTTTTTTTTATGTTTCTGATGTTTTTTTTAAATGGTGTTGCCTCGGAAGGGGGTTAGTCTTATACGGCGAGTATAGCCCAAAACCTAAGTTTTCACTGGAAAAATAGGGGGTCGTCTTATACGCCCAGTCGTATTATACGCCGGCAAATACGGTACATTATTTCCCCCCTTATATAATACTTACAATAATACTTGCAAAACACCATTGGTGAATCTATTTGGGGGTCTCCTTTAACATTTATATGCTTGTGTTTGTTTTAAAAAAATATCCACATAAATAGTATACATGATGTACATCCAGTTTATTTAGAATAGGACATTAATTATGGTTTTTTTTATCTAGGTGTTTTGCAGCAGTCCCATAGTGCAGATTGCAGCATCTGACATACACCAAGTCACCAGGATGAACCACTGCAGGTCTGTGAGATGTAATGGCTGAAATATAACACAGCAAGTAAGTAAAAATCGCTCGAGAATTATATTAATTTATATACCAAAAGTGAGACTAAACTTTGGATAAGAAACCATGGGATTTGTTTTGTGTATAGAGCACTGCACATGACCGCAGCTAATGTGCACTGACCATTCCAGATGTAGCACCCTGGTGTTTAGGCAGGGTTGATACATTTAGTTTGTCAGGTATTAATCATCCTGGCTGATTGTTAGAAGATCCACTGATCACTCTCTAATTCTGGATTGCTGTGCCTTCTCTCTTCTGTCACCAGGTGGCGCTTACTGGTGGCATTTGATTGACAGGAGTGTAGCAAGGTCAAATTATGGGGTGTCTCAGCCAATTAGCAGAGGTTTCTTTAGTTCCTTGGCCTGCTGGGAGAGGAGCCTATTTATTTGGATGGAGTCAGGTGATTGTAGTTCTGTGCCACCTAGATGACTGTCTGGGTGAACGTGTGTTATGTCGCCCCGGCTGCTAGGCCAGAAGCCTGAGGCTTATCCGGGGTACACCTGGCTGCTAGGCTGCCTAAGGCCTATCCAGGAGCAGAAGAAGCAAAATAGAGTTGGGACTGCAGGATTGTAGTCCAACCGAGTTGTGAAGGTTCAGCCAGACGGGGAACCAGTTGTGGTTGGAGGTAGAGGAACCAGTTGTGGTTGGAGGTAGAGGGAGAGGAGCCTATTTATTTGGATGGAGTCAGGTGATTGTAGTTCTGTGCCACCTAGATGACTGTCTGGGTGAACGTGTGTTATGTCGCCCCGGCTGCTAGGCCAGAAGCCTGAGGCCTATCCGGGGTACACCTGGCTGCTAGGCTGCCTAAGGCCTATCCAGGAGCAGAAGAAGCAAAATAGAGTTGGGACTGCAGGATTGTAGTCCAACCGAGTTGTGAAGGTTCAGCCAGACGGGGAACCAGTTGTGGTTGGAGGTAGAGGGGAAACTGTCGCCACTAAGGGACCATCCACCTTCTTACTGGAGACTACAGTGAGTGAGCCACTATCAGAGCATTCTTCTAACCAGCTGGGGGCGGTGAAGAAGGGGAAAGCTTCAGCAGGTGTCAAGGCAGGGGTGACGCTTGAGGAGCATCGCATACCAAGCTAGGGAATGAGCAGGATAGCGGGGGTGATGGTTGAGGAGTATACAGCGTGCTAGCCATGGAGGAGCTCAGGAGATTCAGTGGTGATTGGATCCAGAGGTCTAGTGAGAGAATGGGGAGCTCAATGAGTAAAATTCTACAGTGTGAGACTGTAGTGGAAGAGAAGAACTATTCTGTGCCAATAGGTAAAAGAGAAGTTTATTTTTTTTCTATTCATACTTACCTCGGTGGATGAAGCATCAGAGCGATGCTGCATCTGTCCCCCGGTGTCTCTGCACTAAGAGCCTAGCCACCACACACTCTTCTCACTCCCCCCCGAGCAGAGCGATGCTAATTTCTGCTTTACTTCTCCACGCTCATTGGAGAGCTGAGCCATGGAGGGGCGGGGAACGGCCGCCATCAATCAAGGCATCTGGCAAATACAGACTTTGAAGTCAAGATGATGCGCTGCTTGGACTGATGTCAGTGATATCAGCGGAGGGTGGACTTCAGACAGCTCTGCGCTGAAAACAGGTCACAGAAGTGAAAAAATAATTGCACTCCTGTGACCCAGAGGAGAAGCACAGCCTAAAAAGTTCAGGCTGGATATCTCCTTTAAGTTCAACTACCGTTAGTGACTGTTAAAAGATTTGTTGCCATAGAAGACAGCAGTCCTACATATACAGAAGTGGTATCTGCCTGTATAGATGTCTACCTATAGAAGTCTCGGAGTCTGCCAATTATCATTGCATTTACTTAAGGGTGTCCTGGCCCTAACCCTCTCTCCCACAGTTCTGTTAAGAGATAATACATCTCTTTTGCATTTAAAAAATGTCTGGCACCCATCACTCTATCTTGCATCACACCCACCAAGCCTGGTAACCCACACTACAAAGACGGATGTCGGCTATTCCTGACTCTGGAGGTCGCCATTAGGCCTTTGGAGGTCTTTACCTGTTGCCACCTGCATAACAGATGTGCATCAGCAAAAGGGTGTGGTCTCTAACACCCACACGCTGCACACATGTATCAGTGGCCGGTTGATGTTTCAAAGACAGCTCTCCGTTTCAACAATCTCTCAGTTCCGACAATCAGTAGCTGGCAGTACCAACACCTGACCAGTGTGACAGCCAATCTCAGTGGCTACATGATTACTGATCCTTTCTGTCCCCTGGGCACACATATTCTATTACAGGTAGGGCAGGGCTGCGCAGGAAGGAACTTAAAAACAGGAGGGTCTAAGAGCAGCGAAGAAGAACCTGAGAAGGATCCAGGTTTCCCTGTGCAAAACCACTGCATAGATGAGGTAAGTGTATAACATTTTGTTTGTTTGTTAGTTTGTTACTTTAAAAAAAAAAAACTTTATAATTACTTTAAAATAGACTTCTGTACCACTAGTCTGGCATTAATTAACTATTGAATCAGCAAAGTTGGCAATAAACAGTGCTTATAAGCATTAACTGCAATGTGAACAATAATACTAAAACTAGTCTAGAGTACACTCTGAAAGGATGGCTAAGATAGGATGCAATGACCATTGAGAGGTACCTTTTTGCATAGGCAGTAAGTAAAGGTCTCTGTGTAGCAGCTTTAAAGGGGCAGTATTTATTTCTAACTCCTCAACCGGCCAGCGTTGGGACCCAATTGAACCATTGGTGCACATGAGTATAGTCCACACAGTGATTTGTCCACTCTCTGCTCTGCACTCTGGTGACTCTGGCTGTCCATGTACCTGGGCTTAGCACTCCACATCCCACTCTGGCCACTGCTATGCAGCAGTGGTGGTGGACACTGGACAGCAATAGGCAGTCTCTGGACTCCCTCATGGCAAGAAAACAGCTGTATGCTCTAGTCAGCCTGAGAATGCAGCGCTTTCCCCTTCTTTGTCACTGCCTCCACCTGGGAATTGTGGTCCAAAAGTTAATGGAAGTTGACAGTATGTCTACCTGGCTGAACTTCATTTCCCACACACTGTGGCCAGCATAGAAGGTTTTGGAGCTCCTTAAATTCCTTGCTTCCGCATATCAGCTCAGCGATTAGTGTAAAGAGCTGATGCAGACTGTCATAACTTGTATTGTACCTGGCTACACCTACTTTGAATAGTTTGAGTTCATTGAAAGTTTCTAACTTGTTTTCTTGTGAAAAAATGTTCACTCCATTTGTAACTGGAATCGTCATTTGGGTACAGTTTATAGGAAACCTGAATGTTTTAAAATAAATGACTAATCTGAGTTTATAGCTGAGCTAATCGGTAATTGATTTTAATTGGCTTCTTGCATTTATTGACCTTTCTTCTTTGGAACACGAAAAAAACAGTTGGTAGTTTAATTAGAAAGGACGAGAAGCAGCTTATCTTCTCACCTATGACCCAGTATAAAGAATATCCCCTCTGGAAGCCTATTAGTCTTTTCTCACTACTCAGCTGTTTCTTTTTTGATAATAATTCAGACAAAAATATAACTAAATTAAGGAAGAAGATTCTTATTTCATAAAAAAGCCAGTTTCATGACTACTTTCAAGATGGGGAAACCACTCTTGGAAGAACCCCAACATGTCAAACCAATTACAGCCTCCTATTCTCTTCCTGTTTGCCAATTAGTTCCTAGTGATGTTGTACCTCTTCTATGATTTCCTCCATATTTGACAGTCTGTTGGGGTAATGGCAAAGCAAGGGACGTGAAGTGGAATTATTTATCCACCATGTATCCTTTTATAAGAGCAAGGATGTAACTAAAAATTATGGGCCACGTTGCAATTTTTTTTATTGAGCCCTCCAACAGCATTTGCAGTCCTAGGCAAAGTCACTAGGTGGAAATAAATGCTCCAGTGCCAGTTGTTAGTTGCCAGTTGTTAGTAGGAAAAAGATATGTCCTGACATCACTGCCAGTAGGAGGAAAAATATTAGGATCTCTGCAGGGTGGCCAAGATATGTAGCTGGGGAGAACCATGGGAATCTGAGGGGCTGGGCTCTTCAGCAGCCTAAGGGGCATGGCGAGGGACCCTGGGGCTTTGAAAATGTAAAAGAGCCCTGGGGCAGGCTTGAGGGCGCTGGGGAAGAGGAAGGAGTGGGTGTTCTATAGAAGGCTACAGGGGAACTGTGAGGGGGCCTAGGGGCTCTGTGGGGATGGGATAGGGCTGGCAGGGGGAATTGGAGGAATACAGGGAGCTGACCTTGCAAAGAACACTGAAAATGGATATTACCTACACCAGAATTTCTCAATTAGGGTTCCTCTAGAAGTTGCTAGGGGTTCCTTGAGTAATCCGCAAATTCTGCCTTTTAGACACGTTTCCATTGACACCATTGATCTTTTTCCGCTATCTGTAATGCTGCGTACATACGGTCGGAATTTCCGATGGTAAAAGTCAGATGGGAGCTTTTCATCGGATATTCCGATCGTGTGCATGCCCCATCTGACTTTTTCCGACGGACTTAGATATAGAGCAGGTTCTCAATTTTTCAGACGGAAAATCTGTTCGTCTGTATGCAATTCCGGCTCATCGTAGTGTAGTACGCCATCACGTTCTTGACAAGCTTAAGCGGAATTCCGTCAGAAAAAACATCAGATTTTTTTTTTCAACTGGAAATCCGATCGTGTGTATGGGGCATAAGGGGCTAATTCCTCCCAAGGACCACAAGTGGAAGGACCATTCTTCCCACTGACTTTGAAACTAATGTATCATGAGCTGTAGATATAGTCATTTTTAGCAGTGGTTCCTTGAGAATGGAACATTATTTCAAGGGTTCCTCTGTGTTGAAAAGGTTGAGAAAGGCTGACCTACAAAAACACACTTACCATTCAGACCTGTTGTCAGTAGGGGCACCTCACAGCAAGCAAAAGTGAAACTGCATTTATCCTCTCTTCATTCATGTGACCGATCACATGACCAAGAGCGTTACTATGGTATTTTACTCTCTGGTGGGCACCTGTGCTGATGAGAGATCTGTAGCTGCTCTGCAGCAGGGGATCTGAAATGATGGTGAAGTAGTGTCGATGCTGGAATAATCAGTATTCCAACACTGGACACCTGCTGTTGCTCTGCAGAGGATTCGGAAACCTAGGACTCGCAAAGGGAGCTTCCTTTAGCCCACCTCTTCTCCTTTCAGGACCTCTGACCAGGCTCACCCCTGGTCACTCCATTGCCTTCTACGGAGTTGCAGCAGTGTGTGCAAATTAAAAAAAGATTTTGTTTTTATGAGTATAGTGATGGGTTTAAAAATGTACTGTTTATTTGTTGTAAAATTATCTTTGAACAAGTACAGATATTCCTGCTTGTGATATTAGTCTCTTTTCTATATAATTCTAATGTATTTAAAATATTTCATTGACCAATGTTTATATTGTTGTAGTATAGATTTTAAGGATTGTCTACATATTGAATATATACATTTTAATTCAATTATACCATTTTATACATCGGTGTTTATTTGTATATCTTTGTTATAATATATATTAGTTATATTGATATTATTTCTTTGGGTTTATCTTTATTGATTCTTTGGGTTTATCTTATTTACACATGCATATATGTATATACGTATGTATTTAAATTTATAAGACCTGATACTGTACTTGGTCTTTTTACTATGTTCTTTCAGTTAATACGAATTCTTGGCATACGTAAAGCCATAATCCTTGTATAGTATACAGTAGATTAAAGTGATATTAAAGTCTCAATTGTTTTCTACACAAATAACAAACATGTTATGCTTTCCTGCTCTGTGCAGTGGTTTTGCACAGAGCAGCTCAGATTCTCCTTTTCTTGGGTCCCTCTTCAGTGCTCCTGGCCCCTCCCTCCGGTTGAGTGCCCCCACAGCAAGTAGATTGCTATTGTGGCACCTGAGCCAAGCCACAGCTCCCTGTTCCCATTCAGTTACAGAGCTGTGCCAAGCCCTGCCCCTTTTATCTCTCGCCAATGGTGCTTCTGTCTCAGCCAATGAGGAGGGGAATCCCGGACAGCCGAGGTTCTTGTGCAACCTTCTACTTTTACAACCACTTTAAGTTTTTAAAGCACATACCTTTGCCATTATGTTATAGACCAAGGTTTGTGATTTTAGATACTCAACATATGTTATGTTATTTTGTTCCTTAGAGCCGGTTCGATTCAATGCAATGGAACCATTCCAATAGCAGCGACGCAAGTCGCTCTGACTAAGAAAAAGGTTCTTGCACGACTTTGGGGGCGGCTCGGGGCGACCTGCATTGACTTCTATACAGAAGTCGTTTTGCGGGTTGCCTCTAAAGTTGTCTTCAGGATGACTTGCAGAGTCACCCCCGAAGTCGTGCCGCGGAAGTGTGAACCGGCTCTTAGTCCTAACTGAGTTTTGAGTCCCCAAAACATTTTGTCTTTTGATCAAGTGGTCAGTTCTTGTGGTTATATAACTTTTTTTTAGATTGGGCTGGCTGGCTCGCTCCACCCTGGTCATAGACCCCTTGGCTTTGGATGTGAACACAGGTTTGTAGGTTTGACAAAAAAAATTATGTTTTATAAAATAACTTTAGTTTAAAAACCCCTAACCATTGTCCTGTAGATTATTTAACATGTCTTAGTATGTATACATTTTATTTATCTTCATTAAAGGTAATATAGGCCTGTATTCTAATGTGTAAATCACCAACGTTTGATATGCTCAGTGGGATAGTTAACTTTATGATCCATCAAAATCGACTTGGTACAGATTTGAAGGTTAAAATCCTAAGCTGCGGTAAATGTTACCATTTGTTATAACATTAAAGGAAAAGCTCACTCAGACATCACAAATAATATAAACCACAACATTGCTTCTTGTAAATGCCAGGAATGTTAGATTGCCATTTTTGGCTTGGGGGAAATGTGGAAGAAGTAAATATGTTCCACAGGTAAAGTAAATAGTAATATTAGTGACACGTTAACTGCCCATCCCTACAGCCATCATGATCAGGGCTAATCCATGGCCATTGGTGTTCCTCCCAAATCCTAATATGTTCATATTCACAGAAATATCCCAACTTTTTTTTTTTTTTTTACAAGACTATAGATTTATTTCACGATAAATATTGTATTTTCGTGCAAAGTAGGTGGATGAGCTCTGTTTTTGAGACCAAAGAATAGCAAGAAATGAAATAAAAAATTATATTAAAAAAAATGCCATTATCTCTTTCCTTCCATGTAACCATTAGTCCCTCCCCTCACGCCAGGGTACTAGGTGTAATCCTAGGCTGACTTGTCATTTCAGCCTCAAGTCCAATCATTGTCAAAAGTTTGTAGACTTCACCTCTAAAATGTGTTTCTTTTTGACAAATGAAACCACCAAGCTCCTCATTCACTCCCTTCTTATCTCTCGCCTTGACTGTTGCAACGCCCTTCTCACTGGCCTGCCTCTCCATAGACTATGCACTCTTCAGTCTATCATGAATTCTGCCGCCAGACTTATCCACCTTACCCATCGTTCAGTGTCTGCCAACCCTCTCCTCTAATCAATACACTGGCTCCCAATCGCACAGCGAATTAAATTCAAAATACTAACCACAGCATACAAAGCCATCCACAACTCTGCCCCGAGCTACATCCCCAATCTTGTCTCCAAATATCACCCAAAACGTCCTCTCTGCTCTTCTCAAGACCTCCTAATCTCAAGCTCCCTTGTCTCCTCCTCCTCCAATGCTCATCTCCAGGATTTCTCCAGAGCCTCTTCCATTCTCTGGAACTCGCTACCTCAACCTGTCCGGCTATCCCCTACTCTTGCTACCTTCAGGCGATCCCTGAAAACTCATCTCTTCAGGGAAGCCTACTGCCCCGTAAACACGATCAGTTTTCCTGTTGGAACTACATTTTCTTGGCTCGTCGTAGTCTTTTACGTCACCGCGTTTTCGGCAGTCAAAAGTTCACAGAACTTTTGTGTGACCGTGTGTATGCAAGGCAGGCTTGAGAGGAATTCCGTCGGAAAAACCATCCAACTTTTTTCTGACGGGAAAACCGTTCGTGTGTATGGAGCATACCACGTCTTCAACTAATCTTTTACCACTTCCATGAGCTCATTCCCAACAGTTACAACCTTTTGTACCACATGCCCCACCCTATTAGATTGTAAGCTCTTCTGAGCAGGGCCCTCTTAATCCTCTTGTATTTTATTGTATTATAACTGTATTGTCTCCCTTTTATATTGTAAAGTGCTGCGTAAACTGTTGGCGCTATATAAATCCTGTATAATAATAATAATAATATATAATTAAAAATATAATAATAATCCTATAAAAACATACATAGGCTGCAAATTATAGAATGCATTCTAATAGGTAACTTAAAGAAAATAGTTATCTAGGTTTTTAGATATGCACAATCCATTTATTAAATTCAGCCGATTTCTACTGGGGATGATGAAATGTTGATGCAACTGACTTTTCAATTTCAAAAATAACATTCAAATACCAGTAATTGCCATAGCGATCCATTTTGACTGGGGATAATTAGATGCTATAATGATTTTGTACTGACCAAGTAAGGTCTGAAATGCTTCAAAGGTGTTTTTCTGTCATCGAAGGGTTAATCCTATCAACAAGAGCTGAAATCCTTCTGAGGAAAGGAACAGAGTTATATCTAGTAATACATTCTCCGCAGGAGGGAAAATTGATTGAAATAGATTCCCTGTACCTCAGTAGGCATCTGTGTCCCCTTATGTTTGATTTAAGATTTAACTGGCCTGCAAGAGCTAAAATGTAGATAATAGGGAATAATTTATCTCCTGCTGTAGTTTATAAGGATATTAGAGGTCACCTTAAGGTTATGTGACTAAGGAAAACACGGGCACAAGCTCAGTGTAGGTCATGAGGATGACCAGTACTACCAGGAGTCCAATGCAGTCAACGAACAGAACCCATATACTTTCATTAGCCAAGGGTGTGTTTTAGGCCCCAGACACACTATTAGATTTTCTGCAGGTTTTTGTCTTCAGATTTACCAAAACCAAAAAATATGAGGTCAAACCTTAAGGCCTCGTACACACGATAGGTTAACCAGAGGACAATGGTCTGATGGACCGTTTTCATCGGTCCAAACCGATCGTGTGTGGGCCCCATAGGTTATTTAACCATAGGTTAATAAAAAAGCCAACTTGCTTTAAATTTAACCTATGGATTCCTAACCGATGGGAAAAAAAACGATCATTAGTAGGCACAACCATCGGTTAAAAATCCACGCATGCTCAGAATCAAGTCGTTTTTTTCTGCACGTCGTTTTTTTAACCGATGGTTTGTAGGCACGACGGACCATCAGTCAGCTTCATCGGTTATCCTATGACAACGGTCCTTCAGACTGTTCTCATCAGATGGACTGATCGTGTGTACGAGGCTTTAGAGTTTCAATTTGTATGCAATCAGGCAGACCCTTGCACTACATGGTTTTGGTAAATCTGAAGACAAAAATCTGCAGAAAATCTAATAGTGTGTGTATGGGGTTTTAGTGCTACAAATGCCAAAGCTTCCCTAACACTGACCCGCCTCTCAGCCAATCGGGTGCACTGGGTCTGATTGGCTGAAACAGTCAGTTAAAGCGACGCAGTGCCGAATCGCAAAAAAGGGCCAGGTCCTTTACCTGCATATTGGTCCGGGTCTTAACCGGTTAAGGTCCCTTTCAGTTTTTTTGACTACACCCTTATTGGGGAGTTTTTTCGTCACTTCATGTCCTAGAGACAAAACAAAAGTGATAGTAGGTCTCTTTCAAGTAAAAAACGATCCCCTCTGTGACAACTGTAAAATCATGTATTGGAGACAATAGTCACCGAATGCAATAGTTAGGGGAAATTTCCCCAGCAGGGACATAGGCAGCAATGTTAATTAATCCAAAACGAAAAAAAAAAAAAAAATTGCTATACATACTTTAACCACTTCAATCCCGGGCACTTCCCCCCTTCCTCTCCAAGCCAATTTTAAGCTTTCAGCGCTGTCACTGTTTAAATGACAATTGCATGGTCATGCTACACTGTAACCAGACAATTTTTTTCCCCACAAATAGAGCTTTCTTTTGGTGGTATTTGATCACCTCTGCAGTTTTTATTTTTTGCTAAACAAATCAAAAAATACCAATTTAAAAAAAAGTTTTTATTTGTTTATGTTATACAATTTTGTAAATAAGTACGTTTTATCCTTTGCTGATGAGGCTGCAATAATGGGCACTGATAAGGTGGCACCAATTGACACTGACTGATATGCAGCACTGATGGGCATTGATGTGCGCCACTGATGGGCACTCATAGGTGGCACTGGTGGGCAACACTGATGGGCACTGAAACGCTGCACTGATGGGTACTTATGGGCGGCACTGATGGATTGCACTGATAAGCATCACTGATGGCACTGGCAGGCATTGCTGATGGGCACTGATTGGCATCTGCCTGGGCCCTAATTCGCAAATCCCTGGTAGTCAAGGGTGACATACCTGGTGGGCATCTTTTATGGGTACCCCTGGTGGTCCTGGGTGGACATCCACGGGGGGGCTGCGCTGATAAACAATCAGCACAGACCCCCCCCCCCCCGTCAGGAGAGCAGCTGATAGACGCAAGTGAGGAAAAGCAGATAAACGGCTCTTCCTGTTTACATCGTGATCAACCGTGATTGGCTGATCCGTCAGAGGCTCTTTACCGCGATCGGTGATGCAGTGTGTCAGACTGACAAGCCTCACAAACGATCGCTGCGCTGTGCCCCCCCCCCCCCGCGTGCACTATTGCGGCTTATCCTGCTGGACGTCATATGATGCCCAGTCAGGATAACTGAACCACCGCCCTGTCATCATTTTGCTATAGGCCGGGCGGGAAGTGGTTAATGTTGGGCTGCTTTGTTATTTTTCAAATTATTTAGTTGTTATTAATAATGTAATTGGGCCTAAGGATTATTTTACTAGTTCATATTTAGGAGACACACATACTAGTTCACAACAGGGGAATATGGTAAGGAAAGTCCCCATCTGATCAATCATGGTTTTCTACTATGATCTCATGGTAGAAGACTATGAGGTGTAAAATTACTACACTGGAGGATGTGAATGGGCATTTTGAGGTGTGCTTCCCCCCTGTTACTGATCAGTATATAGTGATTACTCCTGCTGTCTAACAGGAAATATTGTAACGTAACATTTCCTAATGGATCATTATGCTGGGAGTCGTGCCGTGCATGCCATTATATCAGTTTGTTGGATATAATAACTGCAGCTGGACAAGCATTACAAAGACGGAACAGAATGACAAGCCAATCATGACAGGTGAAGTGCACTTCCCGCATAATTAGTTCCCAGGCAAGGTTTAGCTATAATATTTACTGTTGGATATCAGTTATAATGATGAGTGACAGGGCATGGAAGTGTGCCAAATAATGCAACAAGGGCCCATTTATAAGCTGTGTTATAGTCATTATCTTCTGATTTATAATTCTTTTCCATTGGCTTTCAAGTTATAAAAGAGAGAGGAAAAGAGACTTTTTAAACGGTCACAGCAGGAGGCTATTCTTTATTAAAGTCACAAGTGGCTCTAGTCGTGAAGTAAACTATGTATTAAATAATAACACTAAACTATCATGGGTTTTCATTTTCCTTTGTGATAACATCCAGAGCTTTTAATTATCTTTAAATTATGCATGCAAAATTTGTTCGTTTTGAATAGTAATTGGCTAAATGTAATGATCAATAAATAGCCTTGATTTTAAGAATTCTATAAAGACTCATCTATTTTTTTTTTTAAATAAACATGGGATGGGAAAGCAAGGCTCTCCCCTCTGCTACCACAGTTTTTACCCCCCCCCCACCCACATGGTCAATCAGTCTGTCAGTCATCCACACTTACCTCATCTAGGTCGCAGGCGGGAAGCGCTCCTACAGGCACTTCCATTGCGTCTACTCCTCTGCATCACAGTGGCTTCTGCCGTGCATCTCCTCCCTCCTCCTCCTTGACGTCCAATAGGAGTTCCTGTCTCTTCAGCCAATCAGGTGACAGGTCTCAGGACCCGCTTCCTGATTGGCCGGGAGGAGTATCAGTGTGACAATAGCGAATATTCTTTCACTATTGTCACACAAGTAGGTGTGCCCACTCCGGGTTTTTTAAGCCTATTAGAGCCTCTAATCACTTGCTTTACAAAAAAAAAAAAACACTGGAATCCATGCATCCAGCGCCTTGCATGTAGATTAGGGGGTCGAACGCATGAATGGGGGGGAGGGGGGTGCTGCCCCTGCGTCCCTTATGGATCTTAATGGACCTTGTCGATCTATCAGCACTAATGTATCATCTATAATTGTGAAAATCCTTCAGCTTAGCTGCAACTGTTACTGGAAATATGAATATTTTATGTCTGCAAATTTTGGGATAGTTCTGATTGTTATACATCAATAGAGCAGCTCGTTATTTTTCTTTGCAGCTTTGTCTAAAGAAGTATCCATATGAACTCTGTGGGTTTGTGGAATCCTTTATTAGGGAGAAGTACTTTTTTGCAAGTATCTTTTTTAGAACGATTAGAGTTTGTTTTCAGAAGCTTTACCAATAGATTTGTCCATATTCTTAAAGTGGTAGTAAACCCTCCTAGCAGTTTCAGCCAAGGAAGCTGCCATCTTGGTATGTTTAATCTTCAACTGCTATGACGCTCCCCATGTGATCAATTATGACACCAGCCATTGATTGGTGTGACAGCTTGGTTGAGAGCACATTTACAGGCATTTTTCTTAGTAATATAACTTTTAAATCAATGAGTTTACTTCCACTTTAATAGTCTTGCCATCGGAGACACCATGGCTGCCTGACCTGCACCTTCAGCTAGGGGGCAGGAATGTGCGCTGGCGGCAGCTCGCTCCTGCTGTGATAACACACAGAAGGAGCCTGTCGGCGGGTACCGGGTACTCAATGTCCACCGGGAACCTGCCAATCATTGGGAAGAGACAAAGAACTGTGATCTGCCTATGTAAACAAGGCAGATCGCCGTTCTGATGGGGTGAAGGAATGGAGTTTCCACACATTCCATTTCTTCCTTTAGTAAAAGCACTTAACACAGTATAGTAAAACACTGGCTAGTCACACAGTTAACCCTTTGATTACCTCTGATAACCCCTTCCCAGCCAGTGTTATTAGTACAGTGATCGTGTATATTTTTAGCACTGATCACTTTATTAGTGTCACTGGTTTCCAAAAAAATTTAGCGGCGCTATACCGCTGTTATAGCAGCACTATTCAGCTCAAGCAAGGCGCTTTCATCCCCCAATAGCGGCAAAAGAAAGGGTTAATAGCACCCGTGTTTCAATGGGCAGGGTGTTTTGGGAGCAGTGTATACAGCGCTCCCGCACGTCCCCAAAGATGCTGCTTGCAGGACTTTTTTTCCCGTCCTGCAAGAGCAGGCTTTCACACTGGGGTGGCTTAAGAGGAACTTTTCAGGGGCTATTTTTAGCGCTAGAACACCAGAAAAGTGCCCCAGTATATTCAAAATGGTCAATCTTTTTTTGATTAAAGTGCAAAAAAATAAAACGCAAAGGTGATCAAATACCACCAGAAGAAAGCTCTATTTTTTGGGGGAAAAATGCATTTTTTTGGGGGGTACAGTGTTGCATGAGCGCGCGCTTGTCAGTTAAAGTAACGTAGTGCCGTATCACAAAAAATGGCCTGGTCATGAGTGAGGTAAATCTTCCGTAGGTCAAGTGGTGAATAATAGACATGTGCATTCGTTTTCGTCCGAATGCATTTTCATCCGAATTTCAGCTATTTTCGTCATTGTTTTAACAAATGAAAACGAAAGTCTAGAATACGAAAACCAAAAGATCCGACATAAACAAATGCTTTGTTTTCGTTTTCGTCGGTCAAATATGCTTAGCCTTAACTCTATTAGTCCAGGATTATTCTACATAGAGAGAAAAGATTCGACATTATAGAGAGGAAAGATTCAACATTATAGAGAGAAAAGATTCGACATTATAGAGAGAAAAGATTCGACATTATAGAGAGAAAAGATTCGACGAATTTCGGCAGTAACTAAATAAATTTATTTTTCAGAAGAAAACTAAATTTCAAAACAAAATATTTCAGTGTGCACATGTTTAGTAAATAGACTAATACTACAGTACTGAAGAATCTGTTATCCTTGATGTTTGAGCAGATCTAAATTTTCAGTAGATTGGGTCAAAACATAGTAAGCGAGCCAAGAATTGGGTAAAATGCAGGTATTATAAGGAATTAGTGGACAAACCAGTGTCCCATCTTGGATCCAGCAAACATTGAGGCTGGTTTCACACATATGCAAATTGGATGCAGGTTTCCATGCATCTAATTCGCATCAAAGGAGATTGTGAGTGGCTTGCAATGGAGCCAGTTCACATATCTCCGAGGTGGCCACGTAATGGATTGCAAAAGGGTTCTGGGCCTCTTTGGCTCCGTTTCAGGTCCAAATTCAGACAAAAATTTGGGGCAAATTTGTCCCTGAAACCGATAACAGGAACGCACTGGACCCCTGCTGTGAGCCACATCCAATTTCAGTGTGAACTTAGCCTGAAGGTTTTTGGGAACATTGGCTTGCACTGAAAACTTGACGCGTTACTAAGCTCTGAAAAGTTGGTAGCTAGCAGTAATTTTTGACACATTTCAACTCTCTACTATCTAGCTGCTTTTTCTTGTTGTGTTATACTGTACATTCCTCTTTGTGAGTTGAGCCTCGTACACACAATGTGATTGTTAGGCAGGGGATTGTCTGTTGACAGACTGGTGTCCTAAAATCTGACCGTTGGTATGCTCCTTTTGACAATTGTTGTCCAACTTTCGGGCAACAAATGGATGACAAGCTAGTAAATTTTTGGCAGACAACGGTCTGTTGTCTGATTTTCATTTGGACAGTACATGAGTCCGCAACACAAACGTCGAAAGTACAAACAAGCATGCGCGAAATCAATGCTCACCAAACAGAAAATTGGCAGAAGGGGCACAAAGGGTGGCGCTCAAGAGGTGAAATTCCTTGTAGTACGTCACTACGTTTCGCGTTTGCGGCACAACAATTGTGTACTGTTAGTATGCAAGACAAGATCCTGACAGATGCCATTTTGACAAAAATCAGACGCTCTGTTGGCCAACAATTGTATCGTGTGTACGAGGCTTTAGACTTAGATGCTCACAACACAAGAACGGTTGTGTTGGATTTCAGGAGAAACAATATAAATCAAGGGCTTTTATCCAAAGGAATGAAACTTCAGATATTCCTCAGTGTTTGCATTCATGCAAAGCTTGTTTTTTACTGGAAAAGTGAAGACTTCCATATATCAAACTACCTTTGTCTCTAGCACTGCAATTTTTTTTTAATTAGATTTTTAACTGAGATATGCATAGTTTCTTGATATGCTTTGTTTCAATTGCTCAGATTTGTGACAGGTTGACTTTATGTTCCAGGACATATTTAGAAACTGAAAAAGAAAACTCTTAACTCTCATTCTTACTTTTCTTTTAAAAATACACCTTTAGTATAATCTGCCTTTGGGAAAAATATTCCCAAATCTCCAAATAAATTATAATTTTTGCTCTCACAAACATTAGAGAGGGGGGGCATCAGAGGATTGATTTTTGACAGTCTTTTGCAGTAATTATTTTCCAATCTCTACCTATTAAGCAGCAAACTTCATGTACAGTTTAATCTTAAAAACAATACATTATTTTAATGGCTTGGCACATTTCCTTGCCCAAATAAAGTAGTCGTTTATTTTCTGTATTGAGTTTAACTCCTTGCCCATAGAGAGTATCTGTCATCAGAAGACTAAACATTTAATAACATCAAAGTTTAAGTGGAGGGAAGGAGCAATTATTTATTGCTTCATAGTTGGATTAGAAAGTTCTATTACGTTTTACTGCTCTGGTTATGGCATTAGACATATGGCCATAGCAAAGGAACTCTTGAGGCTTTTAGTGTCGGGCCTAAGGGGTGTAACTAATGACTAAATAATTTTAGAAGTCTGTTTTACATATCAAGTGTCACCATAAATCTGAAGGAAAAATATGTTCATCAAATTTGGCTTGTCGGCTGTCTATAGTCAGAACTGTGTGTTGTCTCTTGCATGGGAACCTGCTAAGAATATATAATCCTTTCAAAGCTGAACTCCAAAAACATCTCACTACAGATTAACCACCTCTGGCCTGTCGTATTGACAAATGATGGCGGCAGGGTGGCGCTCTCTTTCTGGTAGGACGCCATATGATGTCGTTCCACTCTCGCTTGCATGCCTGTGGGGATTTGCAGCCCGGCGATCGGCAGTGCGCTGTGTCCCTGGGATATGGTGCATCACCGATCTCGGTAAAGAGCCGACATCTCCTTACCCATGTGATCAGCTGTGTCCAATCACAGCTCCTAACAGTGCCACTTCTCAGTGCTGCATATCAGTATTGCATATTAGAGCCATCTCTCATCAGTGCCGCCTCATCGGTGCATATCATTAAGAAGAAAAATTACTTATTTACAAAATGTTCTAACAGAAACTAAAAAGGCCATTTTTTTTCTCCAAAATTTTATTTTTTTTAGCAAAAAAGGCAGTAGGAAGGCAGTGAAAGAGCCCAGCATTGATGATGTTAAAGCGGAAGTAAACCTATCCATTTACCAGTTTCAAAAATATTTCATTTCCAGCACGTGTCATAAATGTATCACTCCCATTGGTTGTGCTCTCAACCACACTGTCAAACCATCCAATAGCTGGTGTCATAACTGATTACATGTGCAGCAACATGGCAGTTGTAGATTAAACAGAGGCAAAGATGGCAACTTCCTTGGTTGAAAACGATAGGAGGGTTTATTTACACTTTAAAGCGTTCACCCGAAAACATTTTTTTTAACATTAGATTGATGCTCATTTTGTCAAGGGGAATCGGGTGTTTTCTTTAAATCGAAGCAGTACTTACCGTTTTAGAGAGCGATCTTCTCCACCGCTTCCGGGTATGGTCTTCAGGACTGGGCGTTCCTATTTGATTGACAGGCTTCCGACAGTCGCATACATCGCGCCACGAGTAGCCGAAAGAAGCCAAACGTCTGTGCTACTTTCGGAAAATCGTGACGCGATGTATGCGACCATCAGAAGCCTGTCGGAAGCCTGTCAATCAAATAGGAACGCCCAGTCCCGCAGCCCATACCCGGAAGCGGCGGAGAAGATCGCTCTCTAAAACGGTAAGTACTGCTTCGATTTTTTAAAAACTACCCGATTCCCCTTGACAAAATGAGCCTCAATCTAATGTTAAAAATTAACTTTTCGGGTGAACCTCCACTTTAAATACTTTTAAGAAAGCTTTTTTTGCCAGAGCATTTGTATCTCTATTTATCCAGTCCTGAGATTTATACAACCCCCTCTAACAGCGCAGGTAGGCATGATACCATTTACTGGGTGTCCTTTCTCTAATCCCAGACTGGACAATGAAGGAGCAGCAACAGGTTATGAGTCTACCACTTACTCTGGTGTTTCCTCCTATCTGCAAGGTCCTTCCCCTCCCTCTCTTGACCTAAGTGGTTCCGTACAGCCTACCTGACAGGGCCCCACTGAAAATATCAAAAGAATATTTTCACCAAAAAGTACACTCCAACCATTATTAGTGAACACAAACATAACAACTTGCAAAATGCCTTTCAATGCCAACCACTTTACCCCCGGAAGAATTTACCCCCATCCTGACCAGAGCACTTTTTGCGATTCGGTACTGCGTCGCTTTAACTGAAAATTGCGTGGTCGTGCGATGTTGTGCCCAAACAAAATTGACGTCCTTTTTTCCCCACAAATAGAGTTTTCTTTTGGTGGTATTTGATCACCTTTGCGTTTTTAATTTTTTGCGCTATTAACAAAAAAAGCACCAATTTTTAAACAAAAGCAATATTTTATTTATTTTTGCTATAATAAATATCCCAAAAAATATAAAAAATAACTAATTTCTTAGTTTAGGCCAATACGTATTCGTCTACATATTTTTGGTAAAAAATTGCAATAAGCGTATACAGTTGTGTTCAAAATTATTCAACCCCCCAATGCTGTAAAGGGTTTTAGGGAATTTAGTGTACATTTGTAATTGTATTCAGAATGAAATCCTACAAGGACTTCTTAAAGAAGCATATGCAACTAAAATGACATCAATCGGTTTTGTAATACAGTAGTAAATATTTATTTTGTGAATTCTTCATTTACACAATTATTCAACCCCTTAAAGACTACCACTCTGAAGAACAGAGGTTCATTGAAGTGTATTCAATCAGGTATTGAAAACACCTGTGGATGTCAGGGAGCAGCAATAAAGCCTAATAAGCATTAATTAGGCAGCTTTAAAATGACTGTGATACTCAGCTCCTTCTAGACATTTACTGGTGTGGTTACAAACATGGTGAGGTCAAGGGAATGGTCCAGGAAGACAAGAGAAGAGGTGATTACTCTTCACAGGAAGGGCAATGGCTATAAGAAGATTGCAAAGATGTTAAACATACCAAAAGACACCATAGGAAGCATCATTCACAAATTCAAGGCAAAGGGCACTGTTGAAACGCTACCTGGTCGTGGCAGAAAGAAGATGCTGACTTCGACTGCTGTGCGCTACCTGAAGCGTAGAGTGGAGAAAAGTCCCTGTGTGACTGCTGAGGAACTGAGAAAATATTTGTCAGATGTGGGTACTGAAGTTTCTGCTCAGACAATACGGCGCACACTGCGTAATGAAGGCCTCCATGCCAGAACTCCCAGGCGCACCCCCTTGCTGTCTCTAAAGAATAAGAAGTCGACTGCAGTATGCCAAAAGTCATGTGGACAAACCACAGAAGTTTTGGGATTGTGTTCTGTGGACTGATGAAACTGTTTGGGCCCATGGATCAACGCTATGTTTGGAGGAGGAAGAACAAGGCCTATGATGAAAAGAACACCGTGCCTACTGTGAAGCATGGCGGGGGTTCAATCATGCTTTGTGGCTGTTTTGCTTCTGCAGGTACAGGGAAGCTTCAGCGTGTGCAAGGTACCATGAATTCTCTTCAGTACCAGGAGATAGTGGATAACAATGTGATGCAGTCCGTCACAAACCTGAGGCTTGGGAGACGTTGGACCTTTCAACAGGACAATGATCCCAAGCATACCTCCAAGTCCACTAGAGCATGGTTGCAGATTAAAGGCTGGAACATTTTGGAGTGGCCATCGCAGTCACCAGACTTAAATCCGATTGAGAACCTCTGGTGGGACTTAAAGAAAGCAGTTGCAGTGCGCAAGCCTAAGAATGTGACTGAACTGGAGGCTTTTGCCCATGACGAATGGGCGAAGATACCCACAGATCGCTGCAAGACACTTGTCTCAAGCTATGCTTCAAGTTTAAAAGCTGTTCTAACTGTAAAAGGATGTTGTACTAAGTACTAAGATTGAATGTCACTTGGGGGTTGAATAAAACTGATAATGATGTAAGCACAGAAAAGACATTTGTGGTTATTTTATTATAAATGTTATGTTATATTTATCTGACCTACACGTGCCTCTTTGATTTAATTGTAAGCAGGATGACTGAATGATCAAAATCAATGTCAAACTGGCCAAAACAATCAATTTCAGTGGGGGGTTGAATAATTTTGAACACAACTGTATATTAATTGGTTTGCGCAAACGTTATATCGACTACAAAATAGGGGATAGTTTTTATGGCATTTTTATTATTATTATTTTTTTTACTAGTAATGGCAGTGATCTGCTATTTTTATCATGACTGCGACATTATGGCGGACACATCGGACACTTTTGACGCTATTTTGGGACCATTGTCATTTATACAGGGATCAGTGCTATAAAAATGCACTGATTACTGTGTAAATGACACTGGCAGGGAAGGGGTAATACACTAGGGGGGCCACAAGGGGCTTAGTGTGTCCTAGGGAGTGATTCTAACTGGGGGGGGGGGTGGCTACCTAGAACATGACAGAGATCGATGCTCTTGATGACACGGTACAGGTACTTTGCAAAAAACGACGTTTTAAACCCACGCATGCCCAGAAGCAAGTTATGAGACGGGAGCGCTCGTTCTGGTAAAACTACCATTCATAATGGAGTAAGCACATTCATCACGCTATAACAGACAAAAAAGCGCGAATCGTCTTTTGCTAACAAGGAATCAGCTAAAAGCAGCCCAAAGGCGAATAGAACTTCCCCTTTCGAGTTCTGTCGTAAGTGTTGTACGTCACCGCGCTTTGTTCATAATTTTTCCAAAACGATGGTGTGTGGGCAAGATCGTTTTTAATGATGAAGTTGGAAAAACGTCGTTTTTTTTCATGATGAAAAAATATCATTTTTTTTCATGATGAAAAAATATCATTTTTTTTCATGCCGAAAAACGACCGTGTGTACGCGGCATTATCTACATCCAAAATTGCCTTGCTATCATGCTTACCCTTATATTTCACTGACCATAAACAATACAAAGGAAATTCCAATCAGCATATTTGTTACTGTCTGTAGTTCAGAAAGCATTGAAGCAATACGGTTCCTAGGGAGAGGCAACCAACACATTCTCTGTATACAGGTTTTCTTTATCTTTTATTCTGTTTAGGCTTGTGTGTGTGTGTACATGCACCGGCCATACAAGACTGATTTCCTTCTTTCACAGTACAATCAAAGCCATTATGCTTTATTTTTCCTCTTACCTTGATACTGCTGGTCCAGCTCTGTCAGCTATTTTATTTATTTTTTATAAAAAAAAATATAATCGTTTAACTTTACAAACACTGTTTTTAAAATATTAGCATTCATTGAAAAGATCATTGAAACACGCGAACTACATACATGATTACAGATTGAAACCTTTTAAATAAACCAGTAAGTTTAAAAATATGATTGATTTGAAATGTTCTGGTTTTGGGGCTGTTCTGCTGGTTCTTCTGTGTTCATTCTTAAAGCTTGATCTCTAGGTCAACTCATCTCGAAACAGGAATGGCCATAAATGAATCGACATTTGGCTGGTACCTGCTGAACCCATAGAATTTCAATCCATCTGAGACCTGCTTTAAGTTAGTCACTGACCTGGAAAAGAATGCTTCACTTCTCGCATTCCTGTTCAGGGCGATGGCTCACTAGGTAATAAAGCTAGAACCAGCATAACAACCTGAAGCCTACAACTTTCAGAACAAGGCATCAGTTAAAGACATCTTAATTGCATTTATCAGCCATATCATTTATGCTCTGTCAAAAAATTTTTTTTTTTAAATCTGGAACCTCAATATAATTTGGTGTAAGTACACGAATTGCTATTGCTGTTCACAGGTTGTAGAACACAACAGTTTAGACATGAGACATATATAAGAATTCTAAGTGTATTTAGGATAAAGTCCCATCCATAAATCCTGGCAAATGGTACGAAGGGCAATCCAGTCCCAAAAATGCTACTTTTTGGGGAGTGATCTGTCCTCAATAGTCATCTCAACAGACAACAGCAGAGCTAAGTCAACCTTAGCAGTGGTCAGACACTTGTCAATAAATATTGGTTGACTTACAAGGGAAATACTGGGGTTGATTTACTAAAACTGGAGCGTACAAAATCTGGTGCAGCTCTGTGTAGAAACAAATCATCTTTCAGTTTTTTTTTTTCATCAAAGCTTAAATTGTAAGTCCACCCTAACACTAACATTTCTGCATCTACAGACATCCATGATCTAACACTAACCTATCTAGCCCTGTAAAGAATAAATCAGTATACACACCTTTTCTGAAGTAGATCCAAACTGGTCTCCAGCGGCAGAAGCTCTGCGGAGGACACAACAGCTGTGAAATCAATGGGGACTGGGGAGTGACAACACCCATAGACTTACTATTGGGTTTCCATTGTCGGCTGTGTCCTCTGCCCCCACCTACACCGCGAAGCCGTGGCTGACGGCTCAGTGTTCAGATCAGGTTTAGATCGTCTTCACAAAAGGTATGTATACCGATTTCCTCTTTACAGGGCTAGATAGGTTAGTGTTAGATCGTGGATGTCTGTAGATGCAGAGATTTTATTATGGTGGACTTCTACTTTAATTGAACAAGCTGAAGTTAGGAAGCTGTTTGACTACCATACACCAGATTCTGAGTGCTCCAGTTTTAGTAAATCTCCCCCACTGTGTTATATGTTCCATGAGACATCATCCTCCTTTATAGCAAATCCTCATTAGAGAATATACGGTACTAGTATGTAATATATATTTAAAAATGCATAAGAGGAGCCAAGCAGATCAATTTTCAGTAAATTAACTTGGCCAATTATGAACCCTTTTGATCTAGCTTAAAGAGATACAGTCATTAGGATACATTTATTTTACCAATACCTCCTCCTTTGAATCAAATCTTTTGCAGAACTAGAAGCATCGGTAGAATCTTTAGCACCCCATAGTTAAGATTTGTTGGACGCCTGCATCCCTGCTGCACGCGGTGGTCCCTCCTGCAGGCCGCTACCCTAGTAATGTATTTCCTACAGCTCTGGATGTGTAGTATGATGATAATTATATAATAATCATGTCTATTTAAGGTCAAACTTCAGTAAAAAAAATTGTTTGCACAGATTGGGGAAAGCTTAGGACTACTAGCCCCATACACACTATTAGATTTTCTGCAGATTTTTGTCTTCGGATTTACCAAAACCGTGTAATATGAGGTCAAACCTTAAGAGTTTTAATTTGTATGCAATCAGGCAGGCCCTCCTTTTGGTAAATCTGAAGAAAATCTAATAGTGTGTATGGGGCTTTCGAATGCATTGCCTCCATAGGCAAGATTTGATTTTACTTTGCCTATACAGGAAATGAGGACACATCTCCACAGGAACTTATTGAACAATAAGAATTTGACAGGCATTCTGACTCGTATGTATATGTTATTAGGATTTTATTAGAGTTGAATGTTGGCATTGGTGATACCCTAAAATAATATAATTCAGAAGAAATCTCTGGAAGAGGCTGGAGGTTTTTATCCAACAACTTAATGTTTGTCTTAATTTCTAAAATGATGAAAATTGCACTGCCCATATGCTTGCCCACTCATATATTGGAGTTCATGCTTTTTGTGTTTTTTTTTTTTTTTTAAGGGAGATTGCCTTCAACAAAAAGTGATTGCATTTAATCACTTAAGCTCCGGACCATTTTACTGGAAAAAGACCAAGCCACTTTTTGTGTTTCAGCACTGCGTCGCTTTAACGGACAATTGCGCGGTAGTGCGACGTGTCTCCCAAACAAAATTGACATCATTGTTTCACCACAAATAGAGCTTTATTTTTGTGGTATTTGATCACCTCTGTGGTTTTTATTGTTTGCGCTATAAACAAAAATAGAGCGACAATTTTGAAAAAAAGCCTATTCAAAAACGTCTTGCATCTGATTGTTTGCATACACAAAGGAATCCCCATGTCTCAAAGTTTTCTTCCATATTTTCTGGCACAGGTTTCTTGTTTTACACTTTATATTATTGTGCATTGTAGGTGTACTAAATGTAAAATATATTTTAATCTGCTTTTTCATTTTCTAAAAAGTCAATAAAATATTTCATGTTCCACAGAAATCTCAGTTTATGGTCTTGTCCCCAAAAGAAAGAACCAGTACACCACTTCTCATACCTTACCTGGAAAGAGGCTTTATTGAACATAGCTGTAAAAGTTTTCTTTTTGTTTCAGTTGAATAACTGAATCAGCATAAACATTTCTACAGAATCCAAAATAAAAATAAAATAAAGAAAAAAATATATATACTCGAATCTGATCATAATCTACGATATCATCTTGTGCTTCAGTTTTAAATCAATTTCAGCAATGTTAAATATGTTTTTTATTTATAGCCCAATTTTTGCATAACATTTTTCATAAAATGTTTTAAAGAACATAAAAGAATAATTTTTGTGTAGATAAAAGTATTTTTAAATGAAGTTAAAATTTAAGATAATTTAAAGAAACCAAAAATATCTTCAAATGTTCATAGCCAACGTTATAAGGGACATATACAATGCATTGAAAAAGTGGCTGGTTAAAGTATGTATTTAATCAGGTAGCTCAGTCATTTTTTTTTTACAGTTTTATGTAAAAGTGTATTATCTTTTTTTTCCAAACTTGCCAAAATAATAAAATACTATGTCACAATCTGCACAGAGTCTGATTAGTGGGCAGAGGCATCGGACCCTCAAATTTTGAGATCAATAATTCAGACCCAGAGATTCTGTCAGGGTTGAACACACTGCAGTCTGCTGCTCAAAATGCTTTCCTCTTAAGATCAGACTGATTTCATTTCAAATGTAGATAAGAGTAAGAAAATCACTTTCCCGTTTCAAAAGGAGCAAAAAAAAAAGATGAAGATTGAAAGTCTATTGACAACTTTTCAAACTACTTTAGTTAGCAGTAATATGAAAAGTTGTTCCTTCTCATCCGGGGTGGGATTTCCATTGTTTATCAAACTGATAATGCGCAAGAAGGCCATGACTGTTTTAAAAGGTGAAACAAACTCTTAAAAAAATATGACGTTTAAGATCTTATGCAGCAACACAAGTTTATGTACTTCTGTAGCAATTTTTTTTCCCTCCGTTTTTGATCTGGCCTGTGATCTCTTCGTGGTGGACTGCAGTTTGCTTATAAAACAGTTTGTTTCTTTATTTTATTTTTTTCACAAACCACTCACAGCAGTGCAAGCTTGTTTAGCTAACTTTTTCAGGCTTGTTATTTGAAGGCACTTGGTTTCCTGGCGATTTATAAAAGGTGGTGGTTTGGTTCCATTGTTACAACTGATGGACTTGGTGACTTAAGCTCGTGGTCCACAAGCAAAATCCCAAAAGCTGAAAAAAGCTTGTAAGACCGAGCTGCTCTTTTTTTGGAGACGACTACATGCAAAAAAGATATAGCATACCTTTTGTAGCAAAGCTGTGATAAAATGGTGTACGTGTTCTACGGAGGTTTAGGTTTGGATGGTGGCAGCCAAGGCAAGAGGGCTTACGTAGACTTGTTCCTTACTCAAAACCTTCTTGAACTGAAAATGAATGCCAGATCTTGGTGTACCCTGTTAACTGTGAGGTTTAGGTTGGCAGGCCTTTAGGTGTCCATGGTAACAAGCAAACTCTTTTCATTTGAAAGAAAACCAGCCGTGACGTTGTGCTTTGACAAGGATTTCTTAATTCCTTTTTTGTTTTAAGAATATTCAGATTTTACTGTATTTGTGAAAGCCACAGAAGCACTGTGAGGTCTCCTTTTATATTTCAGGTCTCAAGTGTAGTTTGTAGTAATGTATGTTCTATGTTCCGTTAATTCCCAGTGCCTTTGTGGAGGAATCTTTGGTAGATTGTTTTCTAGATGTCCATTTTCAAAGACTCTTTCTTCAAACCAGTGCCTAGTGAATCTTTTGTAGCCTCTGCCAGAGTGTGGTCACCTTTGATGACTTAGAAAAGAAAGGAAAAGGAAAACTGGATACAACCATATATGAACTAAAGTCCCAGACACTTTAACACCTGAAGGAGGAGCTGAAAAGAGAATAGAAAGTTGTGTAACTATTCAACAGTAGTAGATTACATCATATTTTGTATTTGAAAGACTTTTAAATTATAGCATTTAAAAACATAAGGCTAAGGATGTTCGCTTTCTGGGCAAGCTATGTAACAAGGAGGGGGGAATTTAAAGGTGGTTATACAACATGACAATTTTAGAACAGAACATTGCTTGTGATAAACCAGAGTGGTAAAAAGCATTTAGGAATCATAACATGTTTACTACTGTATGCATTGAAGGGAAAAAGTGGTTGCACTTTTGGAGAAGAATTTTAGAAGATATAAACACTGTCCATCAAAAAAGCAAGGATGACAGAACTCTCAAAACCTGTTTTTGTAGGCAAGACAATCGGATTGAGGTTGTTTTGAATTGAAAAAAAGTAGGCACCACTTTTGTGCCGAGTTAAAAAAAAAGTGCAGCAAGAATAAAGATAGATGAGATTTATTGGCATTGCAAATAACATTTACAATCAAATTTAAAAGTAACCATTTTTAAAAACACAAATACTTCACACACACACACACACACACACATCTATAGAACATTATACAAAATAAATAATAAACCCCTAAAATTGACCACAAACACAGAACAACTCTGCATTGCTACGGATGAGCAGCATTCTGGTGTATGTATATATAGCATACTAAAATAAATAATTTTGTGCTGTGTGATTCCCTAAAAAGTGTTGGTAAACAGCTGCACTCTCGTTACTGTACACAACAAGAGTGTTGCGCTGTTAGTAAACCTAAATAACTCAAGATAGTAAAGTGCTCTTACATTAAAGTGTCTATAGTGCAAAAAATGTAAACGCATGCAATTGTGATTAATTATGTAAAAATAAGGTGGCAAATCATTCACATTATTATAAAGAGTTCATTCAGATGCCAAAATCCACATGTATGGCATAATTGGATAATTAATAGCAAAAAATTGGAAACTGGACAATTCCGTTTTTCTATGCCTGTGATGAAGATGGTGCTATACAGGTATTATCCTCAAAATTGCTCCAAATGTGCTCCGCCACAGTGCAAAAGATGTACGCTTACCAGACACAAAGAACTCTACTACAAGGTCTAACCACACATCAGTGAGCTCAAACCCCCCCCCCCCCCACTGTGGGCAAAATCCACTTGTCCAGGGTATACAGACAGCCAAATATCAGGCACCAAACACCAGCCAGGCATATATGGAGAGAGGAATATAATTGTTAATTGCAAAATTTCTGATAAAGGGCTTTGTTTGACTGAATGCCAGAAGTTTTCAGAACACATTTGTAAGTACATTACTGTTTTAACAGTCACCCCCCCCCCAGCAGACGTGCTGACGTCACCGCTATTTTCCCCACCGTTATACTTTTCATCTTAGAAGGCGTCGTCCATTGCCTTGTTTGGTAAGCGTCCATTTTTTGCACTGGTTTGACCACTTGGAGCACTTTAAGGATAACACTTGTGTAGCACTATCTTTATCACAGGCATTGGAAACAGGACTATTCTTTTTTTCTAATGTTTTGCTATTAATTATTGAGTTATGCCATACATGTGGATTTTGGCATCTGAAGGAACTCTTTATAATAATGTGAATGATTTGGCACCTTACTTGTATATAATTAATCATAATTGCATATGTTTACTTATATGTAAATATAATAATTTTTGCACTATAATCACTTTAATGTAAGAGCACTTTACTATCATGAGTCATTTAGGTTTACTAACAACGCAACACTATTGCGTGTGTGTGTGTATATATATATATAGCACAACTTGAAGCTCACCTGGCATTATCCTTACCAGTGCATCCACAGCCCAAATATCATTTACCTGATAATTGCCAGCCAGTGAAGAACCAGTCTTCATCTAAGGACTATTTTTATGGTTGGGAGGCATTTCTCTTTTAAATTTAAAACCACACTTGTAGATATGAAAATCACAACATAAGTGGGGGTCATCACTGTTTATATATCAGTTTGTAAACAGGCATTAAAGTTGCGTACAAAATGGTAGCTTCATCACAGCAGCGGACTAAGTAGAGTTTGTTTTGACAAATAGACTTAAAGGGGTTGTAAAGGTAATTTTTTTTTTCCTAAATAGCTTCCTTTACCTTAGTGCAGTCCTCCTTCACTTACCTCATCCTTCCATTTTGCTTTTAAATGTCCTTATTTTTTCTGAGAAATCCTCACTTCCTGTTATTCTGTCTGTAACTCCACACAGTGATGCAAGGCTTTCTCCCTGGTGTGGAGTGTTGTGCTTGCCCCCTCCCTTGGACTACAGGAGAGTCAGGACGCCCACTAACACACAGCTCCTTTGTCTATCTGCAACGTAAAAAATGTCCTGACTCTCCTTTAGTCCAAGGGAGGGGGCGAGCACGACACTCCACACCAGGGAGAAAGCCTTGCATTACTGTGTGGAGTTACAGACAGAAGAACAGGAAGTGAGGATTTCTCAGAAGAAATAAGGACATTTAAAAGCAAAATGGAAGGATGAGGTAAGTGAAGGAGGACTGCACTAAGGTAACGGAAGTTATTTAAGAAAAAAAATTGTACCTTTGCAACCCCTTGAAGGAACCTTGTATTCGATTTCTAGATATACAACTGTAATAAAGTTCTAATACAGTTCTAGAGAAGACTAAGAACATGATAAAATCTCCAGGATAGCCTGACAAACATGAGTTAATGCGTGGGTTTATTTAGAAAAAAATATATTGAGTATATGTATGTCTGGTATTATGAGTCACCTGCAAGTATCTTTTAATCCTATGTCTACTCTCTAATGTTCCTAACAGAATTCACCTGTCTAACAGTGCGTTAAAAACAGGGGTTTAGTTGCACCCCCTGTTTTTAACGCACTGTTAAACAGGTGAATTCGGTTGGTTGCTGATTGGTTGGTAAGTTGAGCTGGGAAATTCTGTGTGTTTTTTGACATGCGTTCACCCCTTCCAGTGCTCCTTGCTGTGAAGACCAGTTATAGGTAGGACTGTTTTTTTTTTTTTTTTTTTTTTTTGTTTACTCTCTAATGTTTCTAGTTTTGTTCTTTGGCATTTTGGATGTTCACACCCGCCTTAATGGGATTTAACACATAATGTTGCATTCGCTTTAATAAAAGTGCAGAGATGTCTCCACTAGGGTCACTAATTGGTCTAATAAAGGTTTAGGTGATTTCATTCTACAGCATCTATCAAAAAACTGAAATATCTACTTTAAGTGGACTGGGCTTCATAAAATAAATCTTTACTCAGAGAATATGAAAGCTGCAATTGTTGGAACTATGGCCTGAAACAAGTATGTATGTAGGCAGATGAAGTCTACCTTCTCTGCTGCAGGTGGCGCTATCCGCAGCAGCACTACAATTGGAGAGGAAGTCAAGAGGAACACGGTTCCTCTATGGTTTACCAAGTCACTGGGGATGCGATCCATATGGATGCCTTCTCCCCATGTGACTCTGGCAAACAATTTGGGTCAGATGAAGTCTTTTGAAGGCCTGGCTCCCAGGTTTGGTGTGCATTTGGCAAGTTGATAGAGTAGGAACAGGTACCCCACCTGTGAGGGACTGTAATACTGCTATGTAAAGGTTCCTGATGAGGAGGGAAAAGCGTAGGGTCACTTTTCTTCTGGATACCTTCCCAATTGGGCATAAGATAGCCAGGCTGGATTCTGTCCCCTCTCAACAGCTAGAGTCGGATTCTTCACATTGTTGGAAACTGTTAGTGCACCCGGCTGGGTAGCTGTCCCACCTGGTTTGTTGTGAACTGTTGCTGCATTACTTCAATACAAGTTTTTGAATGCAGTGTGTGAATCATTGCCCCATCTACATGTAGATCAGGACTTCTCATTTCATCGACTTTTTAATCTGCATGGTTGATGAGTCAGAAGCTACTGATGCCAGAAACAACCAGCCACACACTTCTCAGTACAAGTTTAGTTATGAAGCTCTCTTGGCAGCACCCTGATCACCTCTAGGACAAATTAAACAATATGTATTACAGACAAAATTATGTACATACTAGTGGCTGGCTCATCCATCCTGGTACATTCTCCTTCGACGATTGATACATCATCTATGGCAATGTCTCCTTCTATACCAAGACCTCGAACGCCCTCAAATAGTATCTGAAATAGAAAGCAGTATGTGAGATATTACAAAACGGAATAATGATCTGTTAAATTTTTTTATTTTTTATTTATTTTTTCCCACTTTAGACTTAACCATGTACAGAGAAAAGGTAGTGAGGCTTGCCCGCCCTTCATTTACCCGCCATATCTCCTTCTTGGTTTCGCATCATATGTTTTTTTTTTTTTTTTTTTTTATTTACCCTCTCCCTTTCCTTTGTTATATTTATCTTTATCCTTCTTTTCATTTCTTATTCCATTTTATTTCTTTATTTATTGTTACTTTTTTTTTTAAACCTCTGAAAAGGGATAGCAAGTTACATTGTCATTACATCAGCATCCTTCCATAATCAAAAACTCTCCCCTCCACCCCCTCTACTCTACCACCCAACCCCCCGGCCTCTCTCCTATCTCCATATCAATCTATTTTACCTGCTCTAGTCCTTATGGATGCTACCTCTTGTCGTTTCTATTATATTATGTTAAACGTCCAGCATCTCTGCATATTCCATTGTGGACTTAAACCTTTTCCACTCTTTCCATTTCTCTACAAATTCCTCCCATTTTTCTCTGTCTCTCAGATATTCCATACTATTGATTTCATCTAATTTTTTGGACCATCCTGCCAGTGTTGGTCTCTCCAGTTGTTGCCAGTTACTAGATGATCTGTTACATTGAATGTATTGCTTGTGTAGAAATTGTATTCCGAATGTGAAAGCTGTTTGCCTCCAAGAGTATGTTTATTGTCTTTCTAACTGTCCAGGTGATAGCTGTCTATTTTAGTGGGAGCATGAGAATGAGAACATTTGTATTGCATCCTATGGTCAGAAATATACTTAAACTTTTGTCTAATACAAAAAAAATAATCCTAAGGGCCACTGTTTCACGGTGTTGTCCCAGAACACTACAATAAAAAACCTCAACGTAGAAAAAAATTTGGTCATAATCTGACCCCATGTTCACTTGTACTACAGCAGAAGCATGTGTTGTTATGAACCTCCTAGTCAGAGGCGGCTCTAAGTTTTGTGAGGCCTTAGGCAAAACTTGACATGGGGCCCCCACTCACGCCCATAATGGGAAAAATAATTCAGGAACAAAAGCGTCTTCCCCACAACCCTGCCCGGTGGTTGTGGGGGTCTACGGGTGGGCAGCTTATCGGAATCTGGAAGCCCCCTTTAACAAGGTGGCCCCCAGATCCTGCTTTTTAATAACTAAGGGGCGGGGTGATGTCACCTGGTGAACCCGCCCCCTTATGACGTCATTGACTGAGGGCATGCTGGGTCATTGACGTCACAAGGGGTGGTGTCACCGATATTCACTGGTTGTTAGGGACGCTGGCGGCCCCTCTCCTGAGTCAGGGTTCTAAACGCTGCCTGAGCACAGCACCGGAAGCGTTAAGGTCCCCTGTCCCTCAAAACTGGGGTAATTTAGGCGGCTGTGAGGCCCCTGTGAGTGCGAGGCCTTAGGCGACCACCTAATTAAAGAGCCGCCTCTGCTCCTAGTACAATCTTTTTGCATTGCAGGGTGAATAGTGATACTTAAAGTATATACAGATGTAGAACACTAATGCTTTGAGATTCCTATAGTAAGCATGCCACCTCATTTTATAGCTGTGTACTCTGACTGTAAATGTACCACATGCATACAGACTTTTACTTGGACTGTTGAACAGTGGTTTTCACCTAATATCCACATTTATTGTTCCATTCGTAATCTTTATACAAGGGTATAACTTGGGCTGACATATCTCAACTTAAAGTGGGACACCAGCCAAAGCCAAACTAATGTTCTAACTCATCTTCTCTCTCCTGGTGTGGCTTCATCTTTATTGGCCGAAAATGCCCCAATTACTTTTTAAACCCTTCTGTTAAATAACTGTCAACCCAGTATATATTTCACTACCTAAAGTCAATTATCAAGATTACGCACGCATCTTCTAAATGAGGTATGAGAGATCCAATATGTCTCCCATCTGCTTGTCTCAGGTCCATGAGTCACTAGGTAGTAAATATATTATCAGGTTTACAGCCTCAGAACCTGAACCCCTTAAAAACCCAATGGTGGTTCCCTTATTATTGTACTCACAGGTTTTCTGTGTGAATATCTGTGGACAGAACATCCTAATATTATATAAACTGTACGTTTAGGAGAGACCAATAAAATGATGCCATTGAAATACTGTAAGCACTGTCTATGTATCATTTGTCTTACAGAGAGAATGAAAAGGCATATTCTCTAATTTTAAATGTATTTGCACAACGGTATTTCAAGCACAATTTTTTGGAGAAAATACACTTTAATAAATAATAATAATAAAAAAAGAATATTAAAGTAGCTACAATAATAAACAATCACATTCCCTATGTATTTCTTTGGTTATTTGTACCTGCCCTCTGTATGACAATGATCTACATACATAAAGGTGGATTGAGTCTGTCACATTCAAGAAAATATAAGTAACACACAATATCTTAACCCAGTGATGGCGAACTTTGGCACCCCAGATGTTTTGGAACTACATTTCCCATGATGCTCATGCACTGTGTGGTTGAGCATCATGGGAAATGTAGTTCCAAAACATCTGGGGTGCCAAGGTTTGCCATCAGACTTAATCTGGGAAATACCAATTGCTGACCCCAGTCCTGAGCAATACTAATGGAAGGAAGATGGGTAGAGATGCCTTTGAATCTGATTTTGGTTTGCAACTCAAAATACGCAAGCTTGAAAATCAGCTGAGGTGCAGTTTTTTTAAAAGTGCACTGTTATTAACCCACAAATTATAATGTATAAAAAACACAAGTAATTCTCTTTTTGATTGGTCTTGAACTTTTTTTATCATAGCCACGTACTACTCTGTGTGTTATGATTTGTGCTAGACAAGTGCATAACGAAAACATTTATTTCAATTTGATTCCCTATTTACATAAATTAATTTGGTTAAATTTGTTTAATTCATTTTTGTAATTTGTTTAGTTTATTCGTATTAGAATTTATTAGAATTTTCGAAAATTCGGAAAACCTAAGTCCATTCGAAACTGAATTTATTCTATTCAAATTTTGGAAGATGGGTATATTTACTCTGTTCTAGATTCTTTTATTTTCTATTCTTTTCAAATTCATTCTATTTGAATTTTAGAAGATGATTATGTTCATTCTATTCTATTTTTTTTCTATTCCAGTAAATTCTATTCTTTTATGTTCTATTCTGAAAAATGGTTAAATTCAGTCAATTCTATTGTTTTTTGAATGTTATTCTTTTATTTTCCAGTCTATTGTAAATTTGAATTTCAGAAGAAGATTATGTTATATTTTATTAATTTCTATTCTTTTCTATTTGAAATTTAAATTTCAGAAAATTGTTATATACTATTTTCTATTCTATTCCTTTATTGGAAATTCTATTTTATTCTCTTCGGAAATTTTAATTCGATTTGAGTGGCAAGGAGGTGGAATTCCCTTCCACAGGCGGTGTTCTCAGTGGGGGGCATAGATGGTTTCAAAAAACTGTTAGATAGGCAGGCACCCGAACGACCACAACATACAAGGATACAATGTTTTTTTTGTATATTTTTTCAACCTCACCTACTATGTAAATATATATTATTAGAAAACTATACGAATTCAAATTTCCGTCTGAAATTTTGTTTCGTTCTTTCAGATTATTTGTAATTTGGAAATTAAGATGCATTTGAATTTCCAAAAAGTGAAAAATGTTTCCGAGTTTCAATTCGGAACGAAACGAACCGCACATGTCTAATTTGTGCTAGTTTTTTGTCTTTTATATTGGAAATGCTTTAAATCCCCTGTTCTTTCCATGAATAATGCTGCTTCCAGCTCTCCCACTCCACTGAGCTCTATGGTGGTGCCTACTGCGCTGTGCAGTCAATGTCTACCTAACAGCATATCTATTTCTGGGACTACAATAGACATATCACCCCCAAATCTCAAACGTTCTCATAAGGGAGTGAATTCTAGAAGTTTACCCATTTCTAGTAAAAGGTGCTCATTTGTAATGAAAAAATCTCTCCTCTTCTGGAAACTATATGGTTACATAGTCTGCATTAAAACAAATTGCACTATGTGATTCTCCATAAACCACCTGGGATTTAGACATTATGTTTTAGGTGAGGGGGGTGTTTTTTTTCTCCTCTGGTGCTCAGAACAAGAAAAGAACTCTTCTTTATTTAATTTATCCCTCCAGGCCATCTCTAATCCATCTGCAGGATGATCATTTAGTTTCTACTGCAAGTCACAAGTCTGTGTTTATTGCTGCAGCGTCATTGTGTCAAACAAGAACATCTAAGTGAATGATTTGCCTTTATTCAAATGGGTTTCTGCAGACACTCATACTAAAGAAAAGCAAATGAAAGTTTTAGCAAAAAACTGCTTGAACCAAGGGTGAAGATTCCACCTGTCGCATTGTATTTTACGCTTTCCTCTTATGAGCCTGTTTTGCAATGAGTGGCATATCCACTTTTTTCACTGACTTTAAGCTTATTGCGTCAGAAATACAAGTTACAGGATAACTACAGTATAAGTGAAAAGTAAAAAAAAAAAAAAAAAAACATATTTTGTGGTTTTACGGAAGTTATTTAATTCCCATAATACATTTGAGGTGCCTTGCTGACTTTGACTACTAGAAACAGAGGAAATTAGTGAATGAAAAAATTGGGATACACCATACTGAGAAGGTAGATATAGAGAATTTCCCAGCTGTACAAGAAACAATTTGTGTCAATTTGTCTCTCATTTTCAAAGCAGATGTAAGGAAAGAATTAAAATTGATATAATTATTTTTAGGCTGCCAGACAATGAACTGCATAGTAGACATGAGCACACTGAAATATTTTGTTTCGGAATTTTGTTTTCGTCCGAAAAATAAATGTATTTAGTTACTCCCGAAATTTGTTTTTATTTATTTTTTTTAGTTAAAAAATGCATTAGTCTGAAAATCCAAATTAATTAAGGTCAGATCTGTCATTGAAGGCTTATGGTGTCTGTCGAATGTTCTAAGAAGATTGGTCGGAGCAGCTAAACTGTACGACGCCGCAATCGTAAATTTCCGGACAAATGTTCCGCCTACAAGCTATACTGACCATAGACCAGCACAGTATAAGTCTATCTGTTCACTAAACTGTGACTTGTGGATGTGTAGAAATGTATCATTCATCTTTGTTGTGTTGTTCAGTGCTAGCATTGATATACTGGCAAGGACTGGGGTTACTAGTGCACCCTATTCAGTGTGATTGCATATGGTTTTATTGCAGCACATCACCATAAAAAGTGGCTTATTGTTATCTAGACTTGCCTTATTGTTCTTCTAAGAATCTAGCAGCAATATTGTGCAAGTACTTTTACTGCAACCATTGTTACCCATCTCCTTAAAGCGGAGTTCCACCCAAAAGTGGAACTTCTGCTTAAACCACTCCTTTTTTTGGGGGGGTAGTGGGGGCTTCAGTAAGAGTGGGACTTCCTGTCCCACTTCCTCCTTCCACCCAGGGACCACTTAGGCAACTCGTCATATCGTCTTAGACAGCCCCTCCCGCTAGGCGATCACCTGGGACATGTGACAGGTCCCAGGCGATTGCCTGTCCACTCAGGGAGGGCAGCACCGCTCGCGCATGTGCAGTGAGTGCCCGGCCGTGAAGCCAAAAGCTGTCATGGCCGGGTGCCCACAATTGGAATGGAGGCACTGGCGGAGAGGGGGGAGAGGAGCGAAGCTCCAGGCGGCTGCATCGCTGGACAGTGGAACAGGTGTCTGTTTATTAAAAGTCAGCAGCTACACTTTTTGTAGCTGCTGACTTTTAATAAACATAAAAAAGTCTGGAACTCCCCTTTAAGCCCTGGTTCACATTGATGCTACTTTTCTCTCGTGCCCCACCCAGTGCTGATGTGCCTTCAGTTTAGGATTGTCCTGCCTCCTGCACTCCGCTCTGTGAAAGGTAAGCGGGGGAATGGGGGCAGTGCTGTGTGGAGGGATCGTGTAAAGGGACAATACTGTGTGTTGGGTAATTGAATTTGTATTGTGTAAAGTATATTCTTGTTTTGAAATACATTGATTCTTTCTTAAAAACGGGGGGGGGGGGCGCAGTTTGCCATCTTCGCCCTGGGCACCAAATGGCCTTGACCCAGCACTGAGATGTTATCATTCTGTGGTTCTTATCAGTCACCATGAAATCCAAAAGCTTGGTCCAGGTTATTGACATCTAACTTTCAGCTATTAAGGGTTTTTGGTCAGATCTCCTAAAATTTTCCACCATTGGAATGCAATTGAAATTTTGCTTTAAACACAACCCTCAACCTCAAAAGCCAAAGCCCAGCTGTATTGGACACTTCCAGGAGGAATGAGTGGCATCTCCATGCCCCAGTGCTGGCACTTGGGAGATTTGTACACATTGCGGGACATTCAGTGCTTAGCTCTCTTGAGATGCACAGTGATGTCACCAAGGCAGCTTTCTTTATTGTTGGTAAATTGTATTTATTAATTGATTCTATAAACCATTTGCATTTAGGGGATGGGGACTCCAACACTATTGACTCTTCCAAATTTATTTGAAAAATGAAATACTGACCACACAGGATACATGCCCACATTTTAAAGGTTACTGGGAAGTCTCACAAACAGAATCTGTGAAGTTTTTTTTTTTTTTTTTTTGCATGGCTTATTTTAATCAGGGAGTGATCATTAATGAAAATAGATTTTGCTGAGTTAGCAGCAAATACTCTGGTAAAACAAAGTACAAGAACATAGACAACGAAGACAAATGTTTACTTACCTGAAATGAAGTTGTCGGATGTATAGTTAGACGGGCTTGATGCCACTGTTCCCCTTTATTCCCGCTGGCCGACCAGATAGGGACTTCAGTGTTAGTTTGCCCTTTTAATCGAAGGAATATATTCAAACCCCCTAAGCATAATTACAACAACAAAAAAAAAACTGTTTAGTTTCCATAACCTGTCAAGATATACTGTCATAAAACAATTCTGTATTATTGTACCAATAAAACAATATGTTAAGAGGGAAAAGAACCAGATGAACCAAGTACTTACTATATCATCAACAAATAAACAATTGTACAGGGTGGGCCATTTATATGGATACACCAAAAACAAAAGTTGGATTCAAAATGGCCGACTTCAAAATGGCCACCATGGTCACCACCCATCTTGAAAAGTTTCCCCCCCCCCTTACATATACTAATGTGCCACAAACAGGAAGTTAATATCACCAACCATTCCCATTTTATTAAGGTGTATCCATATAAATGGCCCACCCGGGTGGATCCATATAAATGGCCCACCCTGTAGAATGATTTGCACAGGACCAGTGGAGATCCACTGATCTTTGTAGCAGTCTGACTGAATTAAATTGTATGAAATTCAGATAATACAAAGCATAGTGCTAAATGTCTGAAGCCTGACTATTTCATTTGTACTGAACCACCTGAGTAGTTAAAGAGAACCTACAGTCTGGAGGAACCAGTAGGTCTCTAAACAGATGGATCAGTAAGATAGACATTAACCTTATATTTTGTCAATTATGAAGATGTTGGGGTAGAAGGTTAAAAAGTAGATTGGAATGGACACAAGAAGCAATAATGAAAGCATTGATTTTTAGAATATCACAATCTCTTCCACAGTGTACCGAGTGGAGACTTGAACTCTACTTGTTTTAAGCATGGGCAGACACACCAGAGCAGAGGAGAGTAATAACCATATTACTAAAGTAGCAGCTGATAGTCTTTTTACCATTATTTTTATACAAAGGCTTATGGATATACGGTATATTTATGCTATTCTTTTATATAGCTCTGGCATATTCTACAACATAGACTCAAAGACAAACAAGGCATTTTCAGGGGGGAAGCACCGCCTGTAGGCAGAAGGGACTCTATGAGCTGTGACGTCGCTACAGGGGTATGGACCGCACCCTGGTGACACCAGGGACACCTGCAGACTGACCAGTGACAAGGGTGCAAAGCGGAAGCTGCAATGGCTGCAGCCTCTGATACCAGAAGTAGCTCACTTGGCAGAGCAGGTCAGAGTCCTGGACTGTGACCGTGCCTCGGCAGCCTTGATACACACAGCTGGAAAAATTGGGCTGCGGGAAGGTGAGAATCAAGTGTCAATTTGTTTTTTGGGGGGATAAGGGAACCTCCTGTTGTAGAATGGGGACCTCTCTCTCAACCCCTCTCTTTTACCCACCTAAAGAGGTGGAGCTCTAATAGGAAGAGGTGAGGCATAAAGAGGAAGGGGTGGGTCTTAGACATGAAGGGGTGGGACATATTTAGATAGGGGAAGTGCCCAAAATGTAATCTTGCCTAGTGCAGCACAAAACCAAAATATACCACTAATAGAGACTAGTCAGGCACAGGCTAATGTCACTACCATAGGCACTACACTCCAGTGCAGAAACTGATTAATCTGCTAGTATATTTTGGACTATGGACAGCACTGGAGCGCAGAATAGAAACATGCACAAAGAAAAAAACCATATAATCTCCATGTAGATTGCTTGACCTGAGCTCAGACTACTAGGACTGCTGTCACAATGCCAACCACTACATCAATGTAATTCCTGTACATATATGTTTATGAATACTCTTTCCATTACAGCTTGTATTCCTAAAGACCAGCTTATATCTGTAGATAAAAGCTAGGCTACAATTATAAGTTGTCTTAATGTTTGTGTGCTTTCCTGTAGTTTGCATCACATTTTCTAAAGACTTCTTTGGATATATTGGAAAACTACTTGAATTGTGTGACAATCAAGCATTTCTTTGGCTATGAATTATCATAGATTAAATCTGCTAAAACAAAAAGCAGTTTCATATGACATATTAAGTGAGTGCTGTATATTCATTGGGAAAAAGGCTTTAAAAACAATATAGTTATTCATCAACGACAGCTTATCTTATTCTAACCAACACCAAAGATAAATTGTTTAAAAAGGTCGCTTTCGGGGTCAGATTAGTGCAGTCCTCTGTAGACATTAAAATAATAAAAAATAATTAGACTGTCTGAATTCCTCATGCCAGGTTACAAATGTGCCTTAAATTTACTGCTGTCATCCATTTGTTTGTGTGCCATTTCTGCAGATATGATTGAAATCAGGAACCCTGGCTCCCTGAGTCTGCTGGCTTCTAAACTGGACTGACTCTGTCCACCCTTGTGGGTATGGGTGCAAATGTTGAACTAATTGGTTTCATGTACTTCCATTGCCAGACATGTTCCATTGCCAAACTTTTTTCAGTTTTGGATAGAGTGGAGAGCCTGCCAGTTTGTATTACTGTCTGTGCCCCCATTAAGGATATTCACCCTATTTGTCCTGCTTACCATTATCATTGGAAGTGAAAGTAAAAGAAAATCACAAATTTTGAGTGGTTCCCAGAAAAGTAATATTGGGGAAATCTTCCAATGGGGACTAGTTCTGGTGACTTGGGAGTGCCCAAGAGATTCTCTTAACCACTTAAGGACCGCCTAATGCCGATATACGTTGGCAGAATGGCACGGCTGGGAACAATCACGTACCTGTACGTGATTGTTAAAATCCCAGCCGTAGATTCGCAGGGGCGCCCGCGACCGGTCCGAAGCTCCGTGACCCGCGGACCCGATCGCCGCCGGAGTCCCGCGATGAGTCCCCGGAGCTGAAGAACGGGGAGCGGTGAGTGTAAACACACCTTCCCTGTTCTTCGTTGTAGCGCTGTCATGATATAGGGAAAGGCGATCAATGATGTCACACGTCCAGCCCCGCCCCCTACAGTTAGAAACACATTTGAGGTCACACTTTACCCCTTCAGCGCCCCCTAGTGGTTAACTCCCAAACTGCAATTGTCATTTTCACAGTAAACAATGCATTTTTATAGCATTTTTTGCTGTGAAAATGACAATGGTCCCAAAAATGTGTCAAAATTGTCAGATGTGTCCGTCATAATGTTGCAGTCATGGAAAAAAATCGCTGATCGTCGCCATTAGTAGTAAACAAAAAAAATATTAATAAAAATGCAATAAAACTATCCCCTATTTTGTAAACGCTATACATTTTGCACAAACCAATCGATAAAAATTTTCGCTCTATTTTTGTTTATAGCGCAAAAAATAAAAAACGCAGAGGTGATCAAATACCACCAAAAGAAAGCTGTATTTGTGGTAAAAAAAGGACGCCAATTTTGTTTGGGAGCCACGTCGCACGACCGCGCAATTGTCAGTTAAAGCGACGCAGTGCCAAATCGCAAAAAGGGGACTGGTCCTTTACCTGCATTTTGGTCAGGGTCTTAAGTGGTTAAAGACCAGGCCTTTTTCTGACATTTGTTGTTTACAAGTAAAAATCTGTATTTTGTGCTAGAAAATTACTTAGAACCCCAAACAATACTCTTTAATTTCAACAAAACACTAGTTAGCCCTATTTTTTGTATAATGTGAAAGATGATTTTGGGCTGAGTAAATAGATACCTAACATGTCATGTTTTAAAATGATGCACGCTTGTGGAATGGCAACAAACTACAGCACTTTAAAATCTTCATAGGTGATGATTTAAAAATGTTTACAGGTTACCAGTTTAGAGTTACAGAGGAGGTCCTGTGCTAGAATTATTGCTCTCGCCCGAACAATTGCGGTGATACCCCACATGTGTGGTTTGAACACAGTTTACATATGCATTCGCTTCTACGTCTGAGCATGGAGAGATAGGGGCTCTTTAAATTCTTTAATTTTTTTTATTTTTACACTGTCCATTAAATTTGTAATCAATCTTATTCCTATTACAAGGAATGTAAACATCCCTTGTAATAAAAAATAAGCATGACAGGTCCTCTTTATCGAGAGATCTGGGGTCAAAGAGACCCCAAATCTCTCATTTACCTTTAAAAGCAAAAATAAATAAATGACAAAAATAAATATAATCCTATCTATCTGCCCAAGAACCGGAAGTGACGTTGAAGGTTGCTCCCGTCCTCCAAGGGCATAGAGCCTTGTCCTCACTCGACTTTTACCTAGCCATCGGCCGCATCTGATCGATTCCGGGCTTACCGACAGCTCCGGTAAGCTCAGAAAGAACTGGGAAGGTGGGGGGGGGTCACCACTTATAAAAGTGATCTTGTAGCGAGTCCACCTCTGGGACCACTTTTATCCCGGCCGCCTAAGGGAGAAAACAATACTAGGGTTATGGCAGCTGGTATACAACAGTATTTAACATCAAAATCATGACGTACGTTCCCAGCTAGGCGGTCGACAAGTGCTTTTTAATTTGCAGGGATTTCCTCCCATGTTTGGCTATGGGACAGGAAGTAAAAGAAAATCTCCACAATGGGGAACAGATGGCAAAAATAAACCCTTATAGGGGTTATAAAATCTTTCCTATAGTTTTACTTTAACATGAAGTACAGGACAGGAATATGCTAAATGCATTATAATATATTGTCCTTTTTCTCTTTTTAAATACATCTTTATATTTTCTGTCAAATTTCATATAAAAGGACCTATCAAAGACCAGACATCCTATTAGCATTTGACAGACCATTAATGGAGAGCTTAAGAAACTTTTTTTCCATAATGACCTTTAGTAAAACTATATAGACAGAAAAGTGTCTCTGCCTAATGAACCAAATGTACTGCTGGATATTGTATGCAAGGCAGGAATCTTTCTAAAATAGTGCCTGCTACACAGGAAAAATAGCAGGCATCTCGAAATCAATGCAATTGTGAATAAAGCTGGTTTAAAAGAACAAGACTTTTTCACAGAACTGCGGCAAGAATCTGCTAGCCTTCCTCATTAACACATCTATTGGGAAGGCAAAGAGCAAGATAACAATATGAGATAGACAATGACATTGTTCCTTCTCAACTTCTCTTTTATAATAGAAGTTTAGATAATGCTTTGGAAGTTTACTTTCATATTCAGATCACTTTATTATCATAAAGTAACTGTCAACTGCTAAAAAAATATCTTCTGTATTACGGGAACTTCTTTCTATGTGTTTGCTATGCACATGTGCCATCTGTACATGCAGTATGTAGGTATTACCGTGTTTACCATGTATGCACACGAGGTTAAGGGGGACGGAAAAAATCGGAAGAAAAATTCCATACGAGGCACAATCGTTAGATTTTCGCATAGTGAGTACACAACTTCTAATTCAGACTTTGCAAATTAAAATCTCCGAAGGGACAAACTCACAAATTTTTCATGTAAGTGAACAGAATGATTTTCATTTAATGTGTACCATTTTCATAAGAGAAAAATCACATACGAAAGACTGCACATGAATAAAAACAACAAAAAAAGTATTTGTCATAGGAGTATTTTTGTACATTATTTTCTTTCCTCGGTTTCGAATTGCTGTGAAACATCGAGGAAAAACCGGATGATTGTTCACCCGATTTTCTTATAGTGTGTGCCAGCCTTTATAGGTGAAAAAGGGACACAATGCATTAAACTGACTCTGGCACAACTCTAAAGTTTAAAGCCCATCTCTGACCCCAAAGCATTTTTTTTTACTTTTTCTTTTTTTAAATTTTGTATAGTGAGAGTCTATTTTTACTGTGGTCATTGTCCCATTTTCTGTCTCGGTGACATATCCCACCGATCAAGAAATACAAAAAAAAAAAAAAACCCTTATCCTTGTTCCCACCCTACTAAAAAAACTATATATATATTTTTTGATTGTTATTGTTGTCTGTGTCCCAGTTGGGATTTCCTCTCACTTGCTATTCAGTGTAATACCTTTATTGCCTGTTCATACAGGGGCGACCTGTCAGGCGACTTGTCAGCCTGACAAGTTGTGCTCCATTCAGTACAATGGAACCGGTCTAATAGGAGCGACTCAAGTCAACATCTGACCAGATGCCTCTTCCAGGAAATCCATGAGTTGGGGCAGTGTACAGCTAATTAGAGACCAGGGCACATGATTTTGAGTTAACAGTGCATTAACAGGATTTGGATGCTCTTAAGGAGGAAGATAAGACCCTGATATCCTGTTTAGAGGATGCCAAAAATTGCTCCAGGAGGTCGAACATCAGAATTAGAGGTGTACCTGAGTCAGTATTGGACTTACAATCGAAGGAGAAAACAACAAGAAGAAGCAGGCGCCACTTAGTAAACTGCAAAACTTTTAATTAAAAATTGTACGTAGAACATCTTATTTATATCTTATCTTATTTATATAGTTCACCACATGCGCTAATTTTGTAAATATTTTGGACTTACAATCAACTGTTATTATCGCTCTCTTCTAAGAACTGATTCTCTATTCCTGTCTCATTGAGCTTGACAAGGTACATCAAAAATGTACTCACAAATAGCTAGATGGCTCAACATGCAATGCGATAGCCAAACTCCATTTATATTGTACTAAAAAAGCAACTCATACTGCTGCCAGGAAAAAGTCCATACTGGAGTTCCAGAGGTATACTGTACCAATGCCAATCAGAAAGCCATAAAGTTGCAAGTTCAAGTCCTGACCTACCATCATGTCAAATGCAGATGGGGTTTTCTGTTTGCTATTCATTTTGGCTACCAAGGGAAACAATACATCTGTTACTCACCTAACAAAATGCAACAACATCTAGAAGAGTTACATCTTTGTGCCTCTGACCCTGGTACTAAGGCTCCTTCAACCAGACTGCTCCCATGAAGTCCACCTTCTACATACCACTGGATACCGCAATGAGATCACAGATTCAACACTGTCAAAAATAAACCCAGGTTGTCTCAACATCGACAACAATTGTCTTCATCAAATACCCCAACTAACTGAAGTTTTGAGGACAATGTGACTTGTCACCTAGGTCCCTAAAGAGCCAGATAAGTAACTTCTCTGGTTGCTTACCACTGTAATGCGATCACACATTTTTAGTTTTGGTTTTCAGTTTGCTCAGCAGGGCTACATGTTTAGGTAATTGGTAACATGTTTAGGAGTTTTGATTCTATGGGCTGCAGTGCTTTTTAGATCTCTGAAATACATCTGATGGTTATCTAACCTAATGCATAGCTTTTTGAGTCTCCTAACCATTAGGGTTGTGCTGAGCAGGAGAAATAAATCTATTGCAAGCTATCCATATTTTTATCTGCTGAGGCATTCTTTTGTAGCACTGCCTCTGTAATTATGCTGATTGATCTGATTCTAGGCTTGTGGGAGTGTTTCCTACATAGAAAAGCACAGTGCAGCCCTAGTGGACCAGGTGGACTGCCATGGAAAAGCATTATGCCGCGAACACATGATCGGATTTTCCGTCGGAAAAACCTTGAATGGTTTTTGCTGACGGAATTCCGCTCAAGCTTGGCTTGCATACACACGGTCACACAAAAGTTCTCTGAAGAATGCGGTAAAGAACAACATTACGACGAGCCTATAAAATTAAGTTCAATACTTCCGAGCATGCGTCGAATTGTTTCCAAAAATGTGTCAGAATTTTGCGCGTCGGAATTGCTACAGACAATCAGAATTTTTTCCATCAGAAATTGAGAACCAGCTCTTAATCTTTTGTTGATGGAAATTCCGATAGCAAAAGTCCGATGGAGCATACACATGGTTGGAATTTCCGTCTAAAAGCTCACATCAGACTTTTCTTGTCGGAATTTCCGATCGTGTGTACAGGGCATTATTGCTGTTCATTTATTTCCGCTCACACTCTTGCTGCATAGAACCCACAAACCTTACATACCCATGTATCTCCTTTCTTTAGATACAATATTCAAAAGGCATTTGATACCTTATCCTACCTAGTCCTTTTTACATTATATTTTGCCCCAACACGGATTAAATCTTTACAATTATCCACAGGCGTATTTACACTATGCTGGATACCATTCTGATTCTTTTCCAATAGCCACACTTCTGTCACCCCTTTTATTCACATTTGCTATAGAGAATTTGGGCCAACTGATTCAAGCAAACCATAACATTCGAGGTACAGAAGTGGCAGGTTTCTACCACAAATTGTTTATTCACAGATAACGTACTACTTTTTATCTCTTCTCTGCACATTTGTAGCCCAAATCTCACTAAACTACTGTTCAATTTTGCTAAACTTTATGGCCTTGAGGTCACTCAACAAAAATCGAGTTATCATGCTTTCTTCCAGAAGTACTATTATGCTGCTCCATTATCACAGCTGAGTAAGTTTCACTCCATACAGGAGAAACCCTTATAGTTGGAATTGGAGGGTATAGCCTGTGACCCCCATACCCTTGACAATATTTTGTGACTCAAGCCCTCACATTGCAGAGAAATAACAAATCCAATCATGCTACACTCTCTAACCCTATGGGATAAACGTTTCTATGGGTTGACCACTATTCTCCTTTCTTAAAAATGTGTTATTAAAGGGGTTGTAAAAGTTTTGTTTTTTTATTTTCTAAATAGGTTCCTTTAAACTAGTGCATTGTTGGTTCACTTACCTTTTCATTCAATATCCCTTCTAAATGTTTTTATTCTTTGTCTGAATTTCTCACTTCCTGTTTCTCCTCAGTAAGCTTTCCACCATCATCCGAGCGGTGGTTAGTCAGCCAGAACAGCTTACTGAGGAGGAACAGGAAGTGAGAAATTCAGACAAAGAAAAAAATAAAATTTAGAAGGGAAATGGAAGGAAAAGGTAAGTGAACCAACAATGCACTAGCTTAAAGGAACCTATTTAGAAAATAAAAAACAAACCTTTACAACCCCTTTAGATTCATTTCATACCTGAACTAAACTACGCTTAACTCGGCTAAATCGACTGGCTGCATCCACTGCTCTAAAATCTTTCACTACGTTATGTGATCAACACAAATTGCCCATCTCTAAAATATTTATATATCTTCAAATCAAACATTTCTTTGATTCACAACTTTGACTGCCTGTGGCTCTTGATCAGATGATGGTGTTTGAACATATGCGTTATTCTGATCCTCATGCCATTGGGAAAATATCTAATCTATACCGACACTAGGGGAGATTTAATAAAATTGGAGCAAAATTAATCTGGTGCAGCTGTGCATAATAATTAATCAGCCTCTAGATTTTATTGTCAAAGCTTAATTGGCCTAGCTGAAGTTAGACGCTGATTGGATACTATGCACAGCTGCACCAGATTCTGTGCGCTCCAATTTTGGTACCCCCCTAATGTCTTACTTTGCACACCCTCCTACACAATACAACGGGAGACTGATCTTGGTGTCTGCCTGGATGAGAAGGAGGACTGAACAGACATTTTAGTTATAGACTAAATCAGCTTCACAAAATGTATTAGCGCCGGATGCCAATTATATGGCGTTTACCTACTGGTATTAAGTTCCAACAACGCGCATAGCTAAATATGTACCTAACTATTCCCCATTGTGCTTTTTGCAGATGTCCAGAAAAGAGACTCTCCTACACATATGGTGAACTTGCCCCATAGTCCAAAAGTATTGGACTGAATTTTCATGTTTTTATCCACCCCATTTCAAATCACAATGACACCAGACCCCTCTCAATTGGGATGTAGTAAGCTTCCCAGGACATTTTTCAATAGAGTTATCAAACGTTTGCTCTAGGTTACAATTGCTTCCAAGTAAACAATAACCAGGACCTAGAAGTCACCCTCTATAAGCATTATTAATGCCAAAATTCTTATTTTGAAAGCTATGATACACACCAAAATAGAAACTACCTTGCAGGACTGAAATATATGAAACTGTGACAACCTTGGGTCTTCCATTTTCTATTTGCTTAAACTTTGGAGGTTAGTTAGACTTAATGAAGCTGCAATAGGTTGTACCGACCGATGGGGATCCCTAATACCTACTTCTACCCTTAACCTTCTCTTTCCTTTCACCTTTCTCACATGGCTCGATTTGCAGATGCATTGGCCATACATCCACCCTCCAAAGGTCCTTAGTGGCGATACAGATAGATCCAAAATTTTGGATTATTGTTATCCAACACTTGACCTGTCCAATTGTATTGTTTTGATACACCATTTGTTAGAGTGGAGTGATCCATCTTCAGCTTTCTGATATGGTTTATCTAATGCTACTTTTCTTTGAACTCTGCATCTTTGCTCTAAATCATTGTATTGTCATTTTATGAAGGCAAACAAAAAGATGGCACAATATTGCTCATGTATCTATAGTATAAAGACAAGAAGAAAGACGACAAGGATGTGTCTCAAATCGTAAATCATAGACTGACAGGGTACAACAGTGGTCTTGAGGATAATAACCCTTGAAAACATCACAAATGTCCATATTGTCCATCACCCATTAACAAAAGCAAAAGCTTTTTCAAAAATATGATCAGACAATTAGTACCCCAATGTGCTTCCTAAGACCTTAAAGTCTAGGAAAGCCTGCATAGAAAGAAAGAGAAGAGCAAAGAAAAGTGAAAAGAAGAGAAAAAATAACCTGCCTGTTCGAAGCAGAGACACTCGTTCCCTAAGCCTGAAATATCCATTAGGTTTCGAGCAAAATGTTCATATATCTGAATATTGAGCAAAGATATATTGAACAAGAAAAAATAAATAAAAGTCAATTACCACTGCAATCTTAAAAAAAAATCAATGTAAACATGCAATGCCTGGCTGCCAGATCCAAGACAGAATTACACCTCGCTGAGTGTAAAAATGGTACATTATATAGATATTGTACATTTTATCTTCTCATGTTCTTTGGTAAAATGATCATAACTCTAGATGTTGCCCTTTAGGGGACAGAAATGCCATTTTGACTTACTTTTGAAGATGCAAAATCTAGGACGGTCATCCTTATTCTTTCTTTGTGACCAGATAAATGACTGACCTGCAACAATCATGCGACACAAGACACGCACACATTTGTTCTGGGGTCATTCACTCACGTATGACCAAAGTGAAAAAAGAGAATGCAAGCCCTGATTTTTTTGCTCCTTGAAAAACAAGTTAGAAGTGGCAGCTTGTATACTTTTATCACAACTGGCTTCTTTATAATGGCTGGTAAAGGAACAAATGAAGCACTTGTCCTATACGTCTATGCATCTTGGAGTGCATTGGGCTATTAGAAAAGTATAGATGCTGGTTAATGAACAGAACAATGACCAGTTTTTCAGTGTTGGGTGAAACTGAATTACAAAAAAAGTATATCAATTGCATTGGGCGTAGGTTTCTCACAAGTGAATGATCAGATGAAGGACATCCTAAGTCATAGGGTCTGATCCAATTATTATATTGGTTAAAAGTTGAAGCAACACATTTCAAGGGTCAAAAGCTCCCTCTTCTTCAGGGCTACAAGAAATTATTGTTACTTTTATGTCGCGTACACAATAAAACCGTGGATTTATTTCCGACTGAATTTTGGCTCAAACTTGTCTTGCACACACACGGTCACACAAATGTTGTCGAAAGTCAAGAACACGGTGACGTACAACACAACGACGAGCCGAGAAAAATTAAGTTCAATGATTCTGAGCATGCGTAGGATTTTTGTTCGTCTAAATTGCACACAGACGATCGGAATTTCTGACGAGAACTTTTGCTGAAGGAAAAATTGAGAACCAGCTCTCAAATTTTTCTTGTCGGAAATTCCAACAGCAAATGTCTGATAGAGCCTACACACGGTCGAAATTTCCGACAAAAAGCTCACATCGAACATTTGTTGTCGGAATTTCCGACCGTGTGTACGCGGCATTATTATGATAAATGTGTGCATGAATGGTGCTAACAAAATTTGTAAAAAACATTCAGTTTTCATTTTTTATATTTTAATGTCCCATTTTTATCTTACGTTTTTAATTTTTTTACACATATAATCACCCACTAATAATTTTCAACCATATAGCATGAACAAACCATTGCACACATCCGATACCCTTTCACACACCCGACTGACTACCGATGAGGTTTAAATACTCCCCAAATGCAAGGGATCTCCATCCCCATGACTAAGCTCTGGGGGGCGGAGCAAAACACATTGGGGCCGTGGCCTGGTTGAAGTCAGGCTGAGGTTGCCACTCTGACACAATTGCGGAATGGGACAGATGTGTGGCTTTAGGGTTTGAGCTACAGCAGGAGCTAGGATGAGCTCCACCATCCCTTGAGCAGCTGCAAGCATCCACATATACCCCACATAGAGCCTGAGCGGCACACCAAGCTATTGCAGGTCACAATTATTTTATTGGATAGAAGGGGAAGCAACACATTTCAAGGGTCAGAAGCCCCCTCTTCTTTAGGGCCACACTCATTTTATTTTACAGATTAACATGTGCATAAATGGTGCTACAAAGTTAGCTAAAAACGTGATTATTCATAGTTTGCATAAAGTTATCACATAGCTAAAAAAAAAAAATGATTTAGAGAAAGGGGAGCATTCTGACCCCCAAAATGAATTGATTGAAATTGTGCTTCTTTAGCTTATAGAAAATAATTTATTCAGACGCTATGACTCTGGCTGTCCTTCATCTGATCCTTCACTTGTGATTAGCCCACACCCAACGTAACTGACCTTTTTTTCCCTACAAAATTCACCTTCACCCAACACTGAACAGTGATAATCGTTTCTGTTCAATCACCAGCTTCCTACAGTATGTGTATAATTTTCTAACGGTCAAATGCACTTCATGGCATAGATAGTCGTATGTGATAACAAGTGCTTATTAATCAAAAACACAACACTGTTGCTCTCCAGTAGGCTGTTTTTTAATGCTCTTTGCAATTCCCATGCAGTTGACAAAGAAAGGTGAAGATTTATTCAAACATCAGAGTGCAGTATGATCCAGTGTGGATCAGTGGATTATGTGGTGGATTATGTTGTATATTGATGCAGTAATCAATCGTTGTCAGTCTTCTCCATAAACTACGTGAGGTGTGTGGGTGACTTTAGAAAGATTTTTTTTTTAGTCTTCAAGACTATAATGGCAAGATTGTTCTGTGATAACTTGTATCCCTGGGGAGCTCTATTCGGTTTGGTAAAGTCTCTGTATAGCTTTTCGTCCTACAGGAAGCAGAGTGAGCTTTTTTTCCTTTTACCTTTATAGCAGCTTTTACGTTTGATCCCCCCTGTGTGATTACAGAATCTTGTTCTTTGCTCAAAGTCTGAGGGAAAGCCTCAAAGAGGTTAACTAGGGGACCTGGTGAGCTGTGTGTTATGTAAATCAACCCTGACCCGACGTGATTGACGTTTTTCACGAACGGCGCATGCGCCGTCCGTGGAATTTCCCAGTGTGCATTGCTCCAAAGTACGCCGCAAGGACGCATTGGTTTCGACGTGAACGTAAATGACATCCAGCCCCATTCACGGACGACTTACGCAAACGACGTACATTTTTCAAATTTCGTCGCGGGAACGACGGCCATACTTAACATTGGTATGCCGCATATAGCAGGGGTAACTTTACGCCGGGAAAAGCCTAACGTAAACGGCGTAACTGTACTGCGTCGGCCGGGTGTACGTTCGTGAATCTGCGTATCTAGCTGATTTACATATTCTAGGCGTAAATCAGCGTACACGCCCCTAGCGGCCAGCGTAAATATGCAGTTAAGATCCGACGGCGTAAGAGACTTACGCCGGTCGGATCTAATAGAAATCTATGCGTAACCGATTCTATGAATCAGGCGCATAGACTCAGAGATACGACGGCGTATCTGGAGATATGCCGTCGTATCTCCTTTCTGAATCTGGCCAAATGTCTCCCCGCAGGAATTAAATCAAGAAGACCTTCCAACTTTGGGGGAATTGAACTGCCAAAGGGGTAAATACTTTAATCAGGAACTGTTTTATCAGACGAAAAGTCTATCAGTATGTTTCTGACCACTAAAATATCAAGCCTGGAAACAAGTTTCCTACATTACATTAATAATATCCATTGCGGTAAATTAAAATGAAAGCTTTGAAAAGACCTCTTGAATCAGTTTGAGAAACCGTGCCCATTCCGACTCATCTTCTTGAGTTGTTCGAAGAATGATGCTCAACCTTGAAGAGCCTGATATCTGATTATTTACTAAAACCTTTGTTTAGAGGAGGACCTTTTTAAAATTCAAATAAATAAATAAATAGATCTAAACATAGCCTAAGGAAGTGCCTTCAATCACTGTTCTCACCAACTGGGACTACTCAATAGGCTTTCTGCACCAGTGCTTATACCTGTGATGCAGTAGCAATAAAATTGTCCTGTATGTTTCCCACAGGAAAGAACAATACCAAGGTTGTGTAATAGTACAGACTTTTTACATTTACCATTTCTCTTCTTTATTATGCCGTTTGTATATTGGATCATCTCTCAGGGTAAAAGTGTTGTCGGGAAAGATCAACTGGAAAATTGTTTCTCTTACTGGTATGGCAATGAAGAAGCTACATTGTAGAGAGGACTAGTAACGTTTTTTTTTTTTTTTTGCAACTGCAAGTTATTGCAGAATATTTTTTTTTTGTTATTAAAAAAATGCCAATAGTTTCAATAATTCCCCATGGTCTTTAAGGAGCATGGCTGCATACAAGGTTTATTAAGGAGATTAAAGTGACAGGCCCTTGTTCAGTATGGATCAAGTGGCACAGTGCAAATGGATGTACCTGCATTATTGTGTTGTACATGTCAAGAGGCTAATCTGATCACCAGAGTGAAATGGTGTATCCGTATTGCTCTGCGCTAATAAAAATATATAAAAGCTTTTTTTTTTCTTTTTACCGCACAGCTTTTCTTTTCACCAGGAATTAGTTGTGAGCTAAAGATAAAAATTAACCACTTCCTGACGGCCGTACGACTTTATACGGCGGCAGTGTGGATGCCAATTGCCGGGAGGCCGTCTATATACTGCCTCCAGCCACTGGGGGGCGTGCGCGAGCCCGCTGCATCACTGAGATGCCGATGCGCGTGCCTGGTGGCCGCGATGTCCGCCAGGCACCCGCGATCGGCGGTTACACAGACAAGGATGTGCTGTCCTGTCAGGGAGAGATGAGACTGATCTGTGTCCCTTGTACATAGGGACACAGATCGGTCACCTCCCCACAGTTAGAAACACTATGCAGGGTACACATTTAACCCCTTCCTCACCCCCTAGTGTTAACCTCTTCCCTGCCAGTCACATTTATGCAGTAATTAGTGCATATTTATAGCACTGATTGCAGTATAAATGTGAATGGTGTCAAAAGTGTCCAATATGTCCGCCATAATGTCGCAGTCCCAATAAAAATCGCAGATCCCCGCCATTACTAGTAAAAAAAATAATAATAATAATTCTGTCCCCTATTTTGTAGGCACTATAACTTAGGATGCATTAAGGTGAAAAAACATTTACCTTTACAACCCCTTTAATGTATGACAGTCATGTGACTGTGGTGTAAAAACAAGTGGCCACTGCCCCCACCTATAGCTGGTATTTGCAGCAAGGAGCTCTGGAAGGGCGACCCATGTCAAACAAAACCAAAGAAATTTCCAAGCTCAACCACCCACCGAATTGACCTGTCTAACAATATGCATTAAAAACGGGGGTTTAGTCTGTACAAATTTGCAAATATATGCGTAAGATACAGGCCCCGTCAAGGCACCACATTTTCTGTAGTCCCTAACGTCTGAGTCTCCAGAATGGAAGCACGTGCGTTTTAATGGATAGGCAGAGGGCAGGTGAGCCTGGAAAGAGTCCAACCCTCTTTAAAGGCACAGGGGGCACAGTAAACACCCAGCACATAGCACTATGGCAACAAAGATGTCAGTGCGTTGCCTGACCAATATATTCAAGAGGCTACTGCCCCCCAAGCAGCAAGGCTCTCTGGAAAGGCGACGACTTTTAAAGCGGGGATTCACCCTAAAAAAAAAAATTCTAACATTGCATGGAGCCGACCTATGAGACCGACAGTATGCTGTTGTTTTTTTTTTCTTTCGTACATACCATTTAAGGGCTATTTTCACCCGCGGGAGTGGGCATTCCTAATCACAGGCTGTGATTGACGTGCTTCCGACCGGCGCATACTGCGCGTCACGAGTTGCCGAAAGAAGCAGCACCGACGTTCGGCTTCTTTCGGCAACACGTGAGGCGCAGTATGCGCCGGTCGGAAGCACGTCAATCACAGCCTGTGATTAGGAACGCTCACTCCCGCGGGGAAGCCGGGGGGTGAAAACAGCCCTAAAATGGTATGTACACAAAAAAACAACAACAGCATACTGTCGGTCTCATAGGTCGGCTCCATGCAATGTTAGAATTTTTTTTTAGGGTGAACCCCCGCTTTAAGGAGGGGCAGGCTCCTTCCAGGCTATCTATTATCCTCCTATCTATTAAAATGCATGTGCTTCCATGGTGGGGACTCACAGAAGTTAGAGTTAGGACTACAATAAATGTGGTGCCTTTACAGGGCCTGTAGCTTACGCATGTATTTGCAAATGTGTGCAGACTAAACCTCTGTTTTTTTTTGTTTGTTTTTTTAATGCATATTGTTAGACAGGTCAATTTGGTTGGTTGCAGGCTGGTTGGTAATTTCTTTTATGTTTGCTTGAATTATTTATTAACTTCAAGCCCACCCATTTGCCCTGCTTGATTTTCCTAAAGGATAACTACTTTATTATATACTTTTTAAATATTTACAATTGAAAAGAGCAAATATTAGCTTTTGTGTTGTTCTAACTATAATTTAAAATCTTTTATTTAAAAATGTTTTTTGTAGATAAAAAATGCTGCTAATGTAATATAACATCTCCAAAATCTTTATTATTTTATTTTTAAAGTCACCTTTTCTGGGCAGAGATGGAAGGGCCAATCTTATGCCCCATACACACGATAGAATTTATCCGCGAATACGGTCCAGCGGACCGTTTCCGCGGATAAATCCTCTCGAGGATTTCGGCGGATTTTCATGCGATGGAGTGTACACACCATCGCATTGAAATCCGCGCCGAAATCCTCTGGCGATGACGTGTTGCGTCGTCGCCACGATTATGACGCGGCGACGTGCGCGACGCTGTCATATAAGGAATTCCACGCATGCGTCGAATCATTGCGACGCATGCGGGAGATCCCTTCGGACGGATGGATCCGGTGAGTCTATACAGACCAGCTGGATATGTTCTGCATGTCAGCGAATATTCGATCTGCTGGAATCCATCCCAGGGGAGATATATCCGCGGAAACAGATCCGCTGGCGTGTACACACCATAGGATCTATCCGCTGAAACCCATTTGCTGGGATTTATCTGCGGATGGATTCTATGGTGTGTACGGGGCCTTAGAGATATCTGTCCCACAGAAAATATCACTTAATAAACTCAAGACTCAAAACTGACAGCCCTAGAATGACATACAGATGTTTATTCTCATCCATATTGCATATCATAAAAAAAATAAAAATAAAAATACTGACAAATGCAGTCTGAGCAAACAAATACCAAATCTGAAATGCTAAACTGTTGATCATCGATAAAGTCTCAGGGACAAACATATTGACAAGCCACAGACGGAGAATTTCACTGAATTTAAATCTTTGTTTCACCGATTCAGGTGTGAAGAGATCGATCAGGAAGAGAGATGGATGAGAATTGATCAGGAGCTCTCTGCGCAACAAGAGACTGATTACAAATACACAGAGACAGTAAACAGGATTAATGGCCGCTCTCTAGGTGTCTTATTATGGCTGAAGATGCTTTTTCCTGTCTGCGTGCTTTGTTTTGAAGGAATCTGAGAAACTTTTTAACAAATAAAATGTTGTATGTTTCTTGTATTACTTTTGTCTGCACTGATTACATAAAGAAACCCCCCGTAGCTGGACAGGAACGGGATCAGGGGAGGGGGGTCATGACAGGATGATAAGGCAGCCAGGAAACACAAGGGTTAACTTAGGAGGCACGTTGGCAAGGGGTTTAAACCCATTGGCTAACAAGGGTGTGTGTGAGGGGGGAGCTAAGGGGAGTTAGATCGTTGCTGGGGGTGGGCTATTAACACTCAGCTTCTGGGCAGTAGAGTGAGAACATTCCGCCCTCCCGCCCCTTATTTTGTTTGGGTTTGTTTTCCGTATGGGTTTGATGTGGTGGTTTGGGGTCCTTGGCGGTGACATAACTGGGTTCATTTAGGTAAGCGGTGGGGAACCATCTTAGGTATGGTATCCTCGAGTGGGATTCACTGGCTAGTGAATGGAGAGTGGTAAGGCCCCTGGGTGGCTGAGGTCAGCTGGGTTTAGGCCCAGAGTCTATAAGTAGCGGCTGGGGTGGCAGCTCAGCTAGATGGTGCCTCGGACACAATATTAAGGGCTATGGTTAAAGTGTTACTGTTACTCTTTGCTCAATTTGGAATGTTTATGATCGTTATTTAATAATATGTTATTTGTTAATAAAGGCTGGGCTCGGCCATTTACCCCAACAAACTAGTTTGTGTTTTGTTCTGAGGTAAAGTGGGTTTGAATGGGTTGGGGTTACGGTAAGTGGTATGGTTAGCTCTTAGCTACCCTAGTCATGATCAGTGGATGCTTTTCTTACCAGTGGTCCAGTTCAACCTGTAGAGCAGGGATATGCAATTAGCGGACCTCCAGCTGTTGAAAAAACTACAAGTCCCATCATGCCTCTGCCTCTGGGTGTCATGCTTGTGGCTGTCAGAGTCTTGCTATGCCTCATGGGAATTGTAGTTCTGCAACAGCTGGATGTCCGCTAATTGCATATCCCTGCTGTAGAGGCTCACCTCCTCCTCCCTCTGATTCTAGTTTGAAGGAAATCAGATTGGCATGGTCTAAACCAGGGATATACAATTAGCGAACCTCCAGCTGTTGAAAACTATAAGTCCCATCATGCCTCCGCCTCTGGGTGTCATGCTTGTGGCTGTCATGCTGATCATTTTTCGGCATGAAAAAAACATTGTTTTTTAAAAATATAATTTAAAATGATCGTGTGTGGGCTTCACATAATTTTTCGGGTTCTGAAAAACGACAAAAAAAAAATTTGAACACGCTGCATTATTTAACGTCGTTTTTAAACTATGTCGTTTTTCGGGTTGTAAAAAATGATCGTGTGTGGGCTAAAACGACATTAAAAACCTGCGCATGCTCAGAAGCAAGCTATGAGATGGGAGCGCTCGTTCTGGTAAAACTACCATTCGTAATGGAGTAAGCACATTCATCACGCTGTAACAGACAGAAAAGCGTAAATCGTCTTTTACTAACATGGAATCAGCTAAAGCAGCCCCAGGGATGGCGTCATCCGCATGGAACTTCCCCTTTATAGTGACGTCGTACATGTTGTACGTCACCGCGCTTTGCTAGAGCATTTTTTTAAAACAATGGTGTGTGAGTAACGTCGTTTTAATGATGAAGTTGGAAAAACGTTGTTTTTTCTACATGCGGAAAAATGATCGTGTGTACGCGGCATTAGAATTTTGCTACAGTAGGTGCCACTGATTTTGTATATCCAGCGCGATGGGATCACACTGGATATCACTGCTGTGAGGCTGTGCTTCTCGCGCTCGCCGCCTTCACAAGATGCAGCACATTCATAAGAATGTATTGCGGGCAGTAAGCGGGAGGAGAGACAGAGCTCGGTGCTGGCTCCCGCGAGAGGGGTCGCGGGGCGGCCAATGTCGCGCTGCCTGACCGCGATTATGTACAATATCGTGGTCAGGTACTGTATGCCTCATGGGACTTGTAGTTCTGCAACAGCTGGAGGGTCACTAATTGCATATCCCTGGTATGCAGCGCATAAATGTCCATAAAGGAAGGGAGAAAGTCCATCGTTCCCTGAGGCACAGCAGTGGCACCACTGATTCCCTTTGCTGTCAATTAAACTCGGTTAGCCAATCAGGAGAGGGGGGATGGGGCCGAACAGCGGCTCTGTGTCTAAATAAAGACATGGAGCCTCAGCTTGGCTTGGGTGGCTGAGACACAGCAACGGTGCCGTTGGCTTCCGCTGCTGTCAATCCATGTCAGTCAGCCAATCGGAAGAGAGAGGGGTCCAGGCCAGGGCTCGTGTCTGAATGGACACAAGGAGCTGTGACTCAGCTCGGATGCCCCTATAGTAAGCTGCTTGCTGTGGGGGCAATCAACAGGAGGGAGGGGCCAGGAGCTCCAGCCAGGGACCCAAAAAGAGGAGGATCCAGACTGTTCTGTGCAAAACGACTGCACAGAGCAAATAAGTATGACATGTTTGGTATTTTAATAGAAAAAAATAGACTTTACAATCACTTTGACAATAAAACCTGGAAGCGGATTGTTTCTATGCAGAGTAGCGCCAGATTTTGCACTCTCCAGTTTTAGTAAAACAATCCCTCTGTCTCAGGAAAAGGATTTAAAATCCGGTAGGGCACACTGTTGCAAGACCAAGTAATTGTCAAACTATCACAGCAAGGCCTGGAAAGTAAAGGTGGTATATAATGTACTGGTATTGAGGTGGTTAAGTAAATTCAGTTAGTCTTAGATTGAAACCTGGTGACTCATGTACCCTCTCGAGGAAAATCTCAAAGATAATTTAATGGTTGTTGACATCCACTACAATATATTAATGTACAAAAGGTAGCACAGTAAATAGAAAGACTAAGGCCTAGATTCACGTAGGGCGGCGTAAGTGTGGGCGGCCAGAACTTAGAGAGGCAAGTGCTGTATTCACAAAGCACTTGCGTCCTAAGTTACGGTGGCGTAGCGTAAATGTGCCGGCTTAAGCGCGCCTAATTCATATTGTGAAGTGGTGGGCGTGTTTTATGTAAATAAAGCATGACCCCACGTAAATGACGTTTTGAACGAACGGCGCATGCGCCGTCCGTGGACGTATCCCAGTGCGCATGCGTCGGATAGAATGCCTAAGATACGTCGAACACTGCCTATGACGTGAAAGTAACTTACGCACAGCCCTATTCGCGTACGACTTACGCAGACGATGTAAAAAGATACGCTTGTTCTGACGTCCATACTTTGCATGGGCTGCGCCACCTAGAGACCTGCTTTATCTTTACGCCGGCGTATGTCTTGCGTAAACGGCGTAACTAAATGCGACGGGCGCACGTACGTTCGTGAATCGGTGTATCTAGCTCATTTGCATATTTAACACGGAACTCAACGGAAGTGCCACCTAGCGGCCAGCGTAAATATGCACCCAAGATACGACGGCGTAGGAGACTTACGCCGCTCGTATCTTGGCAGAATGTATGCGGAACTGATTCTATGAATCAGGCGCATACATACGACGGCGCTCATTCGGACTTACGACGACGTATCTGGAGATACGCCGTCGTAAGTCTTTGTGAATCTGGGCCTAAGTGTCCAGCAAACACTACAATGAAAGGACCTTTCTATTGCACATTTTCCAAGTTCTACACTGACTTGTATAATGTATATTTCATACCACTATGTGCAACACTGGGCAGTTCACATTCCACACACTTTAGACTTTGTATATCATTGGAGACTTTCCCATTTTTATTCCTGTATAAATGCACTTTCAATAGCTTCCCCCAAGTAATTACAGTGGCATCTCGGATTGTGAGTAAGGGGGTAACGAGCGTTTCGCAATACCAGCACTGTATTAAAAAAAATTGTGACTCTGTTTGCGAGTGTTGTCTCGCAAAACGAGTACGATTCTGGCCAAAGCAGTGTGCAGTACCACTTTTGGCCTGAGGTGGGGGGGAGCCGAGCAGAGCCGAACGTTGTCGATCACAGCCGATCGGCACCGTTTAGAAATGCACGAGGACAGCACGGCTGACCTCGGCAAATCTCAGGTAGGAAGTCTGAGGTTTGCTGAGGTCAGCAAAAGTGTCCTCGGGCCTTTTCCGTGGCTCTCCGGCGCCCCCGCCTCTGGCCGCATGCGGTATTGCATCTCATTGAAGTCAATGCCCAACCAATTATTTTAGTTTCCTTTGACTTCAATGGGGAAATTAGCTCTGATATGTGAGTGCTTTGGATTATGAGCATTCTCCTGGAGCGGATTATGCTCGTAATCCGAGGTTCCACTGTAATGGAAATTTTGCCACATGGACAGTTAGTAAAATCTCATCAATGGATAAATAGACAACAATAGTAGCCAGAGCATCGAACACTGGCGATCTACTATTGGCTTCTTTATGCGATTCTTGAGCCAGTGGTTGGGTAATACTTCCAAACTCCCTTTTATTTTATAAAGAAATTTGTAAAATTACAACTACATGTGAAAATGAGCTTACCTATATGTCTTCCATACATATGATAGTAAAAACTAAAACAATACGCAGTATTGCTGGACCCATAGGGATTCTTCTGCGCTATGTTAAAGACAGGGCTGAGTAGTCTAGCCTTCTCTCCATCCAGTCGAGGTCGTGATGTTTCAATATACATATAGAAACCTGGCAAAGAAAACGCATGTATCAACAATCATTCGGATAAATTACTACATTAAAGCACAAACCTTTATTCCTTAAAGAGAGCCTGTCACCAGACTATTCATTTCAACAAACAGCTTCACATAAGATTAGACACTATATTGTCAAAAGTATTGGGACACCTGCCTTTACATGCACATGAACTTTAATGGCACCCCAGTCTTAGTCCGTAGAGTTCAATATTGAGTTGGCCCACCATTTGCAGCTATAACAGCTTCAACTCTTCTGGGAAGACTGTCCACAAGGTTTAGGAGTGTTTCTATGGGAAAATTTGACCATTCTTCCAGAAGCACATTTGTGAGGTCAGGCACTGATGTGGTCGAGAAAATCTGGCTCGCAGTCTCCACTCCGATTCATCCCAAAGTGTTCCATCAGGTTGAGGTCAAGACTCTGTGCAGGCCAGCCAAGTTCCTCCACCTCAAACTCGCTCATCATTGTCTTTATGGACCTTGCTTTGTGCACTGGTCCAAATCATTTGGTGGAGGGAGGATTATGGTGTGGGGTTGTTTTTCAGGGGTTGGGCTTGACCGCTTCGTTCCAGTGAAGGGAACTCTTAAGTCGTCAGTATGCCAAGATATTGTGGACAATTTCATGCTCCCAACTTTGTGGGAACAGTTTGGGGATGACCCCTTCCAACATGACTGCGCACCAGTTCACAAAGCAAGGTCTATAAAGACATGGATGAGCGAGTTTGGGGTGAAGGAACTTGACTGGTCTGCACAAAAGAGTCCTGACTTCAACCCAATAGAACACCTTTGGGATAAATTAGAGCAGAGACTGCGAGCCAGGCCTTCCCATCCAACATCAGTGCCTGGCCTCACAAATGCGCTTCTGGAAGAATGGTCCAACATTCCCATAGACACACTCCTAAACCTTGTGGATAAAACAACTTCTATTGCCACCACCACCACCCGAAATCTTATCTGAGCCCAATCTCGGTCCAGCGCTGTGTCTGAGAGCAGCAGTCCTCACTGGACTCATTGAAAGCAGCGGGAGTCATTGACTGACTGACTCCTGCTGCTGCTGTCAATCAAATCCAATGATGGGAGCAGGGACGAGGCTGAGCCACACTGTGTCAATAGGCACACAGAGCGCAGCTTGGGATTGAGCCTGCACATGTGCCACCATAGGAAGAAGAGCAGCTCAGAGACCCAAGAGGAGGAAAATCGGGGCTGTTCTGTGCAAAACTATTGCATAGGAAAGGTAAGTATTTAAAGTGGTTGTAAAGTCTCGTTTTTTTCCTATAAAAATAATAAACATGTTTTTCTACTTTTTCTATTTGTCTGTTTTGGTGTGTATATGACTTTTTAGTTGCTGCTTTACATGGTTCTACTTAGCGTGGTCATTTATTTTTCCATATTAATAAACATGTTATACTTTCTTCCTCTGTGCAGTGGTTTTGCACAGAGCAGCCCCCATCCTCCTCTTCTGGGGTCCCTGGCTGGATCTCCTGGCACCTCCCTCCTGTCGAGTGCCCCCGCAGCAAGCAGCTTGCTATGGGGGCACCAGAGCTGAGTCATAGCTCCTTGTGTCCATTCAGACACGACCCCTCTCTCTGACATTGATTGACAACGGCACAGCTGCTGTGTTTTAGCCAATCAGCAGGGAGAGTCTTGGACGACCAAGACACTCGTGGACTTTACTGGACAGAGAGGGGGCTCAAGTAAGTATTAGGTGGGGCCGCTGCACACCAAAGGCTTTTTTTTCTAATGAACAGAATCCATTGAGATAATAAACCTTCTGCCTTTACAATCACTTTAAATTTGAAGAAAGACTGAATAGCAATTACAATCACTTCAATCAGAGATTCCTTTTGGTATTTACAATCCATACTATAAACCTGCTTAACTAGAATTGATGTTCTTACAACTGAACCTTGGGAACTAAAGCTCATCAGGAAATGACATGGCAACCAATATATCGGCCCAGATTCTCGTAGAATCGCCCAAAACTGTGCGGGCGTAACGTATCTCATTTACGTTACGCCGCCGCAAGTTTTACAGGCAAGTGCTTTATTCACAAAGCACGTGCGTGTAAAGTTGCGGCGGCGTAGCGTAAATCACCAGGCGCAAGCCCGCCTAATTCAAATTAGGCGGGTAGGGGGCGTGTAGTATTTAAATTGAGCACGTTCCCGCGCCGAACGTACTGCGCATGCGCCGTCCGTAAAATATCCCAGGGTGCATTGCTCCAAATGACGTCGCAAGGACGTCATTGGTTTCGATGTGAACGTAAATGGCGTCCAGCCCCATTCACGGACGACTTACGCAAATGACGTAACTTTTCAAATTTTGTGGGAATGACGGCCATACTTAACATTGGTTGCGCCTCATATAGCAGGGGCAACCCTAACGTAAACGGCGTAACTTTACTGTGTCAGCCGCGCGTACGTTCGGGAATTTGCGAATCTAGCTAATTTGCATACTCGCCGGGGGAAACCGACGGAGGCGACACCTAGCGGACAAAAAAAAAATTGCATTTAAGATCCGACGGCGTAAGAGCCTTACGCCTGTCAGATCTAATGGATATCTATGCGTAACTAATTCTAAGAATCAGTCGCATAGATACGACGGGCCAGATTAGGACTTACGACGGCGTACATGGCGTTGCGCCGTCGTAAGCCCTTTGAGAATCTGGGCCATCCTCTTTACCTCCGAAACACACAAATGGTCACTATCACATGAAGAGATTCTTTAACATGATAGAAAACATTTGCGTTAGTGATAGGCAATTGTTCCTTTTGCTGTGGAGAAATAGGAACAAAGCTTTCACAATGTGTGTGCTACATCCAGGGTCGTAACTACGAATTATGGGGCCCCGTAGCAAAAACTCATGGGACCTGCCAAGTAACTTTCTCTATAGCAGCTTGCAGTGTCAACTGTGACAAGAAGTGTCATTGATCTTAACGTAAAGTATGTCTAAATCAAGGGCAGGCAGCAGGAGAGCTGTCAGCATCGTACCTGCTAGGGACCTGCGCTGTAGATAAACGTTATAGCTGTAGTAGCAATAATAATACCCATAATATCTGTTCTCCTATGAGGTTTTAGCTGAAGAGAAACTCTGGAATTTTTGACAGCTAAACAAACTCTTCTTACTGCAGAGATGGGGATCAGGGACTAGGAAACTAGGAAACAAGCACAGAACACGGATTTCTTGCACAACGTTCTTACGGGGGTGAATGAGCCCCAACATTTTACATTTGCTATATATGAGCAGACAACAAAAATTCCAGGGGTAACAGATGAACAGGTTTCCACTTACCTACACTATATTACCACAAGTATTGGGACACCAGTTTTTACCCACACATGGGGGCAGATCCACAAAAGGATTACGCCGGCGTATCTATTGATACGCCGGCGTAATTTTAAATTTCCTGCGTCGTATCTTTGTTTTGTATCCACAAAACAAGATACGACGGCATCTGGGATCGATCCGACAGGCGTATTTCTTAGTACGCCGTCGGCTCTTAGATGCAATTTTTCGGCGGCCGCTAGGTGCCGTTTCCGTCGAAATCTGTGTCGAGTATGCAAATGAGCTATTTACGGCGATCCACGAACGTACGTCCGGCCGGCGCATTTTTCTTACGTCGTTTTCGTTCGGCTTTTTCCGGCGTATAGTTAAAGCTGCTATACGGTGGCATACTCAATGTTAAGTATGGCCGTCGTTCCCGCGTACAATTTTGAATTTTTTACGTCGTTTGCGCAAGTCGTTCGCGAATAGGGATTTGCGTAGAATGACGTCACCGTCGTAAGCATTGGCTTGTTCCAGGTTAATTTCGAGCATGCGCACTGGAATACCCCCACGGACGGCACATTTAAAAAAAAAACTTTTACGTCGGTCACAACACACCCCCATTACATCCATTCGAATTCCACACCCTTACGCCGCGAGAGATACACTACGCCGCCGTAACTTACGGCGCAAATTCTTTGTGGATTCAAAAAAATAAATAAGTTGCGGCGGCATAGTGCATCTTAGATACGCTACGCACGGCGGGAAGATGCGCCCAGGTACGTGGATCTACCCCATGATCTTTAATGGCACCCCAATCTTAGTCCGTAGGGTTCAATATTGAGTTGGCCCTCCCTTTGCAGCTATAACAGCTTTAACTCTTCTGGGAAGGCTGTCCACAAGGTTTAGGAGTGTGTCTATGGGAATGTTTGATCATTCTTCCAGAAACACATTTGTGAGGTCAGGCAATGATGTAGGACAAGAAAGCCTGGCTCACAGACTTTGCTCAAATTCAGCCCTAAGGTGTTCTATCAGGTTGATGTCAGGACTCTGTGCAGGCCAGTCAAGTTCCTTCACCCCAAACTCGCTCATCCATGTCTTTATGGACCTTGTTTTGTGCACTGGTGTGCAGTCATGTTGTTACAGGAAGGGGCCTTCCCCAAACTATTCCCACAATATTGGGAGCATGAAATTGTCTTGGTATGCTGATGCCTTAAGAAATCCCTTCACTGGAACTAAGGGGCCAAGCCCAACCCCTAAAAAACAACCCCCACACTGTAAGCCTCCCTCCACCAAGTGATTTGGAGCAGTGCACAAAGCAAGGTTCATAAAGATATGGATGAACAAGTTTGGGGTGGAGGAACTTGACTGGCCTAACCTTAACCTAATAGAAGACCTTTGGGATAAAATAGAGCGGAGACTGTGAGCCAGGCTTTCTCTACAACATCAGTGCCTCACCTCACAAATGCGCTTCTGGAAGAATTCTATTCCCATAGACACACTCCTAAACCTTGTGGACAGCCTTCCCAGAAGAGCTAAAGCTGTTATAGCTACAAAGGGTGGACCAACTTAATATTGAACCCTACGGACTAAGACTGGGATGCCTAAAGTTCATGTATGTGTAAAGGCAGGCGTCCCAATACTTTTTGGTAATAGCGTGTATATCACAAGGTTTCCAGAAAGATCTTCTTTTTTTTTTTTTGATGAATACTACTTTTGTGAATGTATTTATATAGCTTTTTTTTGTTTATCAATACATTTTTATTGAAAGTTTTCATGAGCAAACAATAAAGTAATGAAACATTCCAAGACAATAATAGACATAAGTGTCATGGTAGTTTTAAAATAAAGAATGATAATGTAATGCAATGTAAATACCTGTTACCCCAACAAGGTTCACACTGTAACAGGTATGTCCATTGTTTAAGAAATATACATTAGATTATTAAATGTAATTTTTTTTAACATGGTGTATAGTATATATATATATATACCTTGTTTGGATCCTCCAGCATCTGTGGTGGGTCCGGTGTTTGGCGTATACCTTGTGTCCCTTGTGCTAGCACTTTGCTTTGTCCAGTCAAAGATGTCAGCATCATCTTGAGTAAATAGGCAGATGTTCCCATCTTCAAATCCACAATGGAATTCACCTGCAAACGGTAAAATAAGAATAACTTGAATATTATTGTATAATACGGTAATTTTCTTCTGCTCTATTACGGTTTTTCATTTAGGCACAGAGGTAGTTGGGATGGTTAACATTTTGAACAGGAAGTAGCACATTTTGTAACATGTTATTATATATAAAGATTTTGCCATTAAAGAAAACGGATGAAGGAAAAACAAAGTGGACCTGTCTGTCACCTATACACTATATTGTCAAAAATATTGGGACACCTGCCTTTACATGAACTTTAATGCCATCCCAGTCTTAGTCCGTAGGGTTCAATATTGAGTTGGCCCTCCCTTTGCAGCTATAACAGCTTCAACTCTTCTGGGAAGGCTGTCCATAAGGTTTAGGAGTGTATCCCTGTACACATTCTACCCCAAACTTGCTCATCCGTGTCTTTATGGACCTTGCTTTGTGCACTGGTTCTCAGTCATGTTGGAACAGGGAGGGGACATCCCCAAACTGGTACCACAAAGTTGGGAGCAAAACATTTTCCAAAATATCTTGGTACGCTGACGCCTGAAGACTTCCCTTCACTGGAACCAAGGGGCCAAACCCAACCTCTGAAAAACAACCCCACACCATAATCTCCCGTCCACTTTTTGGACCAGTGCACAAAGCAAGGTCCATAAAGACATGGATGAGCGAGCTTGTGGTGGACCCACAGACACACTTCTAAACCTTGTGGACAGCCTTCCCAGAAGATGTGAAGCTGTTATAGCTGCAAAGGGTGGGCCAACTCAATATTGAACCCTACCGACTAAGACTGGGATGCCATGAAAGTTCATGTGTAAAGGCAGGTGTCCCAATACTTAAGACAAAGTAGTGTATTAAATGCTTTGCACACACACACATACCATTTTTTCGGAGTCACCTTACCAGAATTTAATAAATTAGATGATCTATTCACTTCACATTGCCCTAAAGATTCTTAGACCCACATCCATTGCAACATTTCAGATGTGGAGTCTCTTGTCAAGTACTCAGGACAGTAACTAAGCCAGCTGGCTTTAACAGTGCCAAAAGGAACACCGAATGTATAACGGCAACATAAAGGCCAAAAAAAATCCTGTCTTGATACTACAGTGGACAATCTGACTCTTTCTCTGGTACAAGTATCTCTGGAAAAAATGGAAAGCCGCAATCACACATTTTTCAGCAACTCGGGACTATAGAACTTGACTCAATTGTCATGTTGAAGATATTTCAGCTGTCTAAAAACAGAATTTTTCAACTTTTTTTTTTTAGTAGCACCCTTTAAATGCAAAATTTCAATGCACTACAATCTAATATCTTTTTTTTTTTTTTTTTAAGTTAGACCTGAGCCTAGGACAATGCTCACAACTGCCTGGATGAAATAAACTTCACATAAGAACCTCCCTTCACATCAGAGGTCCCTCCATCACATTAACATTCCCCCTATACATCAGAGGTCCCCCATCACATCAGAGTGGCCCCTATACACCAGAGGCTCCTTATACACAAGTCCCCCATCACAGACATCCCCAATCACACAGTTTCTTTATTGTAGAGCCCCAGAATCACACAATTAAATTTTCACATCAGAGCCCTACTTTGTGGCTCCAACAGCATAACAGAGGACAGGAAGTGGAGGTGGTGGACGTACGGCGTGAACGTAACCTACGGGCAGCCAGACACGTCCAACGTAAAATACGCCAGCTTGAGTTCCCTGGTGCAGACCTTTGTATGTCTGCTGCTGAGTTACACCTCCTTTATGTGGAATAACTTTACGCCGGACGTACAACTTACGCGCACTGCGTCGGGCACACGTATGTTCGCGAATCGCCGTATTTCACTCATTTGCACATTTGAATGGGTAATCAATGGGAGCGCCACCATGCGTCCAGCCTAAATGTGCACCCACCCTACGCCGGCGTAGGCAAGTTACATCGGCGGGATGAAGCCTATTTTTAGGCGCATCTTAGTTTGTGGGTCCGGCGCACAGATACGACGGCGCACATTTGCACTTACGTCGGCGTTTCTTGTTATACGTCGGCGTAAGTGCTTTGTGAATCCGGGCCCATAACTTTATCAGTTGATCCAAGTAATCCATGCATAAATAATAAAATTGAGACAGTTAAAAAAATAATCATCAGAGAAGGTTGTAAGGAGCTATATTGTAATCCATGATTTTTTTTTTTTTGCGGTTGTAAATTAAACATCTTACAGTTTTCGCTAGTATTTTTTATTTAATTTTTCTGTTTTGTAAATCTTGCATGCTCCATTTGTAAAGTTATATTTTTTTTTACTGGATTGTGCGAGTCTCATTTGTGTTAATATTTGACTTATAACAGCAGTTGAGTTTTTCCTGTGCCGATTCCGCTTGGTAGGAGCCATATTTTAATCACGCACAAGCAGTCTACTGTAGATTACGTACCTCAGCTGCTCATAATTTACAGTAGCCGCCCTGTAATACTAATATATTCTGCACATAAATTTGCAAATTGCGCCTATTTTGCAAGGATTTTCTCTGCACGACTCTAACGGCTTCCAACTGTGTGTATGGTATATAAACACTACAGCTGGGGTTCTAGAGTTAATTATTGTTTTTATAAAAAAAGAAAAGGAATCCTGCGTTGAAGCTATAAATCGTCCTTTATCTTGTTCGTTACAGGCCCTCCAACTTGCAATTATTTTAATCACACACGCGCCATCATTTATTGTTTCCGGGGCTCTGATGGAAATGGAAGGCTCTTTGTAGGAGGTAATCCTTAGACTTATGTTTGTATTTTGTCTATGATACCAACAGCAGGCTCCATCCGGTGAACTTTGGGGGGGGTCTTTAATAAATGAAATGTGCTCTGTTCTAGTGCACCTCAGATATTTTATGGAGATGATAGATGAATCATATCATTTTCTTTACATCTGGATAACAAAAGGTCAGACTCTCAGCTTGTTTGTGAACCTATAAAACTGCAAATAATCCCAGGCTCAGCGTGAACCTAGGGAAGATTAATAACAGCTTTTCACGCTTAAGGACGTTTTCAGGCAGTAGTAAGATAGATCTTCCCGCAGATTTATTCTCTGACTTTACTGCCATTTCACCTTCCAGAATTATCTCCGGGAGAAACTATCCATTCCGAAACTTTAATTGCGGATAAGAGAGCTCGATTGTGATTGTCCAATGTACTTTTCTCTATTTTATTAAGACGTTATGAATCATTCTTTAAGTCGCACCGACGGGTTTTGCAGGAATATAATAGGTAATTAAGCATCTCGGTGTTGCCTACGAAGCTCAGGTGCATATATTCATAGAAGCTATGGAAACCAATCAGTGTTTGCTTCAGAGTCCAATTACCCTTCAGTGTTTTAAAGCCCTGGGTCACAGATGACCTGCGGTTTTCCATTACAGACTGTAGGAGGTGAAGACTTACTTGTCGAATACCTTGCACTGCGCCTTACGGAAAACCTGCTTAAACTGTCACAAGCCGCAGTTTTTACATGCACCACCTCGGGCGTCACAGCAGCAGTTCAGTAGCAAATGATAGACAGTACTTTAGACGCTTTTTGCGGTGCATTAAAACAGAAATAGTCTTACTTCCGAACAGTTTGATAAATGAGGCCCTTTGGCAGCTTAACCGCTTCAGCCCTGGACCATTTCGCTGGCCACTTTTTGCGATTCGGCACTGCGTCGCTTTAACTGACAATTGCGCGGTCGTGCCACGTGGCTCCCGAACAAGATTGACGTCCTTTTTTTCCCACAAATAGAGCTTTCTTTTGGTGGTATTTGATCACCTCCTCGGTTTTTATTTTTTTGAGCTTTAAACAAAAATAGAGCGACAATTTTAAAAAAAAAACTATATTTTTTACTTTTTGTTTTAATAAATATCCCCAAAAAATATATAAAACATTTTTTTCCTCAGTTTAGGCCGATACGTATTCTTCTACATATTTTTGGTTAAAAAAATAATCGCAATAAGCGTTTATTGATCGGTTTGCGCAAAATTTATAGCATCTACAAAATAGGGGATCGTTTTATGGCATTTCTATTAATATTTTTTTTTTTTACTAGTAATGGTTGCGATCTGCGATTTTTATTGTGACTGCAACTTTATGGAAGACACTTGTGACACATTTTTGAGGCCATTGTAATTTTTACAGCGATCAGTGCTAAAAAAAATGCACCGATTACTGTAAAAATTACAGTGAAGGGGTTAACCACTAGGTAGTGCTAGGGGGGTAAATCAGTACTAGGGAGTGATTCTTACTGATGACCATTCCCGATCAGGGGGGGAACAGCCATCAGTGATAGTGTCACTAGGCAGAATAGGGGAATGCCTTGTTTACAAAGGCATCCCCCTGTTCTGCCTTTGCCGACCGCAATCACGGGCCGCCCGGGAACATAGAGTTTCCCGGGACCTGCGAGCACACTCACGAGGCACACGGCGCACGCACCCGCTGGCTGGCAAATTTAAAGATGCGTACAGGTACGCCCATTTGCCTGCCCGTGCCATTGTGTCGACGTCCATCTGTGTGCAGCGGTCGGCAAGTGGTTAAAGCATATGTAAAGGAAAAAGAAAAAAAGAAAATATAGGCAGTAGATCTCTGCAATACATGTACATTTACCTGCATTTTATCCTTGTAAAGACCCTGCAAATACAGAAGAATACATGTAGATAGAGTTGGATTTAACCGTTCAGGCCGAGCAAAAATTCGGCCCGAACATCACCTGCTCGGCAAACACCTGAATTTGCAGGGTGTTCATCCCGCCGAACACCCTGCAATGCACTGTGCGCTGCACAGTGCCTTCTGAGCCTTGCTTGGGCAGAGCTTTAGGCGCAGTGAATAACAGTTTGTAAAGGAGCGGGCCGGGAAGCCAACCAAAGCGTTCTTAAAGTGATTGTAAACTCTATTTTTTTTTTGTTAAAGATCACATAAAATGTTCTACTGTGCAGTGGATTTATACAGAGCAGCCTGGATCCTCCTCTTCTCGGGTCCCTCTTCGGTGCTCCTGGTCCCTCCCTCCTGTTGAGTGCTCCCACAGCAAGCCGCTTGCTATGACACACCTGAGCCCAGTCACAGCTCCCTGTGTCCACTCAGACGTGGAGCTATGGCCCAGCCCTGCCCCATTTCTCTCCTCATCGGCTCACTGACTCTGACAGCAGTGGGAGCCAATGGTGCCACGCTGCTGTCTCAGCCAATGTGGAGGGGAGTCTCAGGTAGCTGAGACAATCCTACAACATCGCTGGATCTAGAGGGACCTTGGATAAGTATAAGGGCAAATGTATACGATTTGGATCCTTGTAACTAAAACACTTAAAAGTATTCATGGAAATGTAATACAAGAAGTGTAAGAAAACAGCCAGCGATGGGCTCAGAGAAGTTCATGAGACAAGTAATGAAAGAGATTTGAACTGGAGGAGTCATGGTGTTAATTTTTATTTTTTTTTAAAGTAAAGAAATCCATAAAGCAGCGACAAAGGGCACTGCATGAACTTTTGTACTCACACTAAAAGTTCTGGACAGAAAAGATGTTACATATCCCTGCAGCCTCATATCCACCAATTCTAAGAAATAATTGAAACCATAAGTCTGCCTATAAGATATAATAAAATGTCTCATCCAAGGCAGCAATGTAAAGTATACCCGTCACATTTAAATAATAGCAGCAGCCATTTTGTAGGCTGAACCACTGTCACCATCCCATGCATATTAAGAATATTAGAGGGTTGGGGGGGGGGGGTTCAGGTCTCAAATTGCAAGAGTGACACAATATGGTGCCTATGGTGCTCTTTTTTTACCTTCTCAGTAAGGTTGGCAATGGTGGTGTATTCTAAAAGCAGTGAACCTGAGTGCAATATCATAAGTTGGGCCTGATAACAAGAAATTGTGGGGCATGCAGCGCACCCTGGCAAAAATGGGGTGGTTTTCATTGCTCTGAATATTGTTCATGGCTTAAACAGATGCAGAGTTCAGAGATCCGTAGTAAGGCAGATCACAGTGATAAGTGGTACATATTTCAGGGGTCAGAAGCAAGTGAGACATATTTCAGAGGTCAGTAGTAAGTGAGGCAGAGTTTAGAGGTCAGTAGTAAGCGAGGCAGAGGTCAGTAGTAAGTGAGGCAGAGTTCAGATGTCAGTAGTAAGTGAGGCAGAGTTTAGAGGTCAGTAGTAAGTGAGGCAGAGGTCAGTAGTAAGTGAGGCAGAGTTCAGGGGTCAGTAGTAAGTGAGGCAGAGTTCAGGGGTCAGTAGTAAGTGAGGCAGAGTTCAGGGGTCAGTTCAAGTGATGCAGAGTTCAGGGGTCGACAGTAAGTGAGGCAGATTTTAGGGGTTAGTAGTACGTGAGGCAGAGATGCCCAGAGCTGGTATCTCCTTTATGCCGTTTGTTCTAACCCAGCCTTTTTCAACCAGCATGGCTAAGCACCCTGGGGTGCCATAAGGTTTCTTCAGGGGTGCCTTGAAAAAACGCCTAAAAATTGCGACAGAACTGTATACAAGCCAGTGTATGGATGAAGCCTGCCTTTTAGTTACACAAAGCCACAGGTTTTAATTGCGCATCATTACAACTTTCCAGCCACTGGTGTCCTAACAACCAATGATGTCATTGTTTGATAAGGACAATGTTGAGTGCCTACACTGCATTCTTGTTTGAACCACCCCTGGCCCTCTCTGTGAGTACTGGGGTCACATTAGCTGAATAAGGGAGAGCATCATTGCAGTACTGGGTAACACCAGTGTGCAATGGTGTATTTGCTCTGGAAGAATAAATCACTTCTCTTGGGTGTCCTACGTGTGTGGATGTTGCTGCGTTATGTAAAACTATATAATTTTTTACATTTTAGAATGGGGTGCCTCGAGATTGTGCCCAATTTTATAGGGTGTCTTGACTGAAAAAAGGTGGTGAAACACTGTTCTAACCTGCCAGATTTTAGAATTACTGTCCATTCCTCTGGAACCTCAATTTTTCTGCCAGACAGCAAATACAATCATCTGACTGGCTACATTAAAAATGCCTCTCACTTTTCTCTGCACATTTTCATGTCTTCGTCTATGTCTTTAAAAGCCATTAGCTACATTCAGTCAAAGGCTCAATTGTCTCTTGGATGGACATGGCTCTCCATTTTGATGACATAGCCAAGTTCAGTCCTAGAAGGAAAGAGCACTTAAAACATATGGACAAAATTATGTCTATCATTAAATCCGTAGGTCTGGCTATTAACCTGGGAAAGTATGCACTTGCCCTTAATGAGATAGAGTACTAAGGATTCATTCTCTATAATGGCAAAATAAAACCAGAAGCTATGAAGGTAACAGCTAATAATGAGGCTAAAACACGTTTTAAAAACAAGATGGTTGAGTGAACTCAGCTTTTACTTAAAGTTAGTTTTCACATTCTTCTGTTTTTTTTTTTTCATATCTCTCAAACATCTTACGTCTTCCTGGACTGTATAAGCATTCTCAACTGGGTGAGACAATGAGCTTAGATAGTATTTAGGGGGGTATGGAAGAATGTGCGACCCATTACACAGCATATACTAAAATATTGTTATAAAACTCACTTCTATAGACTGTCCCTTTGCTAGAACAACAGAATATGCCTTCAAAAGGCAGGATTGAATATTTTTCTTGAATTAACAAATTTCTTACAGTGTATGTGATTTTTTGATCAGTAAATTATATTAATTTCAAAATTGTATGTTAAAAGCAAACAACATGTTGAAGTCCTTTTGAAAGCCATTCGTCAAGTCATTGAATGTACTTTTAATATACAATCTATAAAAGATCAGAAGATGTGGTGGGAACCCCTACACGTGACTATAAAAGATCAGAAGATGTGGTGGGAACCCCTTCATGTGACTATAAAAGCTCAGAAGATGTGGTGGGAACCCCTTCACGTGACTATAAAAGATCAGAAGATGTGGCGCAAACCCCTTCACGTGAAAGATCAGAAGATGTGGTGGGAACCCCTTCACGTGACTATAAAAGATCAGAAGATGTGGCGCAAACCCCTTCACGTGAAAGATCAGAAGATGTGGTGGGAACCCCTTCACGTGACTATAAAAGCTCAGAAGATGTGCTGGGACCCCCTTCACGTGACTATAAAAGCTCAGAAGATGTGGTGCGAACCTCTTCACATGACTATAAAAGATCAGAAGATGTGGTGGGAACCCCTTCACGTGACTATAAAAGATCAGAAGATGTGGCGCAAACCCCTTCACGTGAAAGATCAGAAGATGTGGTGCAAACCCCTTCACATGACTATAAAAGATCTGAAGATGTGGTGGGTACCCCATCACGTGACTATAAAAGATCAGAAGATGTGGTGGGAACCTCTTCACGTGACTATAAAAGATCAGAAGACGTGGTGGGAACCCCTTCACGTGACTATAAAAGCTCAGAAGATGTGGTGCGAACCTCTTCACATGACTATAAAAGATCAGAAGATGTGGTGGGAACCCCTTCATGTGACTATAAAAGATCAGAAGATGTGGTGCAAACCCCTTCACATGACTATAAAAGATCTGAAGATGTGGTGGGAACCCCTTCACGTGACTATAAAAGATCAGAAGATGTGGCGCAAACCCCTTCACGTGAAAGATCAGAAGATGTGGTGCGAACCCCTTCACGTGACTATAACAGCTCAGAAGATGTGGTGGTACCCCCTTCATGTGACTATAAAAGCTCAGAAGATGTGGTGCGAACCCCTTCATGTGAAAGGTCAGAAGATGTGTTGCGACCCCCTTCATATGACTATAAAAGATCAGAAGATGTGTTGCGAACCCCTTCACATGACTATAAAAGATCTGAAGATGTGGTGGGAACCTCTTCACGTGACTATAAAAGATCAGAAGACGTGGTGGGAACCCCTTCACGTGACTATAAAAGCTCAGAAGATGTGGTGGGAACCCCTTCACGTGACTATAAAAGCTCAGAAGATGTGGTGGGAACCCCTTCACGTGACTATAAAAGATCAGAAGATGTGGCGCAAACCCCTTCACGTGAACGATCAGAAGATGTGGTGGGAACCCCTTCACGTGACTATAACAGCTCAGAAGATGTGGTGGTACCCCCTTCACGTGACTATAAAAGCTCAAAAGATGTGGTGCGAACCTCTTCACATGACTATAAAAGATCAGAAGATGTGGTGGGAACCCCTTCATGTGACTATAAAAGATCAGAAGATGTGGTGCAAACCCCTTCACATGACTGTAATTTGGTATGACCTAATCAATAACTCAAACAGGGGCTGCTTGCGGCCCAGTTGATTGACTGTAGATCAAAAGGGAGGGGGGAGTTTGTTTGGGATTTTCGAGGCACTGATATGCAACAATATAAAAAGTAGTATAAATATTTATTTAACAAATTATACAAAAAATATACAAGGCATTTGGGACAAACCCCACTAATCAGATAGATCAGAAGACCGTTGGTCTGATCGGTGGAGTCGTGATCTCAAGATTGATTAGGTCATACCAAATTACAATCAATAGGGATGCTGGCACATTTTATTGATATTGTTATCTAAATCTAACAGAGGCAATACTCGCACTTTCTACCCTTCACATGACTATAAAAGATCTGAAGATGTGGTGGGAACCCCTTCACGTGACTATAAAAGATCAGAAGATGTGGCGCAAACCCCTTCACGTGAAAGATCAGAAGATGTGGTGCGAACCCCTTCACGTGACTATAACAGCTCAGAAGATGTGGTGGTACCCCCTTCATGTGACTATAAAAGCTCAGAAGATGTGGTGCGAACCCCTTCATGTGAAAGGTCAGAAGATGTGTTGCGACCCCCTTCATATGACTATAAAAGATCAGAAGATGTGTTGCGAACCCCTTCACATGACTATAACAGCTCAGAAGATGTGGTGGGCACCCCTTCACGTGACTATAAAAGATCAGAAGATGTGGTGTGAACCCCTTCATGTGAAAGATCAGAAGATGTGGTGCGAACCCCTTCATGTGAAAGATCAGAAGATGTGGTGCGAACCCCTTCATGTGAAAGATCAGAAGATGTGGTGCAAACCCCTTCATGTGAAAGATCAGAAGATGTGGTGCGAACCCCTTCATGTGAAAGTTTAGAAGATGTGGTGCAAACCCCTTCATGTGAAAGATCAGAAGATGTGGTGCGAACCCCTTCATGTGAAAGATCAGAAGATGTGGTGTGAACCCCTTCATGTGAAAGATCAGAAGATGTGGTGGGAACCCCTTCATGTGAAAGATCAGAAGATGTGGTGCGAAACCCTTCACGTGAAAGATCAAAAGATGTGATGCGAACCCCTTCACGTGAGTATAACAGCTTAGAAGATGTGGTGGGACCCCCTTCATGTGACTATAAAAGCTCAGAAGATGTGGTGGGAACCCCTTCACATGACTATAACAGCTCAGAAGATGTGGTGGGAACCCCTTCACATGACTATAAAAGATCAGAAGATGTGGTGCAAACCCCTTCACGTGACTATACACCAGTTTTCTGGAAAGTCTATTTTAAATGAATTTCACAGTTAAAATTATAAACAATGGTTTAGTAACCAACCTGTAGAATTTGAATACTTACGTAAATGAGGATTAATTGGAGCTGAAAAGCAAGAAAAAAAATAGGAGATTATTACCATGTGTAAAAAACCTTCTCCTTCATCTTAAACTATCAAAGGATACACATTTTCATGTGCAAGATATAGAGATATATAGACATATTGCTGTTGCTGCATTGCATTTCTGTAAACATAACACAGCTAATGTAATGGAAAAAAATAAAGTATAACTAAAGCCAAAACTTTTTTTTTTTGTTTTGGATAGAGTGGAGAGGGATTATAAAACCTGTCAGTTTTTTATTGCTATCTGCCCCCATTAGAGATATTCACCCCCTATTTATCTGATTTACCATTATCATTAAAAGTGTCCCCAGAAAAGTAATGGAGGGGAAATCTTCCAATAGGAACACTATTTTGGTGACTTGGAGGTCCCCAAGGAATTCCCTTAATTTGCAGGGATTTCATCTCATTTCCTGTTTTGCTAAGGGACAGGAAGTGAAGAAAAATCTCTGCAATGGGACGCAGATGGCGAAAAAAAAAACTGACAGGGGCTATAAACCTCCCTTACTCTATCCAAAAATGAAAATAAATGTTGCCTTAGCTGCCAGAGCCGTTTTTGCATTTTTTTGCACATAAATAATTAAAAAAAAGTTTAGGCCTGAAGATTACACAAAACCTCCACATATTATATATTTTCTGAAAGCAGATACCCTAGAGAACATAATAGTGGTACAGTGGAACCTCGGATTGCGATTCACGCGATTAACGAGCGCTTAGCAATATCAGCACTGTATTTAAAAAAATCCTAACTCAGTTTGCGAGTGTTGTCTCACAAAACGAGCAGGATGCAGGCCAAAGCGGTGTGCAGTACCGCATTTGGCCTGAGGTGGGGGAAGCCGGAGCCGAGCATAGTCCAAATGCATGGAAAGGCCTGAGGACAGCTCGGCTGACCTCTGTAAACCTTGGTAAGGTTCAGGAACAGAGTCTTTCCAAGGTTTGCCGAGGTGTCCTCCGGCCTTTCCGGCCATTTCCGAGGCTCCCCGGCGCCCCCCCCCCCACCTCTGGCCGCATGTGGTATTGCATGCCATTGAAGTCAATGCGGAACAAATTATTTTTGTTTCCTTTGACTTCAATGGGGGAACTCGATTCGGTATGTGAGTACTTTGGATTACGAGCATTCTCCTGGAATGGATTATGCTCGTAATCTGAGGTTGCACTGTAGTTAAGAATTAATGCAAAATTTCTGTAAAAAAAACCACACTAACGGGAATTTTAGGGCAAACAAACGCAATAAATTACCCATATTTTTGGTAAAATATAAAAAGACAAGATACCCAACATGCCGAATCTTACATTTTTGCGCACCTGTGAAATGGCGTCAAGCTTCAGTACTCTATATTTTCAATAGGCGACAGTTCAAAAGCTCCCTATAGGTATCAGTTTAGTGTTACAGGGGAGGTCTTGTGTTAGAATTATTGCTTTCACTCCGGCATGCATGGCGATATGTAACATTTGTATCGCAATCAACGTTTTCACGCGTAACCTCCCCAACACATGCATTTACATTTGTGTGTGTGTATATGTGGTGATGCGATTTTATGTGCTTGGGTGTAACTCCCCCCCCCCCCCCCAACAAAAAAATAAATTACTTTTTTTTACAAAAAGTCCCCTATGTGATGATTTTTAGGTCACAGGTTCTCTTTATTGTGACATGCAGGGTCTAAAAGACCACCAGTGTCTCCCCTGTGCTCCACTAAATGCAGATCGCATTGCAAAACATTATTCCCGGCTGGCATCTTGGAAGTAATTCATCCTCAAAGTGCACAGCAGAAGCACTGCTGTGGGACTCTCAGCAGGAGCTCACATCACCTCAGAAGCACCCTTTCTAGGGCACCTGCTCTCTGTTACCATTGGAGATCAAAAGGGTGTTAAGCTGTCAAGTCACTGTTGGGAGGGGTAGCAGAGTAATCAGAACCCATTAAGAATAATATGAAAGGGGCAGCATTTGCCCCCCATCTTATTATATATGTGGATTACAGGGTTATTTAGTAGTTGATGTGTATTGATAACTTTTGAGGAATAAAAATATTGTTTAGTTTAACTATAAGACACCCAAATAACTGACCCAAAAAAAGCCATGCACATAGCTCATTTCACATTACATTTACCCTGCCCATCACCCCAAAGCATCCTTTATTTACTTACCACTATACTTGATAATTCTAATAGCCGAGTCTCCCTCTCCAAATCTGTTGATGGGCGTTAGGCGGATCTCATATGGTTCTGGCTTCACAAGTTTAGTTAGATTGTTTGTAATTAGCTCTCCCCTCTTAATATTTCCTTCCACTGAAATCTCAGTTTCCCACCAGCGCTGTTGCCCGGCCTGTCAAAACGAGACAAAAAAAAAGACATAGATATAAATGTTATGCTAAACAAATGCTTTCCAACTCTCATCAAGCCATTAAAAGCAAATTTCATGGGTATGCCGTCCCTTCAGAGTGCATGCGCCGGTGACATCATTCACACTGCATATCTACTAAACGGTGCAAACGATGTAAATAACTCATGAAAGAATAAAGTTACGTTAAAACCAAGCACACCATTGTTTTTCTTGTGAAAATTCCCAATAAGTTTGATGTGTCACATGACTCTCTTCCTATTGAAAAAACAAAAGTTGGATTCAAAATGTCCGACTTCAAAATGGCCGCCATTTTCACCACCCATCTTGAAAAGTTTCCCCCCTCACATATACTAATGTGCCACAAACAGGAAGTTAATATCACCAACCATTCCCATGTTATTAAGGTGTATCCATATAAATGGCCCACCCTGTATTATATTCTTCTCTATTCAAATTCAAATTTATTCTATTAAAAATTTGAATTTGTTCTATTCGAAATATGAATTTTACAAAATTGTTATATTCAATTTTTATTCTATTATTTTCTATTGTTTATTTTATTATTTTGTATCCTATTTTATTTTGTATCCTATTCTTTTCTACCTCTATTCCAATTTAAATGTATTTTATTAGAAATTATAATTTCAGAAGATGAATATATTCTTTCTATTTTATTCTATTTTTAATTATTTTCTATTTAATTTTATTCTGTTCTTTTCATTTCTACTCTGTCTCTTTCTATTTTGTTGTATTATTTTTTTAGTTTGTTTACTCTATTATATAATATTCCTTTATTTTCTATTCTCTCTTTATTTTATTCTCTTTCGGAAATTTGAATTTGAAAACTATTCACATTCAATTGCCAAATGGTATTAACTTAGTTGACTAACATGTTTTAGTCAACTAAATTAACACTGGATACGGCATTGCGTTGCTTTAACTGACAATAGCCCAGATGTGCGACACTTTACCCAGACAAAATTGATGTCCCTTTTTCCCCATAAATAGAGCTTTCTATTGGTGGCATTTGATCACCTCTTGTGCTTTAAACAAAAAAAGACAATTAAAAAAGTAATAATAATAATATATATATCTAAGAATTACATTTTGTTATTATAAATCCCCCCCCCAAACAAATGAATTTCTTCATCCATTTTGGCCGATATAAATTCTTCTACATATTTTTAGTAGAAAAGGTGCCAACGTAAACCTACTGCGATTTGCAGGATCGTGCTGACCTGCCGCTGTATGACGGCGGCTGGTCGGCAAGTGGTTAAAGCGGTATTAAAAGAGGATCTTCACGCTATATAAAAAAAAAATTAAATAGGAGCTACAAATACTATATGCATACATTACAGACATCTCAAACAGTGGTTGTAAGTCCATGACAATAATTGGCAATCCAAGTAACAAATATCATCAAAGTCACAGAGTGTAACAAAAGAAACGGTACGGTATTTCAAATTATATTTCAAGGTTGCATGTCAAACAAGGATAAATCTGATAACACTGCATCCCTGCATAAAAATTATTTCAAACACACATTTTGTATCTTGTGAGGTTCAAGAAAGCCTGCATGCGGAGACAAAAGAGGTAAAAAGAGCCCAAAAAATATAATGGGGGGAGGGTCTTAAAGTGGTTGTAAACTCTCACATGTAGAGTCTGTATGGCTGAATTCGCATCACACAGACATTGCATGTGATTTGCACAGCAAGCACTCAGCAGAACCAGGTATTCTAAAATGTTGTATTCATTATTGGTAGATATGAATAAGTAGTTCCATCTCCTCTATCTTTGAGAGTCTGATAAATCATTCCCTAATCATCAGGACACGCATAGATCGCAAATGTACAGGAACTCAGGAGTATTGCCGCATTCACTCTATAGTTTCATAGTTAGTCAGATTGAAAAAAGACACAAGTCCATCCAGTTCAACCATAAAGAAAAAAAAATATTATATATACATATATATATATATATATATTATCATACAATTCCATATACACAATTCTGTACCCACAGTTGATCCAGAGGAAGGCGAAAAACCCCAGCAGAGCATGATCCATGATCTATGTGCGCTGCAGACGAGGTTGCTAAATTACTTGTTAACGTCCATCTTACCACCTGCGCTCTGGATCCTGTTCCCTCACAAATGCTACGTTCACCCTCTGGCTCTATTCTACACTCTCTAACCCACATCTTCAATCTCTCCCTCTCTTCTGGCTTCTTCCCTAACTCTTTGAAACATGCACTAGTCAGCCCCATACTTAAAAAGCCCTCACTGGACCCATCCAATCTTGACAACCTACGCCCCATCTCCTTGCTCCCCTTTTTATCCAAACTCCTTGAACGTCTAGTCTACAACCGACTGAGCGTCCACCTTGCTGATAATAACTTTCTTGATCCCTTTCAGTCTGGATTTCGTCCTCAACATTCCACAGAAACTGCTCTCCTAAAACTAACAAACGATATACTAACGGCCAAAACTAAGGGACACTATTCTGTGCTCCTACTCCTGGACCTCTCTGCTGCTTTCGATACGGTTGACCACCCACTCCTCCTCAAAAAACTCCACACCTTTGGTCTCCGTGACTGTACTCTTTGCTGGTTCTCTACCTACTTATCCAACCGCACCTTCAGCGTTACTTACAACTCTACTTCCTCCTCTCCTCTTCCATTCTCTGTTGGGGTCCCCCAAAGTTCTGTCCTTGGACCTCTCCTATCTTCAATCTACACCTCCTCCCTGGGTCAGCTGATAGCCTCCCACGGCTTCCAATACCACCTTTACGCTGACGACACTCAAATCTATTTCTCTGCCCCTCAACTCACTCCTTCATTTTCCTCACGTATCACTAATTTACTATCAGATACATCACTTTGGATGTCACACCACTTCCTCAAACTCAATCTATCCAAAACAAAACTTAACATTTTCCCTCCCCCAAGTGCCTCTTCCCCTGATCTTTCTCTCAAAATTGATGGCACAACTATCAGCCCATCCCCACATGTCAAGGTCCTAGGAGTAGTCCTGGACTCTGAACTGTCCTTTAAGCCTCACGTTCAATCACTGTCCAAATCTTGCCGCCTCAATCTTCGCAACATCTCCAAAATACGCCCCTTTCTAACCAATGACACCACAAAGCTCTTAATTCACTCCCTGGTCATCTCTCATCTCGATTACTGCAACTCCCTTCTCATTGGCTTACCGCTGCATACTCTATCCCCCCTTCAGTCCATCATGAATGCTGCTGCCAGACTCATCCACCTTACCAACCGCTCTGTCTCTGCTGCTCCTCTTTGTCAATCCCTCCACTGGCATCCGCTCGCCCAACAAATTAAATTCAAAATACTAACTACGACCTACAAAGCCATCCACAACTCTGCCCCCAGCTACATCACGGACCTAGTCTCTAAATACCAACCTAATCATTCTCTTCGTTCTTCTCAAGACCTCCTGCTCTCTAGCTCTCTCATTACCTCCTCCCATGCTCATCTACAGGACTTTTCCAGAGCCTCTCCAAGCTTATGGAACTCCTTACCCCAAACTATCCGTCTATCTCCTTCTCTACTAGCTTTTAGAGGATCAATGAAAACCCTCCTCTTCAGAGAAGCCTATCCTACCCACATCTAACAGCTGTATTTTAATTTTGTCCATCTGATCACCCCCCACATCTACTACCCTTTGTTCCACTTGACCCTCCCTTCTAGATTGTAAGCTCTAACGAGCAGGGCCCTCTGATCCTTCCTGTATTGAATTGTATTGTAACTGTACTGTTTTCCCTGATGTTGTAAAGCGCTGCGCAAACTGTTGGCGCTATATAAATCCTGTATTATAATAATAATAATAATATGTGATTGGAGGAGAAGCAGTTTAACCTTACAGTGTTTGTAACTTCAAAAAAGGAAAAAATAATGGATCATGTTCCTTTAAAGCTGGGGACGGGAACCCATTGATCGCAAGCTACCTGTCGACCGCGCGAAGGTGACAGATAGACCGGGAACATGTCTGCGCCGCCGACCCCTGTCTTCTCTCACTGCCCTCAGCCTCCCTTGCAGTGCCTGTGGTCCTCCTCCTCACAGTGGTGCGGCATTTAGAGGTTAAAACGTGCAGTCAGGAGGCGGAGTCTCGGTATGTGTAGTCTGGTATGCACAAGCATTTTTTTTAATTATTCCGTTTTATAGTGCGACTAGTTTGTGTTACTTGGACAATCAGCAGAGTGTATTCAGCAGATAACCTCTTGGAAATGCTGCCAATGAGTTGTATAAATGCACTTACTGACAACCCGGCTTTGTGTTTGTCACAAGTCATATCTGGTGAGCAGAGTGAATTAAAAAAACTGAAGCCATTTAATATGAAGAGAAAAGTTGTTTTTACTGCCTCCTGGATTGTACATGAATGGATTTCTCATAATGCATGGGAAGAGTGGAAAGACTTAATTTTTTTATGCACGATCTCCATATATTAACTGGAAGTCTAAATTTTATCACTGAGGCTTTTAAAATCCATTAATAGACTTGACACGAGAAGAACTTTCTGCATGTTGAATATATTTTGGACAGGCACCAACAATTCAGTCTGGACACAGTTAACGGAAACATTGAAGGGGTTGTAAAGGTTTGTTTTTTAATTTCTAAATAGGTTTCTTTAACCACTTAAGCCCCGCACCATATTGCTGGTCAAAGACCAGAGCACTTTTTGCGATTCGGCATTGCTTCGCTTTAACTGACAATTGCGTGGTCGTGCAACGTGGCTCCCAAACAAAATTAACGTCCTTTTTTTCCCACAAAAGAGCTTTCTTTTGGTGGTATTTGATCACTTCTGCGGTTTTTAGTTTTTGCGCTATAAACAAAAATAGAGCGACAATTTTGAAAAAAATGAATATTTTTATCTTTTTACCATAATAAATATCCCCCAAAAATATATAAAAAAAACTCAGTTTAGGCCGATACGTATTCTTCTACATATTTTTCGTAAAAAAAAAAAAAAAATCGCAATAAGCGTTTGATTGGTTTGCGCAAAAGTTTGAGGTTTTTCAGGTTGAGGTCAGGACTGTACAGAACAGTCAAGTTCCTCCCCCCCAAACTCACTTATCCATGTCTTTATGGACCTTCCTTTGTGCACTGGTGTGCAGTCATGTTGGAACAGGAAGGGGTCATCACAAAACTGTTCCCACAAAGTTGGGAGCATGAAATTGTCCAAAATGTCTTGGTATGCTGATGCCTTAAGAGTTCCCTTCACTGTAATGAAGAAGCCAAGCCCGACCGCTGAAAAACAACCCCAGACCACAATTCCCCCTCCACCAAATGATTTGGACCAGTGCACAAAGCAAGGTCCATAAAGACATGGATGAGCAAGTTTGGGGTGGAAGAACTTAACTGGCCTGAGTCTTGACCTTAACCCCAAAGAAAACATTTGGGATGAATTAGAGCCAGGCCTTCTCGTCCAACATCAGTGCATGACCTCTAAAATGTGCTTCTGGAAGAATGGTCAAGCATTCCCATTCCCATAGACACACTCCTGAACCTTGTAGACAGCCTTCCCAGAAGATTTGAAACTGTTATAGCCGCAAAGGGTGGGCCAACTCAATATTGAACCCTACAGACTAATATGGGATGCCATTAAAGTTCATGTGCGTGTAAAGGCAGGCGTCCCGCTTTGACAATATAGTGTATGTTTTTTGGTGCTTGAGAGCAGTGATTCCCAAGCTGTGGTGTACATATACCATATCTAAAATGGCCTCCAGTATGGCCTGACGAAGGCGCATGCATGCTCCGAACATGTGCCACCTCCTCCCCTCGCAAATACACAAGTGATGCCATCCTCCTATCTCCAGTGTTCTCAGCCTTCACAATCACTGAAGGAAATGCCTCTAGCTCGTTTCTTGGAACATAAAGACAACGAGTGGGACCACCCGGGACTGAACAACACAGCGGAACTTACATGATTATACAAAGCAATGTCTACTTTTTAAACTATTAAAGTGTCTAATCCAGCTACGCTTAGAAGCACTGTTCCCTTTTCTTCATCTTCCTGAAATGTCCCATGACTGGCCTGAAGACTTCAAAAAGGGACGAGTAGAAAATAAAAGTATAATTTACAGCCAACAGGGCAACATGGGGGTGAGTTGAGTAGGGGGGAAGCCTGGAGTTGGGGGTTTAAGTTTCAGTAGTTAAATACAACAACTTCCCTTCTTACTTGTATAGGACTTTATGAATTTTTTGGGATGTCCTAAAATATCACTTTCCCTTAACAGAAGGAAACACGAGCCATTTGCTTTATCAGCTCTCCTCGACTATCGACAACTTCATCATTCTACGTTCAGCTGGTTGTTTTCTTCGTCTTTAAAACCCACATTGGTTATTTTGCTATTTATACAAGGGATGAGCAAACCGATCTCCATCTGTATTTTTAATTTAGCAGGTTTGAAATGATAATAATTTACTCTTCAGCTTTAAATAGTGTCTGTACTGCTAAAACATGTTCCCTGTTATCTAGAAATGACTCATGGTCGCGTCACCAGACTGACCGCCATGTATATGATCATTGCTATAAAACAGTTTGTAAGTCACAGTTCACACATCTCTAAGAGGAAATACTGTATATTGTAATTACTTCTATACCGTTTGAAGATATAACTACATGTAGTGACATAATATCATCATCTGGCCCCCACTTCCTCCCGAGCCGATACTGTCTAATTACAACTATGTTTAGAACCAAGTTGCCAATACTCAGTCCTCTGGGTGTGAGATCCTGCCTTTATATGACTAACTGAAACATAACCTTACCTGTGAGAATCAAATGCCAATGTTGGCTTCCTTATGAAGACGCTAGTTGCCTAGCTAATATGATAAAACAACTAACTACACTACTTTCTGAGTCGCTGACCTGGAGCAAGTACTATATGTAGATCTCTACATATGATCTCTCAGCCCCCAAATTGCTTCTATCAGTTTTGCTACTGCTTATACTGTTTTACCAAATACCCATAGGTACGATTGTTAGGAATCACTGTGTAGTGTTCCCTCTCTAACCTTTCTAATTAATTACCATTAATTCATTTCTCATTATCAACTATCATTTACTGTAGGTTACCCCAGTCCCTAGCTGCTCCTGAGGAGTGGAGATATTCCACGAAACGCGTCGAGCATACGAACATACAATATAGCTGTCATGTCACAGTGAAGATGCTTTCTACTATGGGCTTGATATTGTCTGAATCATCAATTGTATTTTACCATTTATCATGGTTATATGTCATTCTGGGTCACATTGCTGTTTTTTATTGTTCGTCATGTGTTATTATGTTTATGTTACTATTAGAATGCTATATGATTTACCAATCATACTTCTGTTATACATTGTAACTCATTTATTGATCTACCCTGTTTACCTACATTGCATTGTGCCCTAGCATGCCATTAATAAATATTTGTTATCATATTGATTGATTCACTCTGCCCTAGTGTTCTGTTATAATTAAAGTCCCAACAACTTATTTTCTTAGATCTCATTGATATTGAACTTGAGTCAAAGTCAGAAGGAGAAAATTGAATCTAAAGAAGTGGACACACGTGACTTAAAGCGTAGCTAAAGCCAAAACTTTTGTTTTAGATTTGGATAGAGTGAAAAGGGATTAGAACACTTGTCAGTTTTAATTGCTGTCTGTGCTAATATTAGGACAGGGGCATTTTGGGCTGCATCATCATTATGGTTGCCCTCATAGGACCGGTTGTATCTGCAGGACTATATAAATTCATCTACTCTTTATCTTGTTAACCACCTGTCACCCGCCCCATAGCAAATTTACTGTTATAGGGTGGCTCTCCTGTGCAGGATCATGTGTATATATACGTGAATCTGCACTGCCGTCTGCAGGGGGCGCACGTGCTGCCAGGAGAGTCAGGACGCTCTTTACGTTGCAGATAGAGAAAGGAGCTGTGTGTTAGTGGGCGTCCTGACTCTCCTGTAGTCCAAGGGAGGGGGCGAGCACGAAACTCACACCAGGGATAAAGCCTCGCATTACTGTGTGGAGTCACAGACAGAAGAACAGGAAGTGAGGATTTCTCAGAAGAAATAAGAACATTTAAAAGCAAAATCGAAGAATGAGGTAAGTGAAGGAGGACTGCACTAAGGTAACAGAAGCTATTTTGGATATTTTTTTTACCTTTACAACCCCTTTAAGTGTGTCCTAGGGAGCAATTCTAACTGTGTGGGGGGTGAGCTACCACTGACATGACAGCGATCACTGCTCCCGGTGACAGGGATCAGTAGATCCCTGTCATGTCACTAGGCAGAACAGGGAAATGCCTTGTTTACATTGTCATCTCTCCGTTCTGCCTCACGATCGCGGGCTGCCAGTGAAAATCGCGTTTGCGGCTCCCGCGGCATGCGGTGGGGGCAAGCACCCACATGTCGGCAAATTCGAAGGGACGTACAGGTATGCCCAGTTGCCTGTATAAGGTGACCAGATTTTTAAAATGAAATCCGGGGACATATTTTTTCTTTACTAGTAATGGCAACAATCAGCGACTCTCTGCCCGTCGCCGCCCACCTCACAGCCTCTCAAGTCTTACTCTTCGGGCCCCGGCTACTACTGGATGGGGAGCGGAGGAAGATCACTCCGCCAGGCAAGGAGATAGGCAGGTGGCTGACCAGGATTTGAGCCAAGGCAGAAGAACATGTGAGCGAAGCTGAATGGGCATGCGCCCGAAACTGAAGAAATATTCCCTCCGCTCCGACCAGCACATGATCATCAGAAAGGGGCACAGATAATGGGAAAAATACAACCCCCCTATGCTAGTAGGCACGGCAGAGTGGGGGTGTGTAATTTTAATTTTTTTATTTTAATTCTGCACTGATTGTCTTTGAAATTGCCCCTGCCCCCTATTAAATCCAATCTGGGGACAAAACCAAGGACAGACTTGGTCCGGGGACAGTGTTCTCAATCAGGGGACTGTCCCCTGAAACTGGGGATGTCTGGTCACCCTACTGTATGAGCCCTTCTGCCGAGGTACATCTGTGTGTGCTGGTCGACAAGCGGTTAAAGCGGGAGTTCACCCATAACATTTTTTTTACCCTTAGATTGATGCTCATTTTGTCTAGGGGAATCGGCTAGTTGTTTTAAAATCTAAGCTGTACTTACCATTTTAGAGAGCGATCTTCTCCACCGCTTCCGGGTATGGTCTTCGGGACTGGGCGTTCCTATTTTGATTGACAGTCTTCCGACAGGCTTCCGACGGTCGCATCCATCGCGTCACGAGTAGCCGAAAGAAGCCGATCGTCGGTGCGGCTCTATACTGCGCCCTTGCGCACCGACGTTCGGCTACTATCGGAAAATCGTGATGCGATGGATGCGACCGTCGGAAGCCTGTTGGAAGACTGTCAATCAAAATAGGAACGCCCAGTCCCGCAGCCCATACCCGGAAGCGGCGGAGAAGATCGCTCTCTAAAACGGTAAGTACAGCTTTGATTTAAAAAAAAACTACCCGATTCCCCTAGACAAAATGAGCAGGAATCTAAGGTTAACATTTTTTATTTCCGGGTGAACCTCCCCCTTAAAGAACTCTTTGGTTGGCCATCATTAGGCTTTGAATGGTGCCTGTCCGTGCGCTTGCAATACATGTTGTATATCACAAAAAATGGCCTGGTCAGGATAGGGCATAACAGCCAGGAAAATAACATTTTCAAAAGGAGGCCAGCAAAGGCGGCTCTGGTATTTCTCTTAGCAAAGGTCTTTGCTTTGCTAAAAGAGAGAAATAACCAGAAGCCCAGAGACAAACAAGACCTAGCCACGGGAGGCATGTGTGACAGCCAGTCATTAGAAGGAGAATGTCCAAATCTTAGCATGAAATACTGTAAGGAAAATAAGGAACAAGCAAGTACACTGAATGTAAAATTACTTTTGAGTGCACTTCACTATAATGACAAAAAATAGACTTATTGACAGTATACTAAAGTTTCTCCTTAAAATAGATAAGTGTTGCTTGTGCTAGAATGCTACTTTGTATCTCTGTGTGGAACAAAAAAATAAAATTTTATAATGTTCTCAATTGCTAGGCTGTCCACCAAGCCTTTACTTTATAGAACATAAAATTGTGGTGTTGCTGGTCAGGAGAAATGATAAGGGAATTATCACATTGAAATAGGAAGAACTGCAAGGCGCAGAGATAATGTACGAAACTGAGCCCACATCACCTCCTTAGATGGAGAAATCAAATATGTCATAAGAAACACACCATGCACTATACAGTCAAAGGCTTGTGGACACCTGGCAACAACAGCACCTAGATGTGCATGTTGGACATCCCATTTCAAAAGAATCTCATGCCGCCCGAGTGTACAGACTCTCCTTTCAAAAGAACCGTGGTTCTCTTGAAAGGCAAGAACGCGGTGACGTCATCGCGTACGAAGGGGATTCGGTCGTCAACTTCGATGCCGTCGCCGCCATCTTGCTGCACCCTACCTATGTCTAGGAAGCTACCGCACTTGCGTCAAAGTCATTTCGAGCATGCACGGGTTTCCACGGCGACAGGTAAGTATACACACTCTCAGGTTTCTCGGCAGGAAAACTGCAGAGAATCTCACGACGAGAAAAATGGAGAACATGTTCTCTATTTTTCTCGTCTAGATTCTGGGCAGTTTTCTTGTCGAGAAACCTGAAAGCCTCGTACACACGCTTGGTATACTCGGCAAGAAAGCTCTGCCAGCAGTTTTCTTGCTGGTTCTTGCCGAGTATACCGAGCATGTGTACGAGGCTTTAGGTGTAGGATATCCATCCTAAAAAAAATCAAAACCATTTCTAGGACATGACTTCAATGCCCTGCTTCTCTACCCCTCCTCTCACTCCCCACCCATTTTTGCCAGCAATTTCCAGCAGTTTTTTTGGTTACACGCCATTTTCTATGTTTCATTATTCTTCAAATCAAAGGAGTCACATTTGATTTGCATATGACAGTCCTTATACTAACCTGACAAGTTAAAAAAGGTGTTTCTATTTAACCTCTTAGTATTTTTTTTTTTTTACACTTATCAGTCTTAATTAACTTCTCCTTTCCCCTCTCCCCTTAAAGTGGATGTAAACCCGATTCATGAAATTTGAGCTGGGCACATATATCTGCAGTATTTTGTTATCTCTTTTCAATGAACCAAGTCTTATAGCTCTCTTCTGAATGGTTCCTCTGTTTTCAGCCTGAGAACTTTTTTTTTTTACTTTTTAGACAAAAGCAGCCTGAATCTTTTGTCAAAGAAGGTTGCTAAAATAGAGTAGCAGAGAGCAGCTCCTATTACAAAACAGCTTTGAGAGTCTCTGAGAGAGCCTATGAGAGGGGGTGTGTGTCTTTCCTCCAATCAGCAATGTTAGCTATCTTGGCTGTATGCCCAGACATCACACTTAACCAGGAAGAGAAAATCTCCTAACCCAATTTCAACTTTCTAAACAGTATATAAATGTGAAGACAGCAGATATACATATAAATGTATATAGGGAGATATGGTTAATCTCTGTGTCTCATCTGAGGCTGTTCACTTCACTGGGTGTATGGAGGATTTACATCCACTTTAACTTTTCTCTTTTCAGATATTTTTTTTATTTCTACTTTTTTGTACTGCTATTATCTAACATTTATGTTTTTCATTTGAGTTATTTTTTTTTGTTTTTTGTGCAAAATTAAAAAAAAAAGGCTTATTATGGGCCAGATTCACAAAAAGATACAGCAGTGTATCTCCTGATACACCGTCGTATCTCTGAGTTCTGCCGGTCGTATCTATGCGACTGATTCATAGAATCAGTTACGCATAGATATCCTTAAGATCCGACAGGTGTAACTGTGTTACACCGTTACACCGTCGGATCTTAGGCTGCCATTCCAGGCCGGCCGCTAGGTGGCGTTTCGGTTTATTTACGCGACGAATATGCAAATGAGGAGATACGCCGATTCAGAAACGAACGACCGCCCGGCGTTTTTTTTTACGTTGTTTGCGTTCGGATTTTTCCGGCGGATAGCTACCCCTGGGTCTATGAGGCGCAGCCAATGTTAAGTACGGCCGTCTTTTCCGCGACAATATTTTAATTTTTTACGTTGTTCGCGTAAGTCGTTCGCGAATACGGATGGACGGAATTTACGTAAACGTCGAACCCAATGACGTCCTTGCAACGTCATTTGGAGCAATGCACGCTGGGAAAATTTCCGGACGGCGCATGCGCTGTTCGATCGGCGCGGGAACGCGCCTGATTTAAATACTACACGCCCCCTAGCCGCGGAATTTGAATTCCGGCGGGGGATTTACGATACGCCGCCGCAAGTTTTGAGGTAAGTGTGAATTAACCACTTGCCTGAAAAACTTGCGGCGGCGGATCTTAAATCAGATAGGTTACGCGGATCTAAAGATCCACTAACCTATGTGAATCTGGCCCTTAATGTGTAAATAACTTAGCAATACTCTATGGCAGAAATGTATTTAAAAAAAAAAAAAAAAACATTTTTGATGATGTTATCACTGTGCATCTCTATGCAAATTAGGCAGCTCATAAGATGCTGAGACAGTAAAGCTACAGAGAAAAGGTCTAGATTACTGGAGGAACTGCTGTCATAACAGTCTGCATAGCTGCTTTGGGGCTCAGACCAAGCCTGGGGGGCCAGCTGGGAATCCAGGGACAAGACGCAATGGCCAGTTCTGTAGTTCAGACCTCTGTCAGTGCAGAAATGTGATTGATGACAGTGACAGCTCAGCCTATCAATGCTTTCACTTGTAAACAGCCAGCAGAGAACGTCTTGCGTTTTGTGGCAGAGCCTGCAGCGGAAGGTGGTGAGTGTGGTTTTTTATTTGCACTTCTCCACAACTGTGGCACTAAAAGGAAGAACTGCCTTTTATCAAGGGGGTCTAGAGCGGTTTGCACATATTTTTTTATTTACGTTTCATTATTGCACACTTTGGATAACATCGGCATTGACTGGCACCGTTTATTCATTCAGTTCACTTTTTTTTCGACCAGTGCAGCACTTTGAAATATCTGAGAACAGGAAGGATCAACAAGTACTGCAAAAATTAAGCTGCTCCTCGACTCTGGAGGTCTTCTCTAATTTTGTTGAGCTGCATACTCCATACTCCGCAGCTTTTTGATATTTTGCTTCTGTATAGCAGATAACTCAACATCGTAAAGTGCACAAAACCTGAGGCACTGCCACATACAGTATATTTTACATCTCGTTGTAATTGATGCCAATAAATTGTTTCATTGCAGACGATCAGCTATCAGTAATACACGTCAGAATTATTGCAGTAAGAGCCATTTGTATGGGAAGGATTACTTTGCAATTTAAAGGTGCAATCACTTAAAGCTGAAAGGTTCCCCCACGAGAGCTGGCTCAAGTTGAAAAATGGCCAGGAAAATGGAAAAATCCAATGATCGGCACAGGGAGTGCTCAATTTGCAGGTGAAGCCCATAAATCATTATTGGCATCTCATTAAAAATGACACATTGCTTCCATTGGGGAATGTTCATTATGAACTGAAACATGGAGGTCGGAACCAAGATATTCCCCCATGATATAAATTCCTAGTTGTCTTTTCTTCCAGGAACACCACAATTTGCATTTAAGGAAATACTCCCACTAAGTCCCATCTAAACTGGTAACATGTCCTGAACCTGATGTTATTTCACAACGATAACAACCCCTTCTATGAAAAAACAAATAGGGAGATTTACTAAAACTGGTACCGTTTTCTGGTGCAGCTGTGCATGGTAGCCAATCAGTTTATAATTTCAGCTTGTTCAATTAAGCTTTAACAAAACAAAAAAATAAAAAAAATGGAAGCTGATTAGTTTCTATACACAGCTGCACCACATTTTGCACTCTTCAGTTTTAGCAAATCAGCCCACTGATAAGAATTCCTTCATACGTATGCATTATGGTAATGTTTGTTTTATTGTATGTTACTGCAACACACATTAGGACATGAACTGTGGTGCAGTGCCTTTTATTTTCTCCCATTGTCCTATCACAGTAGTGGGCACCGCACAACACACATGTGGCAAACTGCATTACAAAAAAAAAAAAGTCAGGACCAGGCCTATTTCTGACATTTGTTGTTCAAGTTAAAATCAGTGGGCCAGATTCACAGCAGAAATACGCCGGCGTATTTTCAAATTTGCCGCGTCGTATCTTGATTTGGAATCCTCAAACCAAGATACGACGGCTTTTGGCATAGATCCGACAGGCGTACGGCTTTGTACGCCTTCGGATCGTAGGTGTAATTCTCCGGCGGCCGCTGGATGGAGTTTGCGTCGTTTTCCAGCATTGGGTATGCAAATTAGCTGTTTACGGCGATCCACAAAGGTACGCGCGTTCGTCACATTCTCTTACCTCCTCGGCAATTGTTTTTTCCCGTCGCAATCTTAAGCCTGCTATTTCATGGCTTAGATTTAAACCAGCCATGTTAAAGTATGGCCGTCGTTCCCGCGTCGAATTTCAATTATTTTTTTTTTTTGCGTAAGACGTTCGGGAATACGAAAGTATGTTACGCACGTCGCCGTTCAAAAAACACGTCGGGGCGCCGTCATTTCGCGCAAAGCACAGTGGGAAATTTTCACACGGAGCATGCACAGAACGTTCGGCACGGGAGCGCGCCTAATTTAAATGGTACACGCCCCATTTAAATTAGGCGGGCTTGTGCCGGGCGGCTTAACGTTACACCGCCGTAAGTTTACACGCAAGTGCTTGGTGAATCAGGCACTTGCGATGAAAAGTTGCGGCGGTGTAACGTAAATGAGTTACGTTACGCCGCAGCGCAGGTACATGAATTCTGGCCCAATATTTCTTGCTAGAAAATTTCCTAGAACCCCCCAAAATTATATATATTTTTTAGCAAAGACCCTAGACAATAAAATAGACATTGTTGCAATATTTCATGTAACACCGTAGTGGTCTTACAAGCGCAATTTTTTTGGGAAAAAATGCAAAATGTTTGAATTTAAAAAAAAAAACAGTAAAGTTAGCCCATTTTTTTTTTTTTTTTTTGTAAAATGTGAAAGAGGAGGTTACACTGAGTAAATAGATACCTAACATGTCATGCTTTAAAATTACACATGCTCGTGAAATGGTGATAACTAGATGAATTAAAAATCTCTATAGGTGACGTTTCATATTTTTTTTTGTTTTACAGGTTATCAGTTTAGAGTTACAGAGGAGGTCTAGTGTTAGAATTATTGCTCTTGCTCTAACTATCACGGCGATACCTCACATGTGTGGTTTGAACATAATTTACATATGTGGGCGTGACTTAGGTATGAGTTTGCTTCTGCGTGCAAGCTCGATAGGGACAGGCGCTTCCATTTTTTTCCCCTCATTTAATTTTAACGTTTTGTTTTTACACTGTCCCTTTAAACAAAACAAATTTGATCAATTTTATTCCTATTACAAGGAATGTAAACATCCCTTTTAATAGAAATAAGCATGACAGGGCCCCTTCATTGGGAGATCTGGGGTCAAAAAGGCTCATACTCTCTCATTTACTTCAAAGAAAAAAAAAAAGCTATTTGCCTTTAAGAGATGAAAAAAATCATCCCTTTAAAGGGGTTGTAAAGGTAAATGTTTTATTTGCTAACTAGCTTCCTTCAAGCTAATGCAGTGCTAGTTCACTTACCCGTTCCTTCGATTTTCTTTCTAAATGTCACAAATTCTTGTTTTAAATCCTCACTTCCTGTTACTCCTCATGAAAGTTGTCACCGTCATGCGAGCCGTTTTGCCTGGTGGTGAGTGATCGTGCTCGCCCCCTCCCTTGGACTATAGCCCTGCGCGGGCAGTGAATCTTAGGCCCCGTACACACGACCGAACATGTCCGCTGAAACTGGTCCGACGGACCAGTTTCAGCAGACATGTTCGGTCGTGTGTACGGCCGACTGGACAATTGTCCGGCGGATCGGACAGTTTCCAGCGGACAAATGTTTCTTAGCATGCTAAGAAACATGTCCGCTGGAAGCCTGTCCGTCGGACATGTTCGGTCGTCTGTACAGACTCACCGGACATGTCCGATCGGCCGAAAGCCCTCGCATGCGTCAAAGTGATTCGACGCATGCGTGGAAGCATTGACCTTCCAGGGCCGCACACGTCGCCGCGTCATCGTCGCGGCGACGGCACGGCCACGTCACCGCGTATCGTGTCCGCGCGGATTTCTGTCTGATGGTGTGTACAACCATCAGACAGAAATCCAGCAGCGGACATGTCCACTGAAAACGGTCCGGCGGACCGTGTTCAGCGGACAGATCCGCTGGTGTGTACGAGGCCTTAGTGAAACTAAGGCAAGGGAGTTGGCGCTGCAGCGTCGTAGACACACCCACTCTTTAATATTCTATAGCTCCTGGTGGATTTTGCTTCTAATCCCCTTGTGAAGGCTTCCATGGATGGAAGTGTTATGGTTACACAACCTATCACATTGCTATAATATTTTTATATGGACTATAAACTGAAGGAACTATGAATAAATGGTTGTGGAATGAATCATTTGAGTTTCCATTATTTCTTATGAGGTAATTTGCTTTGATATACAAGTGCTTTGGATTACATGCATGTTTCTGAAACAAATTATGCCCGCAATCCAAGGTTTTACTGTATTTTGTTTATTTATGATAATACTTCTTAGTGCACATCATGGGCCAGATTCTCGTAGACTGGCATTAAACTGCGGCGGCGTAACGTTTCTCATTTACGTAACGCGGCCGCAAGTTTTACGGGCAAGTGCTTGATTCACAAAGCACTTGCCTGTAAAGTTGCGGAGGCGTAGCGTAAATTCTTCGGCGCAAGCCCGCCTAATTCAAATGATCCAGGTAGGGGGTGTGGATCATTTAAATTAGGCGCGTTCCCGCGCCGATCGTACTGCACATGCGCCGTCCCTAAAATTTCCCGACGTGCATTGCGCTAAATGACGTCGCATGGACGTCATTGGTTTCGGCGTTAACGTAAATGGCGTCCAGCGCCATTCACGGACGACTTACGCAAATGACGTCATTTTTAAACATTTTGACGCGGGAACAGCGGCCATACTGAACGTTGGTTGCCCCTCATAATAGCAGGGGCAACTTTACGCGTCGCTTGCGCTACGGAAACGTCGTAAATTCTCTGCGTCGACCGCGCGTACGTTCGGGAATCTCGCGTAAATACCTAATTTGCATAGACGACGGGGAAAACGAAGATGCGACACCTAGCGGTGGGAAAAAAAAATGCATTTAAGATCTGACAGCGTAAGAGCCTTACGCCTGTCAGATCTCATGGATATCTATGCGTAACTGATTCTAAGAATCAGTCGCATAGATACGCCGGGCCAGATTCGGACTTACGACGGCGCAAATGGCATTGCGCCGTCGTAACTCTTGAGAATCAGGCCCCATGCGTACCATCCCAAGTAGTATTTCACATAGAATTTTACCTCTGCATGTTCTTACTACCTGTGAGAAGTAAAAAAAACGACTGGTTGGTCTAATCAGTATCTACCAAAAAATGATTTTGGGTGGACTGACCCTTATTATACACTATTCTGCTTTCTAGGTAACAGGAAGTGTTAAAAAAAAAAACAACGTTTCATTTATTCTCTTCTCCACAATCTATCCCCCCCTGTCGAGAAAGCATAATACATTTTACAGGTTGTTTCTAAGCATATATTTCTGGTCTCTTAACTAACACACTTTAGCTAATAGACTGAGAGATTTATCACTTTGCTTCTACCGCAGAGTAAAATCTAGTCCCATGGACATCAAGCCAGGAGCGTTAGGAGCTTCTGGGACGTGATGCAATTTCAAATCATGCCTGCCATAGGCATCATAATGATTTATGCCAACTGTAAAGCTTTGCTTAAAAAAAAAAGTAATTTTTTTACTGCAAGATCCAGTTCCTGGTAATGTAAAATTATCAGAGATTGATCTGCAAACAAAGCGTTACAATAAAGTTTTGCCTTACAAAGCAAGGAGAGAGCAGGAACCAAGATAATGTCCTGACTCAATGCTGCCTACTTTAAAATTAGTTTCAAGTCGGAGAAAGGGGGCATGTGTGCTGCGCAGGAGAACGGATAGAAGTGCAGATAAGGGTGCAAAGAACATTTATAACAAGGTGAAAAAGAAAAGAATGTTCTGTGAAATTCACAAAAGTTGTACAAGAGTTGAAACTTTTTATTTGCCTTTTATGCTCCCCTTTTTACAGTGAACAAAAGTTGGAAAGAAACATGCAGGGTTACAAAGGAAAGCAGGGGTTTCTTAATATTTTAATTTATTTGAATTTATGGCTCAGGAATTGAATGTTAGCATTCTCAAACTACAGTGGACCACAAATCATTTTTTTAGAAAAAATAAGTGTCAAAAGTGCTAGTTAGTGTCCGATTTGTCCGCTGCAATATTACAGTCACGCCATAGGTCGCTAATTGCCGCCATTACTTGTAAACAAATTACATTTATAAATGTATCCCATAGTTTGTGGACGCTATAACTAAATTTAAGAAGGAATTTGATTTAATTTTTTTGGGGGGGATTTGTATATATATATATACACAGTACAGACCAAACGTTTGGACACACCTTCTCATTCAAAGAGTTTTCTTTATTTTCATGACTATGAAAATTGTAGATTCACACTGAAGGCATCAAAACTATGAATTAACACATGTGGAATTATACATAACAAAAAAGTGTGAAACAACTGAAAATATATTTCATATTCTAGGTTCTTCAAAGTAGCCACCTTTTGCAGCAGACACATCTCTAGAACTGTTAAGAGGAGACTGTGTGAATCAGGCCTTCATGGTAGAATATCTGCTAGGAAACCACTGCTATATATATTTTTTTAATTGTCAGTATTTTTTGTTTATATCACAAAAAAATTAAACTGCAGAGGGGACCCAATACCACCCCCAAAAAATTATATTTTTAGGGAAAAAATAACATACATTTTATTTGTGTACAGCGTAGCATGACCACACAATTGTTGGTTACAATAACGCAGTGCTGTATCTCAAAAAAACTTCCGGAGCTGAATTGGTTAATCAAAGATCAAATGGACGGTCCTTTGGCATTTTGTTAAATGACCATCCATGGCAAGATTCTGAAGTACAGTTTCTGCAGCCAATGTCTCATTCCTATGGCTACATTTTCTGACATGAGGAGTGATGGTGGTTTTTTTTTTGTCCTAAAAATAATTCCAGAAAAAAAAAAAACAGATCTTAATCTAGTTGCATATTATTTAGCACTTGAGTCCTGACCAATTCCTTAATTCAATAAAACTGGAAGAACTCAAACAATGACCCCCTACTTCACTACCATGTCCTGTAATGACGTAAGGGTCAGCAGGAGGAACCCCAGCACACATGATGGAGGCCACTGTGCTCATTGGGACCTTCAATGCCGCAGACATTTTTCTGTACCCTTCCCCATACAATCTTGTCTCGGAGGTCTACAGACAATTCCTTGGACTTCATGTCTTGGTTTGTGCTCTGACATGCACTAATGCATGGGTCGAATTTTGAAAGATCTTTCATTCCAAAATCAGAAAATGTGTGCGTTTTGTGATCTGATTGGTGCCACCATTGATTTTGAAATTCGACCGGTTAAAACCTTCAATTTCACCTCATGTTCCTACAGAAAATGTTTTTTGTGTCTGGGAATCTTCTTTCTTTCCGGGAACGTTCGTCTCTTTTCTTGCACATGCGCATTTCTTTTTTTACTACATTTCTCGCACGATCGTCCCATCATTGATTAAACAAATAGTTTGTTTTTTCAAAAAATGTCCAACATGTTGGATTATTAAAATTTGATAGCCGCCCAAAACAATTGGCTGATGCTGCAGCCCACTAATATTGCGAAATACGAACGAAAATTCTTAGATAAGATTTTCGAAAGAAAGATCTTTCGAAATTCGACCCGTATATGGCCAGCATAACAGGTGTGTACCTTTTCAAATCATGTCCAATCAACTGAATTTACCACAGCTGGACTCCAATAAAGTTGTAGAAACATCTAAGGTCCCTTTCACACGGGGCGGATCAGTAATGATCCGCCCTGTGAACCTCTGCTTGCTCAGCGGGGATCGCTCCGTTGATCCCAGCTGAGCCGGCGGATGACAGGGCGGTCCCCGCACACTGTGCATGGACCGCCCTGTCTTTTCTCCGCTCTCCCCTATGGGGGGGATCGGATGAACACGGACCGTCTGTCCGTGTTCACCCGATCCGATCCGCCAGACAGATGGAAAAGTAGGTTTTTCCTCCGTCACACTTTGGCGGATCGGAGCGGGTCGGATGTCAGCGGGCATGTTACCGCTGACATCCGCGGCTCCATAGAGGAGCATGGAGCGCCCGTTCAGGTCCGCCTAAAATACTGGCAGGCGGACCTGAACGGGCCGCCCGTGTGAAAGAGCCCTTAAGGATGATCCGTGGAAACAGGATGCACCTGTGCTAAATTGTTTGTGTCATGGCAAAGGCTGTGAATACTTATGTACATGGGATTTTAAATTTTTTTTAAAATTTTTAATACATTTGCAAAGGTTTCATTCAAATGTTTGTCACATTGTCATTATGGGGGATTGTTTGTAGAATTTTGAGGAAAAATAACGTTTTAAATGCATTTTAAAATAAGGCTGTAACAAAATGTGGGAAAAGTAAAGCGCTGTGAATACTTTCCGGATGCACTGTACACACACAGTAAGATCACTATTTAGCCAGTTAATACTCCTTTTGTCTAAATAATGCATTTTGAGCACTTATTGATGTTTTGCTGCATACAAATTGCAGACTATGTTGTTATGGGTCATTTTCCTTTTACACAATCGGCTTCAGTGTTGGTTATCTGATGGAAAAACTACATATTTTAGTCTCTGAAGAGCAATGCAAACAAATGACTTGTCATATATTATATTATCACAATGGAAGCACAAAGTACATTTTCCACATCTCCGGGAGCGATCGCATCAATGTTCTCCAGCACATAACTAAATGTATCGACTTGATGGACATCTAGAAAGTCTGCCATTACCAACTAAAGCCATTCAAAGCTAAAATGTACGGTAGCTAAAAGCTTTCTGAGTTTTGCAACAAGTTTAGAATTTCTTTAGTGCCCAAACATGCTAATGTGTTAATTTTCTCCAAAGAGAACACATAATAGAGCTTTTTTCCCGACAAAACATCAACAAGTACAACTCAAACAAATAGCCTTTAGCAATCACTCCTTAGCTTCCATAAAACAGCCACTCACGGTATATAAAAAGGTGAATAAAGCCATTATGACAAGACACAGGAAAAAATAGGTATGATAAAGGAACATTTCAAAAGTGCATGCAATTTGCAGTACTTTGATTTGCTTATGCATTAAGGAAACATCTCACTGCTTAGCTAGTCAGTGCAGTTGCAAGGACTTAAAGGGGAAGTAAACTCTGATGGGTTTTTCTTCCTCTTTATTTCCCTGCAAAGGTAAAGCATAATGGGCTACTCTGCATCGCATAGTAGCCCATTATGTGTCACTTACCTGAAACCGAAGCTTGTGATGTCCTTTTCCAGTCCCCTGTGTAGGAAACGTCCATTCTTCACCCCTCTTCCTTCCAGGGCCGCAAACTCCGTCCGGAGTCACGCACGGGAGCTACCAGTCACGGCAGGATCTCCTTTAGAAATGGCATGATCGCCGTTTCTACAGTGCGCCTTCGCCTTGTCTATGACATCGGCGCTTGCCTCTATTGTATATATCTCCTAAACCATGGAGGTTTAGGAGATATTTCCAGCACCTACAGGTAAGCCTTAATCTAGGGTGTACAACCACTTTAAAGTACTCTTACCTTGTAAAACCACACATTCACTCAGTTTAAAATAGAAATGAAAGGTAAAACGTTTGAGAATATATATATGTATAAAAACAATTATAAAAACCTTATACATAGTGTTCATATTATCTCTATTCTCAGCTGCACAAGGGGCTTGGAGAGGTGGGAAAAATAGCAGTACACTGATCTTCCCAGAGAAAAAACTGACCATGTTGGCAAGTGTGTGCTATCATGCCTGATGTGGTTAGTTTAAAGAAGGAAAGCAGGGGGACTGGCAGGAACACCAGGAATTAAGTAAATGGCACAACATACATGTAGCAGGACCATGAAGTGTTGGGGTAATATATTCTTTAGGCACAGCTGTTTAATGTCAGTGACTTTTAGGGATGCTTTCACACTGGGGCGGTACGAAATTTAAAGGATTATTTCACTTTTATTGTTTCATTTTAAGCATTATTAAAATCACTGCTCCCAAAAAAACTTCTGCTTTTAAAACTTTTTTTGGCATTGACACATGTCCCTTGGGGCAGGACCCAGGTCCCCAAACACTTTTTATGACAATAACTTGCATTATAATCTTTAAAATTAGCACTTTAGATTTCTCCCATAGACTTTTACAGGGTGTTCTGCGACTTTTCGAATTTGACGCCAACACCCTAAATTGTTCGCTGTTCGGCAAGCTTTTATGAATGGATGAGAGGTGTGGAGGGTGCAGGTCCCACTTGGACTGTCTTTAATGCAGCACAGCTTGAAAATTCAAAGCCATTAACACTCACAGCACTGAAAGTTCAACACCAGAAAGAGGACAGGGCTCCATGCAAGGCAGTGTACACTGACTAGTGCAGTAGGCATAGGCTCTGCATGTTCCTCCGAATGCAACACATATACCTGTACAAGTGTGTAGTATACGGTACCATGTCCTCGGAAAGGATTCCACATAGCACTACACACAAGTGGTTTGTCTATGATTGGGAGGACTACCCTAATGTTAGATTCTTCACATGACCACAGCCCTTGTCGGGTCCCAGCAAAAATGAACATGCCTTTGGGCAAGGTGTAAACTCGCTGTTACAGCTTATGATCCTTCTGGTCACCTGGTGTAGCCCAGAAGAACCCACCGCAGGGTAGTCTTCCTGTGTGATCCTTATGCTTGGTGCCAATGAGTTAATGGGAAACACATAGAGGAAAGGTCACCTGTCCATCACAAGACACCCACCCTACCCTACACATGCATACTTTCATTGCCCATGTTGCTGACAGCATGGCCATTTTTTGGGGGGATCCAATGTTGATGCAGAAAACCGGCAACATCAAGGCACTCCTGTTGAACCCACTCATGAAACTTGTGTGTTAGGGGTTTAGTGGCTGGGGCAATTTTTATTTTGGTCCCCTGTGGTTGATATTCTTCTTTGAAAATTCAGGTACCTTCACAGGATTTGAGGTGGTGACAGGGATATTTATTATTATTATTCATGATTTAAATAGTGCCACCAGTTTACACAGTGCTTTACAATGTAGAGCGGGGGGCAGCACAATTACAGTACAGTTCAATACAGAAGGTACAGGAGGTAATATGTCTTCTCCAGAACACTTGTTCTTGTATCATGTAGCAGACTGCCAAATTGTAGATTTAACAGTCTTCATTTTCTCATAAAAAAATAAAGATCACAAAAAAGTTATCTTTCTATTATGAATTACATTTTGAGTTAAAACATGAAATCCATTGAGCTGTTTCATGATTTTATTAAGAAAGTTGTAAGAGTTTATAACTCTCTGGGGACTTGGTGGCTCTGTCCTATAACTTCCGTTTTAATCGCTGCCTATAGTGAAACAGAGTTTTATTCCTAGGCCAGTAAAATAGAATGTCAGCAGTGACCTTGTTCAAGGTAAAACTGCCCTTGGACACTAAAGGATATCGAAGAAGCACATTAGGATTTCAAATATGACATGTAAGTATGGAAAAATTATCAACAGGTTGATAGATGAGCGCAATCATACAAGCAACCAATTAGATAAACCACTTACATGTCTACATCAAAGAAATGAGTCCGGCCTGTTGGCCTATGTAAATAACTAAAGTGTGCAAGGTGAACAATAAAGGTAAAACCATATGCAGTGTACAAATGTTACAATCTCTAAATCAATATAAAATTATGTATGGTTAACTTGACCTTGAAAACATGCAGCCTATGTACTTATTGCATGTGTTGTCATTTACCCCTGGCAAGTTTGAGCAGACAGCTTCCTTCATCCTTCCAACTCCTTCCCCTTCCATACCTTGTTTATTGCCTCATTGGTGTCTTCCACAGATTAATTCAAAAAATTTGCACAATTTTTCCCGTTTAAACAAATAACCTTCTCAAAACACAGGTTATCGTATTTTTGTTGGGGAGCCTCGTAATGAGTAAATATGCTTTTACTAAAGTTGTATGTGTTTTGAGTAAAACAAATAAATCAAAACCAAAGTGACAATATGGTAATAGCATTAGGTAATCACCTGTTTAAGTCCCAAGCGGTAAACCAGTATTCGGTCCACAGCATCTGGATTCATCTGTGTCCACTGTAAACTGTATGAGTAGATGCTGGCTTTGCTCTGCCATAACGGATTGTAGGTGTCATAGTAGAATTCCGGAGGGTAGGCCTTTCCTACACAGAAGAAATGTGTAAAATGTTATACATTTTTTATGGTGCTGACTAATTTATGTGCACATTACAAAACACATTGAGATATGTGGGATATGTGCATACCCTGGGGGGGATGTACTGGTCTAGAGTCAATATTACACTCACACTATGGGAAATATGAGTGGAAGCTGATAGACCTTTCAGTATGGTTTGTTAATTGTGGGAGAAAACATGTACATTAGGGAAATTCACAGAAACACAAGGAAGGTACTAACTCTATACATACAGTAGTCTATGGTGGCAAATAGAACAAGGAACCCACTGACCCTTTTAAAACTAAAGGAAATCTGTACTGAGGGAAATATTTAGGCTGCCATTGCTGACCTCTCTATCAAAAATGCTAGTTGTCTGGCTATTGTACTTTCATGCTTATCCTCTGACTTTGACCCAGAACAACAATGAAGACTTCTAGGGCCAGATCCACATACAATTGCACTTGCAATACGCCGCCGTACCTTACCTGGCGTACTTTCAAATCCTCAAATATTTTGCACCGTAAGTTACGGCAGCGTAGTGCATTTCTTGCGGCGGAATTCAAATCGGCGGGTAGGGGGTGTGATTCATTTAAATGAAGCGCATCCCCGCGCCGATTGAACTGCGCATGCTCCGTTTCGAAATTTCCCGCCGTGCTTTGCGTGAAATGACGTCGCAACGACGTAATTTTTTTAACTTAGACGTGACTTACGTCCATCCCTATTCACGGACGACTTACGCAAAAAAAAAAAAATTGAATTTCGACGCGGGAACGACGGCCATACTTAACATGGCAAGTCTATCTATACGCCGGATAATACCAGATTTAACTATACGCCGGAAAAAGCAGACTAGTGACGACGTAAGAGAATGCGGCGGTCGCGCGTACCTTCGTGAATCGACGGAAAAAGCTAATTAGCATACCCGACGCGGAAAACGACGCAAACTCCACCCAGCGGGCGCTGAAGTATTGCACCTACGATCCGAAGGCGTACGAAGCCGTACGCCTGTCGGATCGAACCCAGATGCCGTCGTATCTTGGTTTGAGGATTCAAACTAAAGATACGACGCAGGTAATTTGAAAGTAAGCCGGCGTATCAGTAGATACGCCGGCGTACTCGCTATGTGGATCTGGCCCCTAGTTTCTACACACTTGTTTAAGGTCTTTGATTCAAAACTATTGTATCAGAGGCAGAAAACTGTCACTTTCAGAAGGAGAACAGCAATTGCAGCCTACAGAATTTCTACTGGTACAAGACTGTTAGGAAAGGCATATTTGTGAATCTGCAAATACTTGTCACTTTTTTGACCATGGAACAGTAGGCAGGGATAATATAATGTCATTGAGCCACAATGCAAAAACCTTTCGAAAAAAACAAAGCTGCTATTGGACCATAGAAAGGGGAGGTAGGCTATCACTGTGCATGTGCCAGGATACATCGCCGACGCACTTTCTGTACTGGTCATCAAGCAACACCCAGCCTGTTTTTAGGAAGTGTGTAACAGCTATCCATTTGCATTCCATTTGGGTCATACAGAAAATACATATCTCGTGTTCTTTTAGATATACAGTAATACCTCAGATTGCAAGTAACACAGTTTACGGTTTGCAAGCTTTGTCTCAGAACACGAGATATGAACACGAGATATGTATTTTCTGTGTGACCCAAATGGAATGCAAATGGATAGTTGTTACACACTTCCTAAAGTCAGGCTGGGTGTTGCTTGATGACCAGTACAGAAAGTGCGTTGGCAATGTATCCTGGCACATGCACAGTGATAGCCTACCTCCCCTTTCTATGGTCCAATAGCAGCTTTGTTTTTTTCGAAAGGTTTTTGCATTTTGGCTCAATGACATTGTCTCCGGCACCCCACCTCTGGTTACATGTGGTACTGCATACACTAGCAGTGCCACTGGAATGGATTATCTGAGTTTCCATTATTTCCTATGGGGAAACTAACGAGTGCTTTGGATTACAAGAATTCTTCTGGAACGAATTATGCTCGTAATCCAAGGTACCACTGTACAAATTATGCATACTACAAATATATTTTTCATGCTTTCAAATGTGTTCAACACATTTTTTTTTCTAATATTTAGAATGAATGTTGGTTAGAGAGTTTTATTGCACATTAAGGCTCCTTTCACACTGATGTGCTTTTTCTGCACTAAAAAGCCACTGTAAAGTGCACCAGAAATAATAAAAAGATTTCCCATTAAATCTTATGAAACTTTTCATATCCGTGTGCTGTGGGGAAAAGTCCTGCATCTTTGGTGCCCTTTTTCAAGTTTCACCTTCCATTGATTTTTATTGGAAATGCACTAAATACGTATAATTTTTGTGTGTTTTTTTGTGTCATGTATCAAAGTTTCACAGGTGCATGGTGGGAGTCAGGATTGAAAACATGTTAAAAACATGATATGCATTTTAGCAAAACTCTTACCACATTTTTAAGCGCACCAAAATTAAAGCCTCTTGTTCAGTAATTTCACGATTTGTCAAACATTGAAATTTGCATTGGAAAATAGAAAACCAACACACAATTCACTGTTCCAAAATGTTCAAGTACATAGAAATAACTGCATGCTACACTGGACTAAAATAATACAAAAATTAACCATCAAAAAGCATAGAAAGGGAAACTGAATTAATAGATATTATAGTCTCACTAATGTAGTCCCAGTAAAGTCCACCTCCATAACTTCGACCCCTTGTCCTACCCATTTATTAGCCTTAGGGCTTTACTTTCCTGATATTTATAATTTTTTCCCTTTTGCATTAAATAAATAGCGGGTTTCAACCAATATCCTGTATAAATATACATTTCAATGTATTAATCTGGGATAGATAACGGACTTGAAAACTTGTTCACATGATAATCTTTAGTGGGTTTTTTTTTTTTATTAAAATTCAATTAAAAAAAAATTCTCCTAATTTCTTTTTGTAGTTTATCAATTTGTGCCAATGAATTAGATCGTGTTGTGAATTTCCAATTTTATTTAATTTTCTTCTAATACCTATAAAATTGATTTGACTTTTTTTTTTAATGCATTGAGTGTGTAGCAATCAAATTATTATTACATTAGGCCATTAAGGATTTTATTTGGTGTAATATTAATATAACATAATGTATCCTTTCCATTTTCTAACATACAGTACTATAGCCAATACTCTAATTCTTTTTAACAAAATATAGACCTGGAATATAATTTTAAAACACTGTTCTAATAATATATTCCACATCTTAGGGCAATCCAAAATGTCTGCTACAAAGGATATACAGTAAAACCTTGGTTTGCGAGCATAATTCATTCCAGAAACATGCCTGTAATCCTAAGCACTTGTGTATCAAAGCATTTTTTTTTACAGGGTATAAAAGAGAAGAGAGGCACCTCTAAGGCCGCGTACACACGGTCGTTCCAAACCGATGAGAATGGTCCGACGGGCCATTTCCATCGGTTCACCGATGAAGTGGTCTGATGTGCGTACACACCATCGTTCCAAAAACCGATCGGGTCAGAACGCGGTGACGTCAAACACACGACGTGCTGAATAAAACAAAGTTCAATGCTTCCAAGCATGCGCCGACTTGATTCTGAGCATGCGCAGGTTTTGAACCGATGCTTTTCTGTACTAACCATCGGTTTGGACCGATCGGGCAGCGGGCCATCAGTTCGATTTTAAAGCATGTTTTAAAATTTTGGACCGAAGGACAACAGACCGATGGGCTATACACACGGTCGGTTTGGACCAATGAAACTGAACCTCGGTCCATTCTCATCGGTTTTGTCCCACCGTGTGTACGCGGCCTAAGTGCAGCAATAATTTGCTAAATGTTGCACCTTCATTAAATGCAACCATATTGCTACACTTAGAGGCTCCTCTCTTCTCTTTTATACTCAGTTGTGACATGACGCTACTCTTATATCAAGACATCGCTTATATATCAAGGCAAAATGTATTAAAACATTTTGCTTGTCTTGCAAAATGCTCTCAAACCAAGTTACTCTCAAACCAAGGTTTTACTGTACTGTATTGGTTTAAAAAAATTTGTAACAAACTTGTATGCAGGTAAAATTGTAAACAGTATGAAATATATTTTATTTTCTACTCATAGGCAAGTTGTCACTGGAAACAAGCCATCTCTATACAACCATCACCACCTTTGTGGTTAAATTGTTAAAACTCCTTTCCTCCTGCAAAAAGGCAGTTGAGGATGCCAGTCACTGTCTCATAAAGGAGATCTGCACTTTGCAGATGGGTGTCAAGGGATGACTTGAGTCTGTTTGAGGTGTTAACATAACTGAAAAGAAATTTGAGGAACCGCTTACGATATCATGCCATCACTCAAAATATGTATAAGGATTTAAAAAAAAAACAAAAAAAACAATCTATTGTACTGAAGTATAATCAAATATGATTTGTTTGTCCTTTTTTTCATACAAATCGAGCTTTCTTTTTGTGGCATTTAATCACCACTGGGTTATAAAATTTAGTAAATTAGTAATTTTTCTTCCTAAATTTTGGCCAAAATTTATACTGCTACATATCTTTGGTAAAAATAACCCAAATCAGTGTATAATATTTGGTCTTTGTGAAAGTTGTAGAGCCTATAAGCTATGGTGCCAATCATTGCAAATTGAGTGTACACCTGATGTACTGACGGTCTAACTAATTTCTTGAGACTCTAACAAGCCAGGAAAGTATAAATACCCCCCAAATTAACCCTTTTTTGGAAAGTAGACATTCCAAGGTATTTAGTAAGAGGCATGGTGAGTTTTTTTCACGGTTTAATATTTTTTTTTCACAAAATTGTCATATTAACAGGTTATTTCTCTTCCATGTCATATGTATACTTACAACTACACCCCAAAACACATTCTGCTACTTTTCCTGAAAATGGTGATACCACATGTGAGACTTTTTCACAGCCTGGCCACATACAGGGAGCACTGTCAGGCATTCTAGGGACATAAATTACACATAATTTCCTGACAACCTATCATAATTTTGAAGGCCCTGGAGCATCAGGACAAAGAAAACACCCCAACATATATTCTATGAGGCCTAATGAGTCTTTTGAACACGTCATTTTTTTTCACACATTTTTGGAAAATGTGGAAAGAAAATAAAAATGCATTTTTCTACACATTTTTTACACATTTTTATGAGGATCTAATGAGGATCCACTAATAGGGTGGCACTGTTGAGTACTTTTTTATGGGCACTGTATTAGCACTAATGGGCACTTTAGTGGCACTGTAAAGCATAGATGTGGCACTGATGGGGCACAGATTTGGCACTGATGGGGCACAGATGTGGCACTGCTGGGGCACTGTAGAACACTGCTGGACTCAGATATGGCACTGCTGGGTACTGATATGGCACTACTGGGGCACATATGTGTGATGATGGGTCACTGTAGAGCACTGATGTGGCACAGATGAGGCACTTCCAAAAAACCTCAAGCAGCCTCATGCTGAAGCTTTTCCCTCCTCTGCTCACATGATCGGTGTGAGCAGCAGAGAGAGCTGGACATGACACTGGTTTGTTAACTGTGATCACGCCATCATTGGATGAAGCAATCACTGGGATTGGCCCTTTACCCCAATCCATGATGCCCCAGGTTCCCGAGAACCCAGCGAGCACGGACACTCCTGTGTGCACACCCGATTCTCGGAGGACACCATTGTACTCCCTCCCAGAAGTATCAGACCACGCTGTAGCTGTCATTTGGCAATGGCTCGGTCGGCAAGTGGTTAAATATACGTCAATATTTTAAATGCATTATGCATTTAAAATTATTAAAATGATTATTATTTACTGACTGAAAGTATATGACAAATTGAACTTGTGGTTTTTAGCCAATTTGTTTATATGAGGCCTAAGATTAATATAGCAGCTGTTCATAGGAAAGAGATAAAAGTTGAGGAGGCTTGGGTGTTTTTTATAGAGGTCTCCTGATGGTTTACCATTTTTCTAGCTATGTCCAGCTGATATGAGGCAAATCCAGAACATTCTGGAGGGATTTTACCTCCCTGCCGTGTGAGCCTTCATAGGCAGAGTACAAGTCCATAATTGGAACTACAGAAATGACTGGTTTGCTGAACTTCGTACCAATGAAACCTTCTAAACAAGATAAGCAGTACGTAATTTTATATTTTTTATGTGTTTTTCCAGCTCCCCGAACAGATTCTTGATTAAGTAGGTATACACAGCAACTTGTGAACAAGTATGTGTCCTTGAAAGTCTAAATTGTACAAATTACATCTTTTTTCTGATGTCCTCTCTATTAGTCACCACCTGAATTGCTTTACTTATAAACTGATCAAATTGCGTACTACCATTACGGTAAAAGCACAGAGTTCTTCTACCATTAAGTTAATGTGAAATATTAATTTAAATTAGAGAGATAGAGTCTACCCTGCACATTGGGCATACTAAAAGCTGAATACATTCAAAAAGAAAATGCTTTAGAACAGGATTTTCCACTTATCACCTGAATAGCCTGGGCTTAAAAGCTTTTGTAATGTATTACATAGGCACAGGCAAGTTTACATTTACTGAACAAACAGTTAGAACTGTTCACTGAAGGTATAATGCTCATTACAGATTTTCTTTTTAAAGTATACTTGTCATCCATACAGAGAGAAGGCTGCCATTTTGTATGTTAAGCCAGAGTCATGCTTATTCTTTCCTTAAGGGTCCTGTATTCCTAACTAAAGGGAAGTTTCATGTATGAAAGAGCAGTGGCATGCGACCCCTGCTTACACTTCACAGGACTCCAACCAACAGGAAAGTGAAGCAGGAAATCACCAACATCAGAGAAATTATCTCATGCAGATAATGTGCCTAGGTGTCACTTAAGGGGCCATTTCTGCTGCCCCCTCCTTTGGTTGCTGGCCCAGCAAGAGCAATGCTATTGAGCTGCATAGAGGACTGATTGTTCAGCATGGGCACTCTGGCCTCATGCCACCCCTTACCGAGTGCTGCGTGAGACGGTTCCTCCATTTGTCTCATTGGCTTCTTGTCCCCATTATCACTATCAACACATCACAGTGTGATAATAGTGTGCCTTTAATAAATATCCTGGACAACTTCCACTTAAAAACAAACTTTGGACAAAACTTTTTAGTAGCTGCCACGAGCTTGGGCATCCAGAGGTGAAAAGCAAATGCCCAGTGCGCATGCAGCCTAATGCTAAATTTAATAGCTAGGGTAAATGTTGAGAGCCACGCCAGAAAAATGTATTTGACTTTCTGACAGCTAATGAATCATGCTATGACGTTGAGCCCAGGTTCACACTGGGTACGTTTTGCTTCGATTTGAGATGCGATTTCACATGTGAAATCGCATCTCAAATCGGCGGCATTTGCCGGCAATTGTCGGCAATGACACCGTCCTAATAGGTGCGACGCTGCACCGATTTCAAAAAGTCGTTCCTGTACTACTTTTTGCGATTTTTGGCCGCGATTTACATTGACATCTGTTCAGAAACCTGCACAGATGTCTCTTAAATTGCGGCCGAAATCGGGACTGCCGGCGGGAGTGAAATCGTGCGAGTTCAGCTGAACTCGCACGGCTTCACTCCCGCAGCCCAGTGTGAACCAGGGCTGAATGAAAGATGTTCTAGATTTTATTGATGTCCGTTTCCTCAAGAAGGACGTTTTCGCTTATGTCTGTCCACGTGATGGGTGTATGACATACAGCAGTGGTCATCAACCCTGTCCTCAGGGCCCACTAACAGGCCAGATTTTATGTATTACCTTGGGGAGATGCAGACTAGAATACTGCAATCACTGAGCAGCAAATAATATCACCTGTGATGTATTTCAGTTATCTTGCAAAGCTGGCCTGTTAGCGGGCCCTGAGGACAGGGTTGATGACTACTGACATACAGTACAAGAAAATACATTTCCTTTTTGTGGACAAAGATATCATTAAAAAAAATCTTTAAAAAAAAATGATGTTTTGAATGAGAAAACAGTCAGTTTCAAAAAACATATGGGAAGTTTGAACAGTTCCTCATTCCATGCAAAACAAAAGAAAGGATGTTTAACTGGGTTTGCTCATTTAGGTATTTCCAGAGCAGATGGTGGGTAAAACAAAAGCAGAAATAGAGTTTTCACACCTAGTGCAATCAAGATTTATTTAAAAAAAATGTGGTTAAGTTGGTTGTATCCATATTAGCCTACTGCTTGCACCGAGTAGCAGAGAGTAGGGGCCAGATTCACGTAGAAGTGCGGCGGCGTAACGTATCGTAGATACGTTACACCGCCGCAAGTTTTCATCGCAAGTGCCTGATTCACAAAGCACTTGCAATGAAAACCTATGCCGGCGGCCTCCGTCGTAAAACCCGCGTAATTCAAAGGGGCGTGTGCCATTTAAATTATGCGCGCTCCCGCGCCGGACCTACTGCGCATGCTCCCTTTTGAATTTCCCGCCGTGCTTTGCGCGAAGTGACGTCATTTTTTCGAACGGCGACGTGCGTAGCGTACTTCCGTATTCCCGGACATCTTACGCAAGAAGGAAACATTTTTAAATTTCGACGCGGGAATGACGGCCATACTTTATACAGCACATACGTGTGCTGTGGAAAGTTAGGGCACCAAAAACGACGACTAACTTTGCGACGGGAAACTAGAGTAGCAGCGACGTAGCGAACGCGAAAAACCGTTGTGGATCGCCGTAACTCCTAATTTGCATACCCTACGCTGGTTTACGACGCAAACTCCCCCTAGCGGCAGCCGCGGTATTGCATCCTAAGATCCGACAGTGTAAAACAATTACACCTGTCGGATCTAAGGGCTATCTTTGCGTAACTGATTCTATGAATCAGTCGCATAGATACTCTGAGAGGTACGACGGAGTATCTGAGATACTCCGTCGTATCTCTTTTGTGAATCTGGGCCTAGGCCCCTAAAAAGTTTTTAAAAATGAACAGTTAGTCCAATTCAAAAAAATGATCTCAGACAGTAATCAACTATGGAATTGTGGCAAAAAAAGGCACACACATTGGGGGAATGAAGGATTTTAAATAGTTGGGTTTCAATCCTCTTGCAATAGAGAGCCTGCATGCCAGTTGTACTACTTGTACTAACTAACTACTTGTACTAAGAGGATATCAACTTGTTTGATGACAAGCCTGGATTTCACACATTTATAAATGTATTGGTCATAGTTTTATTTAAGACATCTTAAAGTTTTTATTGCACTTGGAGAATTCTATCCCTGGAATGATTTTGTGGTTATTAGCAGAAGATCTTTGGCTTTATCATCTTTTAGCTAAATGTTAGTGTGCACGAATATTATTTTTTATACACTAACTGTGATAATCTCCATGCTTCCATAAATCTCCCCTCTGTTCAGGTGAATTCCAGCACCCCTTGAGAACTTACTCAACACCAAAAAAAATGTCTTATAGGCTTTCCTCAAGATTCTGATCTATGTACTTTCTAAGAGGCCCACTGATTTCTGCCAAGGTGTTGTCCTGGGGGCATGTTTACACAAGAGGCAATCATTTCCAGGTTAACTATGCCCTGAAATAGGTGGACCAATCCCCTTATTAATGGTTGTTATGGATCTCTAGAGAATAAAGAAAGTCACTGATGCTACAAGACTAATATACTGTATACACTCACCAACCACTTTATTAGGTACACCTTGCTAGTACCGGGTTGGACCCATTTTGCCTTCAGAACTGCCCTCATTCTTAGTGGCACAGATTTAACAAGGTGTTGGAAACATTCCTCAGAGATTTTGGTCCATAGTGACATGATAGCATCACGCAGTTCCTGCAGATTTGTCGGCTGCACATCAATGATGAGAATCTCCCGTTTCACCACATCTCAAAGGTGCTCTATTGGATGAGATCTGGTGAGTGTGGAGGCCATTGGAGTCCAGTAAACTCATTGTCATGTTAAAGAGACAAGTGGTGAGATGATTGGAGCTTTGTGACATGGTGCATTATCCTGTTGGAAGGAGCTATCAGAAAATGGGCACACTGTAGTCATAAAGGGACAGACATAGTCAGCAATGGAACTCAGGTAGGCCGTGGTATGTAAACAGTGCTCAATTGGTACTAAGGGGCCCAAAGTGTGAAAATACCCCCCACACCATTACACCAACAGCCTGAACCACTGATGCAAGGCAGAATATGTTGTTTATACCAAATTCTGGCCCAACTTCACCGATTTTATGGAAGCAGCTGGGGATATACACCTCAGAGTGTAATAGTTGGAGGATTTTATCATTTAATATTCACAATTGAATTGGAGTCCGATTGATTTTTGGAAATAGTTGATTGGCGTCGCATGTGGTCTGGAAGGATTGAGCTAAATGAGGAAGGATTCCCTCCATTATATGCCTGGTGGTCACTTTGTGGCCAGAGATATCTGGTGAGCACATTTGTATGTCACTTCGGGTGAAGCACTTTTTGTCTTTTCAAGATTAAAGCACACTACACTTTAGGAGGCATGGTGTTGGAGAAATACTACATAGAAAATGTACATCACTAAACTGTTCATTGTTTATGCACATGCATGTGTATGCTGGAATGTTCTGACATTTAAAATAATGGTGTATTAATATTACACTCATGATATGTTGGGTGATTTATACATTTTTTTACGCCCATCTGTTCACTATTTCATGTCTTATTAGTTTTTACAAATTTTTGGTGCAGCATTATAACTACTATTTGATTCTATAATTGGCGCCGGTTCTCATTTTCTTTTTATTCATTGAAATACTCAGACCAGCCTTGTCTGGCACCAACAACCCTGCCACATTCAAAGTCACCTAAGTCCTTTTTCTTCCCCAATCTGATGCTCGGTTTAAACTTCAACAAGTCGTCTTCACCATTTCTAGATGCCTAAATGCATTAGGTCAATGCAATTTAATTGGCTGATTAGCAATTTGTGTTACCAAGCAATTAAACAGGTGTACCTAATAAAGTAGCCGGTGAGTGTATATAAACAAGTTAGTAAAGCATTATCCCTGTATAAATGTTAATAGGATGGTGCTGATAAGATTCCCCCCCTTCCTCCTTCCTATTTCCCCTTGTTACACATTGCAACAGGCTTGTTTTAGTATGTAAAGTGTAACAAAAAAAGACAGACTCTGACTTTCTGCAAAGTAACCGGTACAGCGGTTTTCATAAACGTTCCCTAATGTCTCTACAAAAATACTTACAACAACGTTTGTCTCTGAAGTATCGTCACATAATGAGAATGTATTTATAGCTTTGCTTAACCTTCAGTTACTCCGAAAATCTGACTTTAACTCAAGATCAAAGAGGGAAAAAAATGACTGCAAAAAACATGTCCTTATTTAGCATATTATAAGTGCCTGCAGCACTACAGCGCTGGTGTGATTCCTGACAAGGAGAGTAACAAACGCAGTTTGATCAGCTCCGGAGTGGTTATGCTGAAGGCAAAAGATTCTCCTCTGCTTCTCTCTCTCACCATCTCACTCCACCTCTGTTACACTCTCTCCCTTACGTTATTCATCTAGTATCTAGTTCCCTCTCACCAACCCCTCCTTTCCCTCCCACCACTCTCTATTCCACTTTCACCTTATACTCCCAACCAGTCTTTTTCCCATTTTCTCTCTCTGCCGCTAACTGTCTTATACCCTATTTCCTATTTACATTCACATTCCTCTCTCAATCTCCCGCTTCCCCCACCCTACTATCTCTATTTCCCCCTTTCTCTTTCTTAGCATCTTTGCCCTAACAACTTTTGCGACCACAGCAAAACTTTGCAAGTCCAAATTTAAAACGCCCCTTGCTTAAAGCGGGGGTTCCGTAGGTTTTCATTTTTTTTTTTTAAATCCCTTGGGCGCTCTTACCTTTCTAAAACAGCCACTCGTGTCTCCCACTATTATAGTCGCCCGCATTGTGTTTGGCCCGTAAACGATAGTTTATAAAATTCCTCGATTGACGTTTCCATCTTCAGTGTGGGCACTCTGAAGCCCAGCAGGATGTGTTTCCGGGATGAGGTGAATGCTGACTACCCAGCATTCACCGCTCTATCCCGCGCATGTGCAGTGTTGACGGCAAACCTTTAGTTATATCTACCCGCCAACCAATCTGCAAGTTAATTTCCTCTCCTAGATTATCCCCTCTCAGACCTCTTTTTTGCCCATCTCATCTCTCTCTTCTATATGTCTTTTTGTTATTATTATACACGATTTATACAGTGCAGACAGTTTGCGCAGCGCTTTAGGGCAGTAGGGCAGACAGTACAATTACAATACAAACCCATACAGGAAGAACCGAAAAGCCCTGCTCATTAGAGCTTACAGCTTACAGTCAATAAAGGGTAGTAAACTTTGGGGAATGAGCCGATAAAAATAAAATAAAAGAACAGTTGTTAGGTGGAGGCAGGGTAGGTTTTTCTGAAGAGAAAAGTTTTCAGGGATCACCTAAAAGTAGATAGATTTGGAGATAGTTTAACAGATCGGGGTTAGGGTATTCCAGAGGATGGGAGAGGCTCAGGAAAAGGTAAATATCACCAATGGGACACAGATGGCAAAAATAAACCTTACAAGGTTTATAACAATCCTTCACAAAAAAATAAACTATTCCTATAGTTCTACTTTAAAGCCGAACCCTAGGTTTCCTTTGACTCTAAATAATTCATTTGGACCAAACTATTTGCCTCACTAACAGATGGACCCACTTCCTGTCCTGTTCCTGGGAACAAAATCGAGCTGGGCTGAGCACTGCTCAGCCACAGTAAGCCTTGTATATCATCAGGGCATGCAGGGCTTCCTCTGATTGGCTGATGTTGAGAGGGAGCAGTTGACTTCACAATCTTCACCTCAGCTAGTCAGAGGAAGCCTTGTATTCATTGTCCAAACATATAAAAAGTACAATGCTTCCTTGTAAATGGTTTAGCAGTGCTAAGCCCGACCCAATTTTGTTCCAGGAGTGGGATGGGAAGTCCTGGAGGCGAATATGGGAGAATTAGGTTGGTATTTTGAGACTAGTCTAGTGATGGGGCTGAGTTGTGGATAGCTTTGAAAGTTATTGTTAGTGTTTTGAATTTAAATTGTTGGGTGAGTGGCAGCCAATGGAGGGATGGGTAGATAGGGGTAGAGACGTTGAGCGGTTTGTAGGGTGGAGTCCGGCAGCAGTATTCATGATGGACTGAAGGGGGATAGTATATTTAAAGATAAGCCAATGAGGAGGGAGTTGCAGTAGTTGAGGCGAGAGATAACCAGTTATACTTTTGCTTCCTAAATTTGGCAACCTCTGTTTAGTCTCCCCTTCTTCATTCCTGTTCACTCCATCTCCTCCTGTTTTGACTTATCCTTTACATTATCCACTCTCCCCTTGTCCCTACTTTTTCCTAGCTCCCCTATAACTCACTGGTATTTCTTCTCTCTGTCTACCATCTCACATTTGTCCCCCCCCCACCCTCCTCTTCATTCCCCCTTTTTTTTTAATTTTCTGAAATTGTAGCGCGGCCATAGAACTACACAACACCGTAATTGATATTTTAGGCTTGTGGGCACTTTAATTCTCTAAAAACAATTTAATTTTCTCTAAAACCATTAGGTTCCCTTTTCCCAAACCACAAATCTGTGAGTACTCCGCTAAGTTCACCAACATTTCAAACACAGCGTCTGCAGCCTGTCATTAATTTCCTTTACACAGCTAATACAGTTCAGCAATGTCTGCCGTTATCCACATGTAACATCAATTTATCTCCTAATTGCTCTCAATTTATTGCTTATCATGCTAAACATCCCTCCAGATATTCTCCCTTCATGCTAGGTCGCAAATTACAAGTGGAACAAATGACTCCAAATAATGTTATATATTAGATATAATTTAAGAGTGACCCTAAAAAAATCCAATTTTCTGAGAAGGATAATGTCTCCAGTAGTATTTTTTCTCCTGATGTTGTAGTTTAGCTTTTACTGCCTATAATAAAAATTATATTTCTGTCCATTCTTCACAATGTTCTGCTTGTATCATTACGGTTGCTCCTTTTATGTTTTTTTACATGCTAAAATATACAATTCTGTGCCCCTTAAAAAAAAGTTTACAGACTGGAACCTCAACACTTAGCTTGAGCAAGAACATAGGGGATTGTAAATCACATATTCAGAATGCCATTGGAAATTCTGTTAGTTTAGAAGTGGGGTCTGATAGAATCTTCAGTCAAACAGCTAAATATACAGATGAAAACTATGGAAGCGTTTTACCTGCCAATATTTTTTTATATAGTACAAAGCTATATTGTTGCATTGAACAAACAAAAAAGAGAATGACGCAAAAGTTGGTACAAAGACACACCGTGACTGATGAAAAAGGTGTCAGAAAACATTCATTACAAATCCTGGATAAATCAAATACAGGTTGTAAAAAAACACAACACAGTTCATAAAGTCCATGCTATGGCAACACTAGTGGCAGCTAGTGAAGAGTGAAGCAATTCTCTGGAAGACAAATGAACAGCAAGGTGCGCCAAACTAAGTGTAGCAAGTTAGGTCAAACAAGGATTTAGTAAAATCATCAGCCAAATGGCTACTCACCTAGTATAAAAATCAACGAGCATGTAAATGAGAGGAGTCTTTGGACACTCAGGGAAGCACCGGGATGTGTCACAGCGGGTTCAGCGATGTTTCGGCAGGGAAGATGGATTAGCCGGCCAGGACCCTGCCTTAAGGTATTGAAACCAGCGTGAAACGCACTCGGAGCTGAACCTGACGTGACATTACGACTTTGGAGATCTGATGAAAAAGCTTTGAAACGTGTCATCTGACACCTCTTGACGTCACGTCCGGTACAGCTCTGAGTGCATTCCACGCAGGGTCCTGGACGGTTAAATCCATCTTCCCTGCCAGAACATCCTGGGGCTTCCCTAAGTGTCCACGGCTTGGCCCCTGTTCCAGTGAAGGGAACTCTTAATTCGTCAGAAAACCAAGACATTTTGGACAATTTTTTCTTTTTTTTTTTTTTACCAAAAATATGTAGAAGAATACATATCGGCCTAAACTGAGGAAAAAAATGTTTTTATATATTTTTGGAGGATATTTAATATATTTATTATAGCAAAAAGTTAAAAATATTGCTTATTTTTCAAAATTGACGATTTTTTGTTTGTTTAATAGTGCAAAAAATAAAAACCACAGAGGTGATCGAATACCACCAAATGAAAGCTCTATTTGTGGGGAAAAAAGAATGTCAATTTTGTTTGGGTGCAACGTCGCACGATTGCGCAATTGTCAGTTAAAGCAACGCAGTGCTGTATCGCAAAAAGTGATTTGGTCAGGAAGGGGGTAAATTCTTCCAGGGCTGAAGTGGTTAAAAAACAAATGTCAGGATCGTCATTTTCCATTTAATAAATATACCTCTCTGCGACTCTAAACCTGGTCATAGACACAGGCAAGTTGATGGAGGAATGCACCATGCTGGAACATTGTCAGAATTATGGATGAGCTCCAGCGTGTTTGCATGGTACATGTGCAGAGCCCGCCAGGAAGTCTGCACGGCGCTGCGCTAATCACAGCCAGGGAGACATTTCCCAATGCTCGGCTGCAGAGATCGGGAAATGTCTCCCTGGCTGTGATTAGTGCAGCGCCGTGCAGACTTCCTGGCGGGCTCTGCACGTGTACCATGCGAACACGCCAGAGCTCATCCTTAGTCAGAATACACTAATCAGGGATTGCAGCCAATTGGCTGCAGCCATTAATAGACATAAGTTCACCAGCATGTCCCTTGGCTTAACTTCTGTTAATCACAGATGGCCACACCCTGATCACATTTTGACTGGTCCCTGTTGAACTGGACAAATGTTGATCCATCTATGGCCAGCTTCAGACATTAAAACTATAACCTTGCATATCAATCTGTAATGTCTACAGAAAGTGTTGTGTTCTTGCAGCCACCAATCAGATGACATCTTTCAGACTCTAGCTGTCATTCTGAAATCGCAGGTTTTAATTTAATTGGCAGCTGTAAGAAAGTAATGACAGTTTTCAGTACGGACACTGATCCATGAGACCTCAGGTCTGTAACACTAATCACCTAATGCCATCTCCAATTGATCATTTCCTGCATCTGTTTCTTCCCGATCAATAACAGGTGAGTTAGTACTGCATCTCATCTTATCCCAGCCTCATTTTTTGTGACCTACTTCAGTGGTTTGGTGATAAACATAGTGGTACCAGGCCAGAATTAAGTTGGTCATTCCGGTTTTCCTTGTAAATGCTCCTGCATTGACTGCCAAATATGCACAAAATACAACTCAAAGCTCTAACCTGCAAAACTCCCACCAAGGCCTCTCCGTCATACATCTTCATGCTGATTTCCAGTAATTCTCTCAAGCACAGCTCACTTTCTGCAAATTACTTATTCACCATCGAGTTGCCTCTTCACACTGTCACCTTCAAGACCCTTCATGTACCTCTTCTCTAGAGTTACCTCTCAACCTTTCAAATGCACTTAAAATTGAATTTTTATTTGCACATAGTTGGCTGTTGGAAGAAATTTGTATCACTGGTGCAGGAGTACTGTATATTCTTGATCCTACATGTTTGATGTTCAGAGTAGCCACAGTATTGTATATAGGTAGCACCTGGGAAGAAGAGGGGGGTTGCTTACATCAAACATTACACATGCAAGCTGTAAATGGACCAATGCTATCTGGTGAGTTAGCGCTCAGATCCCTGCCAGCTCCCCTTATGATAGTAATGGAGTCCAGACAAGCTGGAAAACATGATCTGTGAATTCCTACCTGTTACAAGGAAACTGCATCGTCCTGATCCAGCTTCATTGGTTATACTACAGTTGTAAGTGCCGTAATGCTCCTTGGCGTGAATAGTGACGGTCAGCTCTGTGTAATCTTGAGAGTCAAACTGTCCCTTATCTAGCAGCTTGTTCCCCAGTCTCCATTCATACATGAGAACTTTGTTTGGATACGCCCGCAAGACTCTGCAGCTCATGGTGACGCTGGCCCCAAGGCCTTTCCTTATTTCCTGAAAGGTGGGCTCTACAGCAGGTGGGTCTGAAAAATAAAATAAAAGACATGTTAGAAGGTCTGTCTGTGAACTCATAACATTTCCAAAGAAATAATGAACTATAGGAAACTGGAAGATATTCTTGTGACCCCAGCTATTTAAACCAACCTCCAGGAGGGGTATCCGTTCTAGTCTGACTGCTAACCAATAGCCCATAGGCATAGAACCTGAAATTCAGCAGTGACCTCTTGGACTTGACAAAAGTATTTTTCTTTCTCCCATAAATTTTTATTGAAGTCAAAAAACAGATAAGTGTTTACAATTCGAATATCATGTACATCATGCAAATGTCCTTAAAATCATACCATGTACCAGGATTTTTTTTTTATCTGTGGATCAATATGTAAGGATAATGCAACCGAATAATGTTGTAGCTCCATGTAAGCCATTAACCACTTAAGACCCGGACCATTATGCAGGTTAAGGACCTTGCCTCTTTTTGCGATTCGGCACTGCGTCACTTTAACTGACAATTGCGTGGTCGTGCGACGTGGCTCCCAAACAAAATTGGCGTCCCTTTTCCCCCACAAATAGAGCTTTCTTTTGGTGGTATTTGATCACCTCTGCGGTTTTTATTTTTTGAGCTATAAACAAAAATAGCGCGACAATTTAAATAAAAATCAATATTTTTTACTTTTTGCTATAATAAATATCCCCAAAAAATATATAAAAAAATATTTTTTTTCCTCAGTTTAGGCCGATACGTATTCTTCTACATATTTTTGGTAAAAAAAAAAATCGCAATAAGCGTTTATTAATTGGTTTGCGCAAAAGTTATAGCGTTTACAATAAGGGGATAGTTTTATGCCATTTTTTTTAATAAGTTTTACTAGTAATGGTGGCAAACAGCGATTTTTTTTTCACAACTGCGACATTATAGCAGACACATCGGACACTTTTGACACATTTTTCGGATTATTCACATTCATACAGCGATCAGTGCTATAAAAATTCACTGATTACTGTGAAAATGACAATGGCAGTGAAGGGGTTAACCACTAGGGGGCGCTAAAGGGGTTAAGTGTGTCCTGTCCTGTGTTTTCTACTGTAGGGGGGCGTGGCTGGACGTGTGACGTCACTGATAGTCGTTTCCTATGACAGGGAACAGACGATCAGTGACAAGCCACAGAGAAGAACAGAGAAAGTTTGCTGTGATGTGTGGGGTTTGAACACTTTTATCAATAAAAGGCAACCGAGAAGGTTTTTCCAGAGTGCGGCTGTCCAAACATTTCTTTCTACAATTAGTGGGGTGAGGTGCCATCTAATGAGCAATTGGTAATTGACTTCTGCAGTCCTTGAAGACATCTAAGAAGTGTGTGCAAAATATAGAATTGTAGATTTTTGAGTCTCTGAGAGTTCCTTACGGAGATCCTTCTCCCATTTGCGCAAAAAGGTAGGCTGACCTGTGGTGGAAAGGGATTGCAAAGCTTTGTAAAAGTAGGAGAGAGGCCTCTCGATTGGATGGTCTTCTACAAAGGCAACCTCTATTTGTGTTAGGTCTGTGATAGCTCGAAGGGGCTTTGGAAGAGATTGCACAAAAGCTGAAAGTTGGCAGTATTTCCAGTAATACAAGGGCGCACCAGTAGAAGGACCTACAAGGTCGGAGAATGGAACAATTCCCTGAAGGAGTAGTTACGTGATGCAGCAGGGATGCATTCCCCAGAGACCAAGTGCGACTGGAGGGATATGTGTTCCCAGGGGGGAAGTAATTATGACCGGCTATTCCTGTTCCAACATGACTGCGCACCAGTGTACAAAGCAAGGTCCATAAAGACATAGATAAGCGAGTTTGGGGTGGATATGAAGTCCATGCTAAAATTAAATGCTAAACATGTTGAAATAAACTTGACAGCTGCTGCCAAGAATTTTTTTATTGATATCTTCATCTGCTACAGAGAATATTTTTGATACACTGTAATGAATCTGCGTGACACAGCGCTTAGTGTTATAAATATACAGCATCTAATGTGCAAATATAAAAAATCCATACTAAAAATAAAGTGCTATTGGTGCTAAATCAATGACTAACTGCTATAAAAATAACAAAAAAAAAATATGAACAAATGGCAATGTAAACCTATCACACAGCGCTTAGCGCTATAAATATTACTAATGTACAGATGGCAACTATTAATAATAAATATCACTAAGAATGGTGCCAATAGAATAAATCTATGTGCAGGCACATTGCATATAATGTACAAATAGGCAGACAAGTTCTGCACATCCAGACATGCAAGATGCTTAGGGCCAGATTCACAGAAGAAATACGCCGGAGTATCTACTGATACTCCGGCGTGTTTTCAAATTTGCCGCGTCGTATCTTTAGTTTGAATCCTCAAACCAAGATACGACGGCTTTTGGCTTCGATCCGACAGGTGTACGGCTTCGTACGCCTTTGGATCGTAGGTGTAATACTTCGGCGCCCGCTGGGTGGAGTTTGCGTCGTTTTCTGCGTCGGGTATGCTAATTAGCTGTTTACGGCGATTCACGAAGGTACGCGCGGCTGTCGCATTCTCTTACGTCACCGCTAGTCGGCTTTTCCCGACGTATAGTTAAAGCTGCTATTTCTTGGCCTATCTTTAGACTTGCCATGTTAAAGTATGGCCGTCGTTCCCGCGTCGAATTTAAATTTTTAAATTTTTTTTGCGTAAGTCGTCCGTGAATAGGAAAGGACGTAACTCACGTCGACGTTCAAAACATGACGTCGGTGCGACGTCATTTCGCGCAAAGCACGGCGGGAAATTTCAAAACGGAGCATGCGCAGTATGTTCGGCGCGGGAACGCGCCTAATTTAAATGATACACGCCCCATTTGAATTAGGCGGGCTTGCGCCGGACGGATTTACGCTATGCCGCCGCAAGTTTACAGGCAAGTGCTTTGTGAATCAAGCACTTGCCCGTAAAACGTGCGGCATGGTAACGTGAATGCAATACGTTACGCCGCCGGAATTCTACCTGAATCTGGCCCTTAGTTTCTCCTCCTCACAGTGCAAAAGTTCACATAAGGTGAAAAAAAGCATTAAAGTATCACTAAAGGCAAAGCCTATTTTTAGTTTTGGATAGAGTGGAGAGGGATTAGAACACCTGTCAGTTTTTATTGCTGTCTGTGCCCTCTTTAGGGAGATTCACCCTCTCTATTTGTCCTGTTTACCGTTATCATTTAAAGTAAAAGAAAATCCCAGATTTCGGATTAAAATCAGAAATAGCAGAAATAGAAGGAAATATTCTAATGGGGACACTGGCACTACCTCACTTCAGAGTGATTTCCTCTCACTTCCTGTGTTGGCTATGTGACAGGAAGTGAAGGAAAATCTCCCCTCTCTGACCAGCACTCTATCCAAAATGAAAAGTTTTTCCTTTATGACACTTTAAGCTCCTTACCCCCAGAAGGATTTACCCCCTAACGACCAGGCCTTTTTTTTATTGCAATAAGGCACTGAGTTACTTTAAAGGGGTTGTAAAGGTTTGTTTTTTTATTTTCTCAATTGGTTCCTTTAACCACTTAAGACCCGGAACTTTAGGCAGCTAAAGGACCCGGACAGTTTTTGTGATTCGGCACTACGTCGCTTCAACTGACAATTGCGCGGTCGTGCGACGTGGCTTCCAAACAACAATGGCGTCCTTTTTTCCCCACAAATATAGCGTTCTTTTGGTGGTATTTGATCACCTCTGCGTTTTTTTTTTTTTGCGCTATAAACAAAAATAGAGCGACAATTTTGAAAAAAATTCAATATTTTTTACATTTTGCTATAATAAATATCCTCCAAAAATATATATAAAAAAAATTATCCTCAGTTTAGGCCGATACGTATTCTTCTACCTAATTTTTCTACCTATTTTTTATATCGGTTGGTTTACGCAGCACTTAACAAAATGAAGGCAGACATTACAGTTACATTACAATTTGGTACAAGAGGAATCAGAGGACCCTGCTCGTTAGCTTACAATATGTAGTCTTTTTATTTTTTATTTTTTTACCAAAAATATGTAAAAGTGTACGTTGATTGGTTCACGCAAAAGATATAGCGTCTACAAAATAGGGAATAGATTTATGGCATTTTTTTTTCCACTTTTTTATCCATCAATATTTTTACATTTTATTTCTATATATATTTTTTAGCATTATTATGTTTTGCTCTCAGGTATTATATAATTTTTATTAATTTTATTGTTTATTTTTATTTTTTATTCATTATTTTTCTTTGAATATTTTTTCTTTTGGGTAATGAAGTAATTTTATTTTGAGCAATGAAGAGGTTAAGGTTTTTGGGTTCGCAGAACATGCCTCCCCTTTCCCCCCCCCTGCCCCTCGTCCCCGCCCCTCGTTGATGTTGGTATATAGTGAATGTTCTGAGAGCCATGAGCGCTGTTTTTTTATGTCTCATTGGTACTTCCGGGTACTATCTTTCTTGCAGATCTGGACTCTCCCACATACACCCTCCAAGGGAGAGATTAGTAACCTCCTGAAGTTCTAATGGTTCTTATATTTAATTATACTACCATTGTTTAGCGACAGTGTATTTTGTTAATTTTGTTTGGGAGCCACGTCGCACGACCGCGCAATTGTCAGTTAAAGCGACGCAGTGCCGAATCACAAAAAGTGGCCCGGTCTTTTAGCAACAAAATGGTCCGGGGCTGAAGTGGTTAAGATCCTATGGCTCCTCTGCATGCATTACTCTACCTCGGATTCCCTAAAAGCGAGGTTGGCACCCCATAGCCCACCCGGACTCACCTCCTAACTCCACCACGCAGGTTTGCCACGCCGAGGTCTGCCCAGTACCCCCCTTAACCCTCTCTTCCCCTTCAGCTATACTGCACGCTCCTCCCCCTCCTTGCCTTCTCCATCCCCCTCTCTTTCTCTCTTTTCCCCATGTCTACTCTTTCTTAGGGCTCTTTCACACGGGGTGGATCAGTGATGATTGCGAAACTGGGCGAGATTGGGTGTCAGCGGATGTTCATCCGCTGACAGCCGCAATCTCATAGGCAGTGCCGATCCTGACCTCCCTGGGGCCCTAAGCAAAAAATGACATGTCACATTAAAGTCGAGAAGCGAGGGGGGGGGGTTCTGCTGTCGGAAATTACATCTTACATTAAGTGAGAAGCAGGGGGTGCTGACTTCTTACCTCTTCTCCCATGCAGCCAGCAAGTTGAGAAGCGGGGTGAGGGGTCAAAAATGACTTCTCACCAGGCAGGGCCTCTAGTAATTTGGGGGGCCCTCCGGAGCTTTGCAGGGCCCTAAGCGACTTGCATAGTGAGCCTATAGGGCGGATCGGCCCTGCTCATAGGGACCAATGTATGTCCCTTTTTCATCCGTACACGGATGGATGAAAAAGCAGACATACGGTCCGCCCGTGTGAAAGAGCCCTTACTCCCCACTCAGATGTATTTCTACCCGGCTCTATTGTTTTGCTTGGCGATACGTATGGACTCCCACTGTATGATCCTGAGTGACGGCTACATGCACTCCCATTGGAGATGTCTCCTGAAACATGCTATGTGATTTACATTGTATTGCTCTCTGTATTGAACATCTGCTCACTATTCATGTTAAGTTATTTCATTGTCAAACATATTAATAAAAACATATTTGACTCTAAATAAAGCTTCTGAGTACATTATGTCAGTTTGTTGTGTTACTTTAGTTGATGGCTGGCCTGTATAGGTATTGTGTATGTAGTTCTATTTGTGAGACGTCGGGAGGTTTGCTAGCGTCCGCCCAACACCTCCTTGATTGATTCCCAGACAATACATTGCAATTCCCTTGTAACAGCCAACAGAAGCTTTGGGGCTTAACTCCTCGCCACGCTTGTCACAGACCTGCTTAAATACTTTCAGAGAACACCAAGAAGTGCTTATACTTCTAAATGAAACTTCTCAAATCAATTAGTGGGTGGTAGTGTACCAGCTGATGACTTTTCTTTTGTCTGGAAGCCATGGTTGTAATAAGTAACATTAATTTAAAAAGCTCACACTTTGCAGGTCATTAATCTCTGCCTGGCATTGTACTCTCCTCTAGGAAGACAGGAGAGGCCATCCAGACGATTCGAAAATGACTTTCTTTATCTTCTTTTCCAGGCCAAAAAAAAAAAAGAAAGTAAGCTGTAAAAGTTCAAGCGCAGGTTAATGCATCTGAGGAGGCATAAAGTCTACAAGTTTGTGCCGGCTTGGTACTGGTAATAACGCATTACTGAATGCCTTTTCCATCCATGGAGGTTGGATGGACCCCAGATAAAAATTAATAAATAAATAACACAATGCAATCTGGCACTGGAATGCTTTGTGTGCCGTATACAATGACAGCTGAGAAATGGAAGGCAAAGAATTACGGCATCAGGAAAATGCTACATTTGGACATAAAAAGGACCATGAAATGAACAGAATGTTTGTAAAGAACCCGGCTATGTATAATATCCAATTCGTTTTACAACCATATTATCTGTTCTTAGCAAAGTATTGCACAGTAGAGGGGTTTAGGTAGCCAGTGGAAAAATGACTGTCCTTTCATTTCTTTAAGGAAAATAAAAGTTAGAAAAAAGTAGTAATATAGCAAGGTTATAAAAAAGTCCATGATGCTCAGCCCTGTCCTATTACTGCAGATCCAGCTAAAAGCACAAAAAGAAAACCTAAGGCAACTTTATATTCTAGAAAAAAAAAATACTTGCTCCTACATAGGGCAGTCAACACTTTAAATTTAAATTAAACAGAGATACCAATGATGTTTTCCTATAGAGATTTGACAACTACACACTATATCCTATAGGTATCTCCAGCGTTTGACTACACACCTGTAGCGCTACCCCCGAAGGAGCCGCTGGTTGTTGTTGGGATTGGCGTATTAAGTTACCTTAGTGGTGTCCAGGGGTGTATTTGATGAGTAGAGTAGTGAGCGAATGTCCAGTCAATGAATAAAGGGTTTTCAAATGCTTCATTTCCAGGCCCAACACGGCTAACATCAACATCAAACAGGGAGAAAAGGTTGATGAAGCAAGAGAGAGAACTTTGCAGTATCAGGCCTGAATATGAACCGAGCAATCCTGCTCTCAGTAGTATCAATTGCAATTCGTCGCCACTCTAGCCAGAGTGGGTGAAGTGCCCCCGGACAGACTCCTGTCACGAGCCTGGCAACCGAAGTGTCACTTTAGGTTTTCTGGGAGGAACAGGCCTCTGCCACAGACCTGGCTCTAGGGCCTCTGCCACAGGCCAATTACTTGAATGAGCTAAATGAACAGATTGAGATTGAGCGAATCCTCCCAGTAGATTAGGCATATGTAACCGGATGACAGCAATAGTGTACCTGCCAACATTCCGGTCACCAGATCCCCGATGGTTAGTTCAAGCCCTGTTGGACAACCTGCCTCCGGGTTCTCCTCAAGCCGATCCCCCAATCGAGCGGCACCCAGCCTGGGATTTTCTCAATAGATGGGGGGACCCAGTAAGTCACTGGGGCCCCTTTCAGCAACATGGAGCTTCGCATAGCGTAATACCCTGGCCTGGTAGGCCATCACCGGGGTCAGTTGGTCAGTTGGATGCGCACACCCTAAAGGTGGGTGCCGCACCTGGAACCCACGAAGAAGAACCAAGGAAAATGGCGTCTGCCACAGATATACTACTCCCCAGCATGCTCTGCGAGGGAAAACTCCTCTAATTGGCTGCTGGGGAAATATGGCTCTGCCAGAACCCCTCTAGCGCCACCTGTCGCCCAGGGGTGGAACCAACACCCCTGGAGTGCAGACTGACCTACAGGACAGTTCAGGAATGACAGCAGCCCAAATTTAACAAATTCCGAATGGGAGCAAGATAACTCTCCCATTCCCCACTAACTTTAGCGTAGTGCCCATACTGAAATTAAGGGGGCGCTACACACCCATTTGTATACAATTCAATGCAATAAAAGGAAATATGATAGTAACAATAAATATCTACAACAATGTAGGAACTGGAACAGGATTAAATGCATAAGCATTTAAAGCGGAGTTCCACCCTAAAAAAAAATGTGATCACCAGCTTCTTTTTAATTTAAAGTAAAACATTTAAAAAAAAATTCTTGCCTGCAAATAGCTGTTACTAGGCAGATTTCCTAATCTGCCTAGTTCCTCGTCCGCGGTTGATCTACTTCCTCTCCTAAGTCGTCTAGCCTCCTGGGAAAAGAGTGGCATCATTTCCGAGTAGTCTGTGGGCACTACAGTGCCGAAATATTGCATTATTTCCGCCCTTTGCCATGGCAACGGTACAAACTAACGGCGATACGAGCGCCGTTTGACTGCGCATGCGAGAGATCGGGAGGTGCATGCTGGTTACCCAGTAAGAAAAGTCAACTGGGCTTCCCATGTCCTTTGCTATCATGGAAATGGGCACAAGAACGCTGAGCAGATATCTGGTAAGTTTTTGGACTGATTTATTTACAAATCGGGAGTTATTGATATGTTTTAGAGGTTGTTTAAAGTAATTAATTTTAGATTGCAAAAAAATGTTTTAAATATTATGCCCGGAACCCCGCTTTAATGTAAAGAGTAACTCATTAAAAAAGATCATAAAAAAACCAAAATAGTCCAAAATGATAAACAGCGCTAATAGTTATTGGTTAAAATGTCCAACTTCATAAAGGCATTCATTGGTAACAGATTTTTAAATCAATAAGTGAAGACAGTCTGTGAAGGATCCTACACCTCTTCCCAGAAAAAACACCACACGTGGGGCACACTCCCCTTCGGGGTACTCACTCACCAGAGGGCCAGTTAATAAAGGCAATAAGAGGTATCTTTCACTGGATCGTCCGTTACTTTAGCTGGGGTCAGAGAGGGTATATACTCCACATAAAAAATACAAGAGAGTACCAAATAGTGTAATCCCGTTTAATATTCTTTAAAACAGCAGTACCCTCCACAACATGTAAGACACCCGCTCCGAATGCACGCACCATTAGTAGATGAAAACAAGCAGAGGATAGGATAGTGGCAGTGTCTTCCTAATGGTGTCCAATTCCCCAGAGGATACGGGGGCGGGATTACAACGGCGACCCGGAAGTGACGTGTGCGCTCCATGTGTGCGCTCCACTGGCTGTTAATCCAGTAAGGAGTCTTACGCGCTGTGCTGACTACTATCCTGAGAAATTCTGTCCACAGAGACTATTAGTCGTGCACTAATGAGACCAAAGTTGAACTTTTTGGCCTAAAAGCAGAATGATGTGTGGCGAAAAACGTAAACTGCACATCACCCTGAACATACCATCCCCACCGTGAAACATGGTGGTGACAACATCATTTTGTGGGAATGCTTTTCTTCAGCAGGGACAGTGAAGCTGGTCAGAGTTGATGGGAAGATGGATGGAGCCAAATACAGGGCAAAAGACTTGAGACTAAGGTGGAGATTCACCTTCCAGCAGGACAATGACCCTAAACATACAGCCAAAGCTACAATGGGATAGTTTAGATCAAAGCATATTCATGTGTTAGAATGGCCCAGTCACAGTCCAGACCTAAATCACATTGAGAATCTGTGGCAAGACTTGAAAATTGCTGTTCACAGACGCTCTCCATCCAATCGGACAGAGCTTGAGATATATTGCAAAAAAATGGGCAACAATGTCCCTCTCGAGAAGCTGGTAGAGACATCCCCAAAAAGACTTGTATCTGTAATTGCAGTGAAAGGCGGTTCTACAAAGTATTGGGCTGAATACAAATGCACCCCACACATTTCACTTATTTATTTGTAAAGCATTTGAAAACCATTTATCGTTTTCCTTCCACTTCACAATTATGTGTCACCTTGTGTTGGTCTATCACATAAAATTCCAATAAAATACATTTACGTTTTTGGTTGTAACATGACAAAATTTGGAAAATTTCAAGGGGCATGAACACTTTTTCAAGGCACTGTATATATGTGAGCTAAAGACCTTAGATTGTAAGCTCTTTGAGGGCAGGGCCTAATGTGAATGTTCAGTAGGTAAGTGCTATGTAAATTGTTATCACCATATAAAAACACCTGTAATAATAATCATGGAAGCACAAACGGCAATAAAAACCTGACAGCTGCTCAAACCTTTTTCCCGCTGTCCAACAGCTATGCATTAATTGGTGATAGAATCTCTTTAAATACCCCCAGACACACAAATTGTTTGAAGCCAGACATGCGAGTTGACCTAGCAAACTAGGTCAAATCACATAACAGGTCAAACAAAACAACACCATAATCATCTTAACAAAAGGCATAATCGAAAAATAAATTACTTTTATGAAAAAGCAACAGCTAATTTTAATAGAGCAGCATATAATAACCTATTCTGCTTCAAATTGTCTTCTTCTGCTTTGTAGGATAATAGCGACTAGTTATGTTTTTATGTGCTGTAGGTTATTGACTGCTGATTACTGCATTATTTGTGATTTTGCCTAATTTGCCTTTTTCTAAAGGTAGACAGGATTTGTACAGCATGCTATTATTGCCGTACTACCTTCTTTTATGTAACCATAGTAATAACCGTTATTAAAGAAAATCGGATTCTAGCCTCACTACAGTAACTTGATATGGAAAACACTGGAAAGCTTTTGTTGTTGTTTTTTTTTTTTTTTTTCATATCCATAATAGATTTATTATTTAATTGTGTTTCAGGATCAATAACCCTATTCATTCTTGGAAAAATGTTAGCCATCAGAGGATCCAAATGCTGAAAGTTTATTTACTGTGAATGGGGCATAAACTGCATGTTTTTATTAGCATTTGCTCACATGACTTGCCATAAGTATACGATTCCCAATCTAACTGTAATTGGATCAAATGATAAATCTGTCTGGTACCTTTAAAAAAAAAAAAAAGAGAGAGAGAGATATGACCCGACAAACGCAGCAGTTTCAAACCTCCATCCCTAATATACATATAAAAACAGAAGAAAAGAGTGATGGGACTTTATTAAAGACAAAATGTATTCTGCTACATACCCCCTGAGGAAGCCAATGTTTTGGTGAAACAGGTTGGGACTTACTGCTGTACAATTCAACTGTATATTCTGATTGTTGCATTGATTAATACTATTATAATTACCTGTTTAATAATAAAAAAATTATGTCCTTTTAAAAGCAACAAATATTTTTCTGTTTTACTTGTTTTTGGCACCGCTATAATCCTTACCTCCCCCATCTTTTCTACTATTCTGCTACATGTTTTTGGTAAAAAAAAAATCCTGGGCCGGATTCAGATACATTGGCGTATCTGTCCGGCCCGCGTAACGTATCTCCGATAAGTTACGCCGCTCTAACTTTGGGCGCAAGTTCTTTATTCACATAATTCGCGTAATTCAAATGGGGATGTAGGGGGCGTGTTTTATTTAAATTTCCCCTGACCCCGCGTTTTTTACGTTTTACCTGAACGGCGGATGCGTCGTCCGTAAAATCTCCCAGTGTGCATTGCTCTAAATGACGTCGCAAGGCTTTCGTCGTGAACGTAAATTACGTCCATCCATATTCGCGAACGACTTACGCAAACAACGTAAAAATTTCAAAACTCGGCGCGGGAGCGACGGCCATACTTAACATTGGCTGCGCCTCATAGATCCAGGGGTAACTATACGCCGGAAAAAGCCGAACGCAAACGACGTAAAAAAAAAAAGCGCCGGGCGGTTGTTCGTTTCTGAATCGGCGTAACTCTTCATTTGCATATTCGTCGTGTAAAAAAAACGAAACGCCACCTAATGTCCTTTAGTGACCCTTTAACCTTTCCAACTATGTAATTCTGTAAGAATTCACCCAAGAATGACATGCGCAGACACTATGGTTAGTGACTGGGAGTTGTCAAAAGTAAAATATTGTGACCCCAGGGGTCAAATATTGGGACCCCAGGGGTAAAATATTGGGACCCCAGGGGTAAATCCCATATATCTCTATATAAAATTCATTATGCCTTTAACGCAATTTTGAAATGCCATAAAAACATTGGATTACATTGAAACCATTGAACAGAGATAAATGTGATGCGAGATAAAACAAGGCAATCTACTCCTCCGAGTAAAATCGAATGCCTTATGTACAGGCCTTTTTTATGAGAATATGTCACTAGAACATTGATTTCAACAAAAATCTTCCCAAAAGATTATGGGCCAGAATTATAAACAGTTACGCCGGCGTATCAGTAGATACGCCGACGTAACTCGGAATCTAAGCCGTCGTAAGTTTAAGTGTATGCTCAAACTGAGACACACTTAAACCTAGCTAAGATACGACGGCCTGCGCCGTCGTATCTTAGGGTGCAATTTTTCGCCTGGCCGCTAGGTGGCGCTTCCGTTGTTTTCGGCGTAGAATATGTTAATGACTAGATACGCCGATTCACGAAGGTACGCTTGCCCGTCGCAGTAAAGATACGCCGTTTCCGTAAGAGATACCCCGCGTAAAGATAAAGCTGCCCCCTAGGTGGCATAGCCAATGTTAAGTATGGCCGTCGTTCCCGCGTCGAAATTTGAAAATTTTACGGCGTTTGCGTAACTCGTCTGTGAATGGGGCTGGACGTAATTTACGTTCACGTCGAAACCAATGACGTCCTTGCGGCGTACTTTGGAGCAATGCACACTGGGAAATTCCACGGACGGCGCATGCGCCGTTCGGGAAAAACGTAAATCACGTCGGGTCACAGGTAACTTACATAAAACACGCCCCCTACATCCTCATTTGAATTTGGCGCGCTTACGCTGGCCGATTTACGCTACGCCGCCGTAACTTAGGAGGCAAGTGCTTTGTGAATACAGCACTTGCCTCTCTGACTTACGGCGGCGTAGCGTAAATACGATACGCTGCGCCGCCGTAACAATGCGCGGATCTACCTGAATCCGGCCCTATATGTGCATTTAACACATGTTTTGCATGTTATTTCCCTGTAGAAACCTCTCTTGTGTAGGGATTTAAAAGCCCTAAGACTGCTGCTGGATACTACCATCTTGGATGTGATGTCAGCAGCCCCAGCAGCTGTCATCAACTGACCATTCCCCTTTGCACCTCTCTTGGCAGCTACATAAAAAGTTATGTAGGGAGGTGAGGAAATGGGAAGGGTGTGGTGTAGATCTTGGGTCAGTCAGACAGAAATAAAACACTGCCAAAACAAAAGGGGTCTATGCCTTGGAAAGATGGAGTGGGCTGTGCATAGGGTTGCCACCTCATCCCTTTAAAACCGAACACATTAATTGCACAGGTTCCATGGCAGATTAAGGTGGTAAATAAACTCACTTGTTGCCTTATCTGCAATAAAGTAGCCTCAGAACCTGTGTAATTCAAGTGTGTTCAGGTTTAAAGGGATGAGGTGGCAACTCTTTCTTTTTCATGCAATGTTCTAATATGGTGAGGAGGTCTTTGTAAGGAACTGGTGGCATCTAACCATTGTGTCCTAGATGACTGCCCCAATCGTCCTGCACTTACTTATACAGACCCAGACAGAGTTAGATACTTTGAAAAGAGATAGGGATACACGATTTATGGATTGCTAGACCTTGCACGGCTTTCTTAACTATGAAAATATTCTATCCTTTAAGCACTGCTGGAATCCAGGTTCATGAAAAGGACATCATCATTGAAATGGATGAATATTAAAGGAGAGCATCTGAATATTAATAATAATTGCTGCATATAAAATTACTTTTTTCCTTATCTTGTGTTAATAAGGCCATCAGCAGGTATCTCAAAGTTGTGATAAAGTAATTTAGGATAACACACACATACATATAATGCATTATAACACAGATGGGCACTTCAGCCTTGCATGAAAGCATAAATCCAATCCCTTAACTTGCTCAATAAAGTTGATGTATATGTTAAAGAGGAGCTACAGTCTGCAAACATAATTTTAAATAAAGACATTTTTGGGATTGTTCAGCACCAGTTTCAGCACTTTGGATATTGTTCAGCATTTTAATGGAGTCTTTATGTGCAACATTTCCACCCAAATTGTTCCTTAGGAAAGCCTCGGGCGGCCATGTCATCTATGGGCATCTGAAGCTACCGTCCATTCTCTTCCTATATTTTGTGCATCTAGTTACCCAGCATGTGCATCCTGATCTTGGGCATGTGCAGTAACCACACTGCATGGCGCACAGTAGACCAAGGATGCCCGCAGACTCCTGGGATCGATAAGAACGATATCCAAGGAGTCTATGGGGCCTGTGTAGTTACATAATTCACCTAGGCAGCTACACACTACAGCGGCTATACAATTAAAAAAAACAACTATTTATGAAGAGAAAAAAATCCAAAACATTACAAAACGCTGGATGAGAATGCAGATGATAGAAACTTTAAAAAGAGGTTGAAAATCTGCTTTAACGTCCTATCAATTCATTGCCTAAATCTCACAGGCAGGGGATGTTAGGGTTTGCATCTTTTCTATTTAGAAAGTGTGAGCCAAAAGGAACCAAACAACCCACAAACCTTGCCCATCTTAAGGTGCCCATCCATGTATCGATTCATGATCGATTCATGATCATGTTGCACATTATCACAAAGAGTGATTCACCATCAAATATTAAATGGTGCATGATGATTGTGATGTTTTTTGAAAATATGAGCTATCAAAAAAGATGTATTGCAAACTATTATTTAATATATTTCAGATTGGCTGGCTGACACACAAGAATTAATCAGTCACAAGCGATCAATCCGAATCCACTATGGCAGATTGACCAACATCGAAATCCATCATCCAGGTTCAGTGGTCTACTATTCGTTTTCAATTTGATAATTTTAGTAGCATTGAATGGTGGACCGAGTGATCATATTGATCCATACGTGGCCATCCTAAAGTGTCACTAAACACAGGAGCCTGCATTTACTATATCTGGACTCCCACAGTACACAGAACATGGAAATATAATTATTTTAGTAAATATAAACTGCTAAATACCATTACTCATAAGCAGTATATAGCAGTCTTATGACTTCTATCAGTGTCTGGTTTGTAGGCGGAGTGTTGATTCTTCTCTAACTGTCCTTTAAGGCTGTAGGACCCCTGACCCTCTGTCTGGGCAGTGCTGATTGGCCCTGTGCTGATCACAGGCCTCCTCCCAAGAAAAAAAGAAACTCTCTAGTAATACACACCAAACTGAGCATGTGCAGAGTGCGCCCAAGGCTCTGTTCTATCAGCAGTTGGATTGGGGACAGTGGAAGAAGGGGAGGATCAGAGAATACAGGATCAGACAGCCATTATTACACAATGCACATGATTAACCCCTTTGGTTCCACAGTGAGTATAACAAGCATGGTTTACTGCATATACCGACTGATTTTGCTGCTGTGGGTTTGGTAACACTAACATCCCAGAAGTGCATAAGTGGTTGTCACAGGCTGTCTAAAGCTGGCCATACATGTATACATTTAATTTGTTCATGGTTTTGATTTTTGAAAATGGCAACATTGACATCCGGGTAAACCAGAAGTGATGTTAGGTCACTGGGTTACCAGAGCCAGCAGCCGAACAAAGCCGATCCAGTCTTTGTTTGGCTCTCTGATCAGCTGGCAGGAGCGCTGACTGGTCGCCCTGGTCTACCGGTCGGACAGGAGAGACTGAGAAAGCCACGGAAGGCATCACCTTCGACCGCTTGTAAAAGCAATCAAGTAGCTAGTTAGCTGCTAGGATTGCTTTTACAAGAGAGCTGCCTGCCAGATCTAAAAAAAACGGGTACTTCGCTGGTTGGCAAGTGGCTAAAGTTGAGCCACAAGGGATATAGATCCACTTTGTGTGACCCAAAAGCCTTTGTAAACCCAGATAATACTTTGTAAATGTAGTGGTGCAATCACCATTGCCCTGAACGACCCAACAAGTCCTCCCAGTATAGGTTGTTTGAAGAAAACTACAGGAAGGGGTGGAGACAAGACCAGTCACCCTGCACAAGGAGAGAGACCAGCAGTGACCAGTCTTTATTACAGGAGCTTCCTGCACAAAGGGGAAGTCTCACACTGGATTACTGCACAGATCTGGAAGAAATACACAAAGCAAACCGAGATTCAAGGAAGAATGCCCATGACTATTTACCCATACTGGAATTAATGTACAGAACTCGACATGTGCAGTTTGTTTCATTCCGAATTGAAATTCGGACAAATTTTAGTTTTCTCGGAAATTCGGATGATGTAGACGAATTTCCGAATTACAATAGTACCAAATTTAAACAAATCCGGAATAACGAAAAAATAATTTGGACGGGATTCATATTTGAATCGATTTGAATAGTTTTCAAATCAATTTCGAATAGTTTTCCAATTTCCAAAGAGAATACAAATAGAATAGAAAATAAAGGAATATAATGGAATATAAAAGAAGATAACAAATGAAAAGTATAGAATATAATGGAGTAGAACAGAACAAAATAAAAAAATAAAAGAATAGAATAGACTATAATAAATAGAAAATAATAGAATAAAAAAACACAATAGAATATAATAAACTAGAAAGGATATAACCATTTCCCAAAATTAAAATAGAATCAATAAAATTAGAATGGAATAGAAAATAACAGAATAGTATAGAAAAAAAACAACAGAATAGATTAGAATAGAAAGAACATAACCATTTTCCGAAATTTTAATTTTGAATAGAAGAAATTTGAATAGAAAATAATAGAATTGGATAGAATAGAAAATAAAATAGACTAGAACAAAAAGAAAAATAATACAATTGAACAAACTATAGAATAGAATAGAAAGAATGCATGCAAAGGTCGAAACGCGTAGGGGTATTTCGCCCATAGTACTTTCATGTACACAGTACTGTCTTATCTGTATTTATTATCATTGTGTGATTCTATTTGTCCTTGATTGATATTTTTCTCTGTCAAGCTCATATCCTGAGTCCTCTATTCGGGGCTCTTTTTGAATATTATATTGAATAAAATGTATACTTTTTTATCAACAGGTACAATTTTCATTCCTTGCTGCAACACAAAGACCCTATGGGTAATTTTCTCTTTTCTCAAAAATAGAAAGAATATAACCATTTCCCAGAATTCAAATAGAATCAATTTGAATTTGAATAGAATGGAAAATAATAGATTAGAATAGGAAGATATAAGTTATATTCTTTCTATTCTATTGTTTTTTTTTCTATACTATTTTGTTATTTTCTATTCTATTCAAATCTATTATTTTCTATTCTATTCAAATTCATATTCTATTGTTTTTTTAATTATATTATTTTCTATTCTATTCTTTTCTGTTTGAATTTCAGAAGATGGTATTGTTTCTATTTTATTGTATTTTTTTTTTTTTCTATTCTATCCATTTATATTCTACTCTATTCCATTCTATTGTGTTTATTTTCTACTGTATTTTGTTCTATTTTACTCTATTATAGAATATTCTATGCCTTTATTTTCTATTCTATCCGCTTTGAAAATTGGAAACCTTTTGAATTTGAAAACTATTCGAAATTGATTTGAATTCTGAAAATTTGAATAGATTAGAATGCAAATAAACAAAACAAATTCCGAAAACTAATTAAACGATTAAACACATTTATCTAAATAACAAATCTAAACCAAACATTTTTTTTTCGTTCTGCACATGCCTATACCACGTTCCCTTTAACCACTTGAGATCCGCGCTATAGACAAAAGACGTCTACAGCACGGCTCTCAAGTGCAGAGTGGACGTCTTTTTCTGTGCATTACCCGCGCGCGCCACTGGGGGCGCGCAGCAGGTAAACACTGTGCCGGCGCATCGCTGGGAAGCCGATGCATGTACCTGGCGGCAACGATGTCCGCCGGGTACACGCGATTGTCGGGAACACAGCAGGGACGTGGAGCTCTGTGTGTAAACACAGAGCTCCATGTGCTGTCAGGGAGAGAGGAGACCGATCTGTGTCTCTTGTACATAGGGACACAGCATCGGTCATCTCCCCAAGTCACCCCCCTCCACCCACACAGTTAGAACACACCCAGAGAATACATTTAACCCCTTCCTCACCCCCTAGTGGTTAACCCCTCCCCTGCCAGTCACATTTATACAGTAATTAGTGCATTTTTATAGCACTGATTGCTGTATAAATTTGAATGGTCCCAAATTTGTGTCAAAAGTGTCCGATACGTCCGCCGCAATATCGCAGGCCTGACAAAAAAAAAATCGCAGATCGCCGCCATTACTAGTAAAAAAAATTAAATAAATCATAAATCTATCCCCTATTTTGTAGGTGCTATAACTTTTGCGCAAGCCGATGAAATATGCTTATTGCGATTTTTTTTAACAAAAATATGTAGAAGAATACGTATCGGCCTAAACAGAGGAAAAAAATATATTTTTTTTTAAAAAAAATTGGGATATTATTATAACAAAAAGTAAAAAATATTGTGTTTTTTTTCCAAATTTTCTGTTTTTTTTTGTTTATAGCACAAAAAAAAAAATCGCAAAGAGGATCAAATACCACCAAAAGAAAGCTCTATTTGTGGGAAAAAAATTAAAAAAATATAATTTGGGTACAGTGTTGTACGACCGCGCAATTGTCATTCAAAATGCGTCAGCGCTGAAAGCTGAAAATTGGTCTGGACACGAAGGGGGTTTAAGTGCCCAGTAATGAAGTGGTTAAAAAGAATCTGCACAAAAGCTATATGAGGATTCTCAGATGGATGCGGTCATTCTCTGCCAGCACTTATGGTAAATATAAGGATAATGAAGCTCTGAACTCCTTCAGGAGGGGGCAGTGCCGTGTCCAAAGAATACATACAAATGGAAGTTTTGGAACTTTCCTTTGAGCCCATTCTGGACACGGAGAATGAGAAGACACCACGGTGCACACTGCTAGCAAACACACAGTATGCTGTGCTCAGGGTAACAGTGCCAGACATCAATGGAGCTTTTAACCTACTTTTTAAAAATTCCTAAACATTTAAAAACGCTAAATTATTAATTGCGTACACCATGTAAACACGATTCCCAGAATTCTATTTATAATGGCATAATCTATGCATCAATTCACCCATCTAGTCGTGTTCCATAGCTGTGGAAATAATAGAACGTAGGTTTGCAGACGAGTAGAACTTATTCATAGGCACTTTATTAATAATTGATTCATCTAACTGCTTCTCAAGGCCTTTTTTTTTATAACTGAAGGTTATTGAAAACTACTCTTTAAAATGCTGCCCGTCAGATTTTCTAAACGTGCCCCCCAATCCACGTGTCCTCTTTGCAACCATCGCAACAGTTTGTAATAAAAAGAAGAGCTTTCAGAATCCTCAACCCCCTGCTCCTGTAATTGGCAGAGATGAACATGTAAATGCACTGTATTTATGAGAAGCTGGGGGTACTGTGAGGATGAGTTACTTCACCTGTAGGCTGCAAAATTTGGTGCAGCTCTGCATAGCAACCAATCAGCTTCCAGGTTTTATTGGCAAAGCTTAACCACTTAAGGACCTCCTCCTGCACATGTACATCGGCAGAATGGCACGGCTGGGCACAAGCACGTACAGGTACGTCCTCTAAGTGCCCAGCCGTGGGTCACGGGCGCGCGCCCGCGACCCAGTCCGAAGCTCTGTGACCATCACCGCAGGACCCGATCGCCGCTGGAGTCCCGCGATCGGTCCCCAGAGCTGAAGAGCGGGGAGAGCTGTGTGTAAACACAGCTTCCCTGTTCTTCACTGTGGCGCCGTCATTGATCGTGTGTTCCCTTTTATAGGGAAACACAATCAATGACGTCACACCTGCAGCCACAACCCCCCTACAGTTAGAAACACAAATGAGGTCACACTTAACCCCTTTAGCGCCCCCTTGTGGTTAACTCCCAAACTGCAATTGTCATTTTCACAGTAAACAATGCATTTTTTTTGTTTACAAACGTTTTTATTGAAGCATAAGCATTTACCAGTGGTAAAAAATGAACAAGTGAGAGAGTCATTTATGTTATACATTACATACAAGTAAAGATATATCTCGTAAACAATGCATTTTTAATGCATTTTTTGCTGTAAAAATTACAATGGTCCCAAAAATGTGTCAAAATTGTCCGAAGTGTCCGCCATAAATGTCACAGTCATGAAAAAAAAATCACTGATCGCCGCCATTAGTAGTAAAAAATAAAATAAAAATAAAAATGCAATAAAACTATCCTCTATTTTGTAAACGCTATAAATTTTGCGCAAACCAATCGATAAACGCTTATTGCGATTTCTTTTACCAAAAATAGGTATAAGAATACGTATCGGCCTAAACTGAGGAAAAACATTTTTTTTAATATATTTTTGGGGATATTTATTATAGCAAAAAGTAAAAAATATTGCACTTTTTTCAAAATTGTCGCTCTATTTTTGTTTATAGCACAAAAAATAAAAACCGCAGAGGTGATCAAATACCACCAAACGAAAGCTCTATTTGTGGGAAAAAAAGGACGCCAATTTTGTTTGGGAGCCACGTCGCACGACCGCGCAATTGTCAGTTAAAGCGACGCAGTGCCGAATCGCAAAAACTGGCCAGGTCCTTTAGCTGCCTAAAGGTCCGGGTCTTAAGTGGTTAAAGTGGATGTAAACCCTCTCCCATGCCCAATGAAGTGAACAGCTTTAGATGATGCACAGAGATGAAACAAATCCTCCTACATAAGTTTTAGGCTGGGTTCACACAGCAGGAGTCCGGTGCGTCCTCGTTCACCATTTCAGGTCCTATTTCCGCCCGAATTTTTGGCTGATTTTGGACCTGAAATGGACCAGAAGACACAGAGGACTCCTGTGCAAATTCGCACCAGAGCCGCAGTGGGGATATCGCAATAGTGTGAACCCGGGCTTACATGTATATCTGCCATCTTCAGCTTTCTTATTCTATAGAAAGCGCACATCATGTTAGAATTTTTTCTTCCTGTTTCAGCACTGGGTGTGGAGTCTTGGCATTTACTGTGTGACAGCTGATTGGAGGAAAGGGACACCCCTCTCTCCCCCTCAACATAGGCAGAAGAACGAAGATACTTGCAGAGCTGGACCGGGGAATAGACCAGCTCTCTGCTAATTTATAGCACCCACCCGACACAAATTTCAGGCTGGTTTTATCTCATGTGTTCCCCTTGCTGGGTGTAAATTATAGGTATTGGAATTTCCTTTCAAATTTGGCTGTTCGTGAAGGTAAGGAATATGAATTTATCAGAAGTTATGAAATATCCGAAGTAACAAATGCCATATCTAAACAAATGAAACGGAATGAATAAATGAATAACAAATAATAATAATAAAGCACTTTTACTATTGCTATTTATTATTATTAATTTGTTACATTCTGTGACAGACTCACCCGGGACATCCCCGGACCCTCGTATGTCTAAAATCATCCTATGTCCACTAGGGGCATAGGATGACTGAAGAATGATATCTTGGACTACCTGAGATGGGATTATTATGTAATTATTATCCACAATATATTCCAGGATATCTGTAAAGAACTATTTACTGTTTGTTGTTTCTGAACTCAACGGGTTAATTGTAAGAGTGACTCATTCCTACTGTTGGGACACATACTGTTAGATGCTAATGCCATCACCTCCAGCCATCTGTCTGTTCTCTGTGCTAATTGACCCTGCTATTGTGTGAAGATGTCCTGCGTTTACACTTATGATAATGTGTATTGTATAGCAGGTGAGCGGAGACGTGACGTCTACTCTGAAAGGTCATATCTGAGTCGCCTAGTCTGGGTAAATGATTAGTTAATTAGCTCATGTTAATTTATGTTCTGGTTACCTCCTCTTTAAACTGTATATAAGGTTGCATTATTGGTACTATTAAACACTCTGGCCCGGATTCACAACGGAGATCAGGATCGGCACGGATAATCGGACACACTGTGTATATGAAAATGTTAACGTAAAGGCTGGCAGATGTAGCAGTATACACCAGAGAACACTACTTGATAAGATCCAAATCAAAACATTAAAATCTAAATCCACCCAAAGTGCTTTACAAACAAAGTTTAGAAGCAAAAAAACAACACATATGTACAATAATAATTAAAGTATAATGATAGAGTGGAGAGTTTTTTTATTGCTGGCTGTCTCCCGTCAGGGCTTTTTTTCTCAGAAAATAGGTAGGAACTCAACCATGCTCTAAACGCACCCTGGGCACCTGCGTCTCCCTTCTCCCCGTCCTGCACTCAGTGGGAACCAGATTAGACCTGAAGGAGCCACGCTGTAATTTGTGGTGAGCAGGGAGCAGAGGGCATGAGCTGGAGGTGGTGGAACCGAGTTCTGTCCTGCACTTTTTTTCAGTTTCAGCTGAAAAAAAGCTCTGGTTCCCGTTAAGGGAGATTCACCCTATTTGTCCTGTTTACCATCATCAGTGAAAGTCGACGAAAATCCCAAATTGTGGGTTGGCCCCAGAAAAGTAATAAAAGGGAAAACTTCCAATATGAATACTAGTTCTGGAGGTGACCTGGGGGTCCCAACATTTGCAAGTATTTCCTCTCACGACCCATTTTGGTTATGGGACAGGAAGTGAAGGGAAATTTCTCTAACTGAAGAAAAAATGGCAAAAGTACACATTACATGGGTTATAATCCTCCCTTACTGTATCTGTAATGAACAAAAAAAGGTGCTTTGCCTTTAGTTCTACTTTAAGACTAAGGTCCAGACTTTATAAGGGAGGTTGTAACGTCAACACGTATATGTTGTGCCATAATAAGCTCCTCTATACTTTTTTTTTTTTGGTAGTCAATCTGTTTGCTAGAGGATTTATACGTAGAGTACAAAGGTTTCATGATTGACATTAGTTGCAAAGTAAAAATAAATAAAAAAGATGGCTTATTGACAGGCACTAGGAAAGAAACCCAGTTAAAGTATAACTAAAGGCAAAACTTTTTTTTCATTTTGGAAATTGGATATTGGATTAGAACACCTATTAGGTATTTATTGCCATCAGTGCCCCCTTTAGAAAGATTCTCTCTCTCAGTTTGTCCTGTTTATTATTATCATTGAAAGTAAAAGTAAAGAAAATCCCAAATTTTGGGTTGTCCCAAGAAATGTAATACTGGGGGAATTTTCCAATAAAAAACACTAGTTCTGGTGACCTTGGGGTGCCTAAGGAATTCCCTTAAAGTAATACTAAAGCTTATTTTTTCTAAAATAACAAACCTGTTATACTTGCCTGCTTTGTGCAATAATTTTGCACTGAGCAACCCGGACCCTCCTCCTCTCGGGTCCCACCTCGGTGCTCCTGGCCCCTCGGTCCTGCTGGGTGCCTACATAGCAAGCAGCTTGCTGTGGGGGCACTCAAGCAGGCATGCTCCCAAGCAATGGCTCTGTGTGTCCATTCACACACAGGGCCACGTCTAGGCCCTGCCCCTCTGTCTCCTGATTGTCTCACTGGCAATGATTGACAATGGCTTCCGCTGTTGCCGAAAGCCAATCAGGAGTGCGAGCCCTTGGAAAGCCAAGGCTCTTGTAGACATTGCTGGATTGAGAGGGAGCTCAGGTAAGTATTAGGGGGGACTGGGGTGGGGGCTTGCTGCACTCAGAAGGTTTGCTACCTTCATGCTAGAAATGCATTAAAATGGTTGTAAACCCCTTATAACCACTTTTGCCTACATGTAAGGATAAAAGATGAAATGAATAACAATGCTGAGTTAGCTGAAAAATAAGTCTTATGTCTAAAAAGAATGTTAAAGTTAAGGATCTCTTTTTTTTGTGTATTAGAAATCGAGAGAGATTTATTTTCAGTGCTGAAAAGATGCCATTTCCTTGTATTGGCTGAGTGAGATACAATGTAAATAAATTGTAAATCAGACTGAGAGGGATAAACTCAATGCAGGTCTCATATCTGGAGCGTCAGATCCCTCCAGATGGACACGAGAGCTCTGGCATTTCTCCTCCCAGATTTTAGATTTTCAGCTTAGCGCACATCTGCACTCCCTCCATTACAACTCACTGTCAAAAATAATCCAGAGATTTCATATCAAAGCCATATGAAATTCTAATTTCAAATAGTCCCAGATGGCCCGCATCATGGCACCCTTCCTTCGCCCTTTAAGTGATGCCATTCAGTCTGCCTTTTTCTTAATAATTCCGGCAGATGCAATCAATTAAGACAAATTAGGACTGTGCAAGTTGTCATTTTGAGAGCTGAACAGTAAATGCGATTGCAGGCGTTTAACCCCCAAAGTATTTGTACTATACTCAAAGGATGCAAAAATAAAATAGCAGTCGATGCCTTTTTATTATTATTATTTTTCAAATAAAACAACAGAGATTATAGTTAATACCTCTCTATTATTATTATTTCTCAAATAAAACAGATTATAGTTACAGTTAATACAAAATGATACACTGTGAATGTAAGCAGCCAAGACTGATAAGGGCATCACTTATGTTTTGCAATGACACAGAATGTCACGGCCTGGAGTCAGGCTCAGAGGCCAGTAGCTATAGCAGTGGAGCAAATATTCACACAGGTCACCCTGGCGGATGACACGGGTTCACCTGAGGTGCGGGGTCTAAGCACTAACCGGTATTCACCAGAGCTCCTGATGGTGAAGATGGGCTTTGCTGCAGGTTAGTACCTTAGTACCAGGTCGCGGTCCTCAGGATAGCCCCACTAGGAGGTGAGCAAGCTGGGGTCTAGTAGCAAATATAGTAGGTAGGGATCAAGCAGAAGTGTAGTTGAGAAACAAGACAATATTAATATGCTCTTTATCGCCACCCTTTGGGCAAATTCTGCTATTGTTGTCTGATCTTTAGCATTGGTTCTTAGCATGCGTGTTTGTACTTTGGACTTTAGTCCGATTGAATCGTGTACACAAGATTGGATTAGCTGACACAGGACATTTATTGACGGAAAAGGTGTCTGTTCTCACAGCGAACATTTGTCCGATGAAAAAGGATGTCCGATGGAGCGTACACACAGTCGGATTGTCTGCAAAAACAGGTCCGTCAGACAGCTGTTGTCAAAAAGTCAGATCATGTGTCCACGGGCCTTTAGCCTAGGTTCACACTGCTGCGAATTCAAAATCGCGATTTCGCGGCCGCGATTTTGCCGCGACTTTGCCGCGATTTGCCGCGATTTCGGCCGCAATTTAATGTAAATCGCGGCCCGAAATCGCAAAAAGTAGTACAGGAACTACTTTTTGAAATCGCAGATGCGGCGTCGCACTGATTAGGACAGTGCCATTGCCGACAATTGCCGCCGATTTGAGATGCGATTTGACATGTCAAATCGCATCTCAAATCGTTCCAAATCGTACCCAGTGTGAACCAGGGCTTACTGGTGATATGAAGAGTAAGCATGTCAACATGGGAAGCTGAGAATAATGAAGATTCTGCATTTAAAGCGGAGGTTCACCCTAAAACAATGATATACCATTACATCCAGCATACTTCCAACATGTACAGTATGCTGGTATTTTTTTTTTCGCTGTACATACCGTCTTATAGTTCTTTTTCACCCGGCATCCGGGTTCTCACTGCCGCCGGGAGTAGACGTTCCTATGAAGAGGCGTAGATGATTGACGTGCGGATAAGGCTCGTCACGCGTTCCGAAAATAGCCGAACTGGGACTTGGCTCTATATGGCGCCTGCACAGTCAGCTCTACATGGCTCCTAGCCTGTGCGCAGGCGCCATATAGCGCCATATAGAGCCGAGTCCCAGTTTGGCTATTTTTGGAACGCGTGACGCTCCTTATCCGCACGTCAATTATCTACGCCTCTTTATAGGAACGCCTATTCCCCACTGGAGTGAGAACCCGGAAGCCAGGTGAAAAAAAATATAAGACGGTATGTACAGCGAAAAAAAAAAAATACCAGCATACTGTACATGTCGGAAGTATGCTGGATGTAATGGTATATAGATGTTTTTAAGGGTGAACCTCCGCTTTAATGAATAAGTTAAGTGGTTGTAGACAAACAAATGTTTGCCATTTTAACAACACAAATGTCAATAAACAGAAGGTCAAGGAAAAGAGAAAAAGTGTCGTGGTCCATCATACAGAGCAATACAAATCAGCCAGTTGAATCCCATCAATCTTCTTGTCACTTGCCTCGATAGGGGAATCTTGCAGCACTAACTGCTTTGGAAGGGAACTGGGTGGGTAAGGTGCAGCGTGGTGCACCGGCAGCAAGGAATACACTTAGGGGATGAGGAGAATGGAAACAGTATATTATGAGATTTTTAACAACATACAAATAGGCCCAGAAGGAAGGCACAGCCAACCGGGGCCACTTAGAAACAGTAGCAGAAGATTGAAATCCTGAAATGAGGCCGTCTGCAGTGAGAAACAGGAATGCAGTCTGGCCAGTCCACACCCAAACAGGAGGCTTCCCACATGGAGATGCCATAGTCCCTGCACTTTCCCTACTCCTCAGGAACCTTTTCCCTGCCGCTAAGCACTGCCCCTGTCAGATGGGCATCCTATCCCTACACTGGAATTACACTGTAGTTCCTACTGTGGATATTATCCATACACTGTAACTGGAGAAAGTGCAGAGAAGGGCAACCAAACTGATAAGAGGCATGGAGGAGCTCAGCTATGAGGAAAGATTAGAGGAACTGAATCTATTTTCTCTTGAGAAGAGAAGATTAAGGGGGATATGATCAACATTTACAAATACATAAGGGGTCCATATAGTGAACTTGGTGTTGCAGGAAAAGAGATTTAATCTCCAAATACGGAAAGATTTCTTCACAGTAAGAGTTGTGAAAATGTGGAATAGACTCCGTCCAGAGCCGATTCTGGCCAGCTCAGTAGATTGCTTTAAAAAAGGACTGAATTATTTCCTAAATGTACTGTACATAATATAACTGGGTACTAACATTTATAGGTAAAGTTGATCCAGGTAATATATGATTTGCTTCCTCTGGATCAACTGTTAGTATAGGATTGTGTATGTGGAATTGTATGATATATACAGTATATATTTATTTACCTTTTATAGGTTGAACTAGATGGACTTATGATGTGTCTTATTTTCAACCTGACTAACTACCCACTTGCATAAAGTGCACCAAACCCAGGAGCCAGAATTATAAATAGATTCTGCCTGATCAAAGATGGCCCCTGAGGTCACATCCACCAACTGGACAGCTGAATCCCTGTGAGCATAGAAAGCCATAGAGGAACCGAGTTCCTCACAACTTCCTTCCCCTTTTGTATTGTAGCTTCATTTGAGAGTCACTTACTGTGGGGGTCACAGACTACACTTGCGCCTACAAAAGTGTTGTGGTTCCTCCTGCTGATGCCTATGTCACTACAGGACCCAGTGGTGATGCAAGGGCAGGCAGGAGGAACCACAGCTCACAGTGAGGGAGCCATGAAAAATACACCATCAAACGTGCCAAATCTTCAGCCAGAGGTTATTCTTCATGGCTGACAAAGATGACCACTGAAGGGAGGACAGGTGAGCATTGTATGTTTTCTTTACAGGGGGTTATTTATTACTAATATGTTAGTGAGAGCTTTGCTTTAAGCACAGTTCCAGCAAAATACTAGCAGTTTTCTATATTATTTTATATGTTGCTTTCTCATTAGGCCACATGGTGCTCTTCACGTTTATATTTTTAATTTCTTTAATTTGCGCACATTTGGGTTGATAATAAATCCCAGGTGTAGCTGTTGTAGGTCTCTGCATAATAAATGCTATTTGCTCAAGTATTATGCTAAGCAAATGATCCCAAACTGTCCCACTTCCTAATAAGTTCATTTTAAGTCACGGAGATATGAAAATAGTGTCACGGCACATGATATGACATGATCATTAAAATGCAAGCTATGCTCAGTGATAACGGAACTGGTGCATATAAATAGCTCCAACGAATTGTTCCTGATAATTTGTGAAACGTATACATGCTTGATTAATGGCACAGCGATATGCCATGACTTTACTTAATCACTTAAATATCAGTTGATATTGACAAAAAGGGAAAGAGTTATGTGACACTGTCTACAGTCGCAGGCTTGATCATGGGGTGAATTTTAAGTATGGCCCAGCAGTCTAAGTTGGATAAAAATACTTTCAGTCTTGTCGGCACAAAACCAGAATGATTTTATATATATATATATATATATATATATATATATATATATACACACACAAATACATACGGTATCTCACAAAAGTGAGTACACCCCTCACATTTTTGAAAATATTTTATTATATCCTTTCATGTGACAACACTGAAGAAATTACACTTTGCTACAATTTCTAAACATTTACAATAAAATATTGATTGTGATAACCATAAACCAGCTTATCATTAACATTGTATTTACAATGATGTATACAAAACATCAAATATTGTGCAGTGTATATAAACTCTACATGTTGCATGTTTCGCGGTTACTTGGTGTCCGCTTCCTCAGGAGCCATACATGGGCACACAATTTATTAAACGATGTGTATGGAATATGTCACAAAACGTGGATGCTGTGTCAGGTAGGTGGCCAAGAACCCGGTCCAGGGATGCAACCCACCCTGGGAGACACAAAAATGCAGGATGACCCACATATATTGGTACAACCTGATTATAAAGAGATGTCTGTTCTATCCCCACAGTGTCACCATGGTATATTGTACATCAGGGATATGCAATTAGCGGACCTCCAGCTGTTGCAGAACTACAAATCCCATGAGGCATAGCAAGACTCTGACAGCCACAAGCATGACACCCAGAGGCAGAGGCATGATGGGACTTGTAGTTTTGCAACAGCTGGAGGTCCGCTAATTGCATATCCCTGTTGTACATGAATAGCCCCTCTGGGTACAGGGAGGTCTTAACGGAAATTGGGTTATCCTCCAGCCAGATCTTCCATTACTTCAATCAGGTAACTGCCTCAGATAAAGTGAGGGATCATTGGTGACAGGAGAGATACACAGGCGTCTCCTTAATGCAGCACACCAAGGTGACACTGTGGGGATAGAACAGACGTCTCTTTATAATCAGGTTGTACCGATATATGTGGGTCATCCTGCATTTTTGTGTCCCCCGGGGTGGGTGGCTTCCCTGGACCAGGTTCTTGGCCACCTACCTGACACAGCATCCACGTTTTGTGACATATTCCATACACATTGTTTAATAAATGATGTGCCCATGTATGGCTCCTGAGGAAGCGGACACCAAGTAACCGCGAAACATACAACATGTAGAGTTTATATACACTGCACAATATTTGATGTTTTGTATACATCATTGTTAATACAATGTTAATGATAAGCTGATTATGGTTGTCACAATCAATATTTTATTGTAAATGTTTAGAAATTTTTACTTTGTAATAAAAATATTTTACATTATAAATTGAACTGTCTATCAGTTGCTCATACGATGCCAGTATAGTCCAATACAGCGTCCCTTTTCTCTACAATAGATGCTCAATAGGGTTTAGGTCTGGAGACATGCTTGGCCAGTCCATCACCTTTACCCTCAGCTTCTTTAGCAAGGCAGTGGTCATCTTGGAGGTGTGTTTGGGGTCGTTATGTTGGAATACTGCCCAGGGAGGACATTTTTCACTTAGGGGTGTACTCACTTTTGTTGCCAGTGGTTTAGACATTAATGGCTGTGTGTTGAGTTATTTTGAGGGGACAGCAAATTTACACTGTTATACAAGCTGTACACTCACTACACAACATTGTAGCAAAGTGTCATTTCTTCAGTGTTGTCACATAAAAATATATAATAAAATATTTACAAAAATGTGAGGGGTGTACTCACTTTTCTGAGATACTGTATGTGTGTGTGTGTGCATATATATACCGTACATATACACACATATACATATATATATATATATATATATATATATATATACACACACACACACACACACACACAAAAATTGCCAGCCCCAGTATAGATGACTGTGTGGTTTTGCTTTAACAAGTTTTTAACACTTATGTTCGGGTATGATCTTGCCCCAAGCTGTGCACTCTTAGGCTTTTATGGTCACCCAAAAGGTCATTGCCTACATTCAGCGGTTCCTACACATAAATTGAAGACAGGAAATGCCAAGCAAAGGCATGGACTTTCCATGAGATCTGTGCTAAAGAGTCAAGAAGTACATTGCTCAGAGGAAGATCACGCTCCTAGTGTCACAATTAGAGTTGTTAAATAGATATGTATAAGAATATCTCATGCCAAAGGGGGTGACATTATGGAGTGGTATGCCCAGATCTGTCATGCTCTAGATACTATAAAGGTTGTGAACATGATAAAAGGGTCTAATCAACCAACAGCTTCTACAGTCTATCTGTGGCTCTCTTCATATCTATGTCTGCTATACTTACTATAAAGAAGTCTCTCTTTATGGTGAACATATTTGCAGAACTAGCAACATTTATATTTGTTTTACAAATAAACATTTAATTCAGTGTGCATCCATGACACCAGTGTCAAATATTGGCAGTTTTTTTAGGGAGAGAGAACAGCAGCAGTTTTTTTTATCATCTCTCTCCAATTTAAACTATGTATGGAGTGGACAGGGAGGGAAGATGGGACATTATATTGAATCATTCAGCTGTCCAATTTAAGCTGAAGGCAAACCTTCCCTCTGGCCATACAGAGCATAGCAAACGGGATCGCCTTAAGAGGATTAGTGCCCCCTCTCCCTGAGCCCCCGTTTACTTACCTAACCCCTCAAAAAGTCCAGCACCGTGAATGCGCTGGCTTTTTGGCCAGACTTCTCGGCTCATTCATTGGTTGATTGATAGCAGCGCATCCATTGGCTCCCGCTGCTGTTAATCAAATCAATGACGCCGCGCACCGGGGGGTGGGGCCGAGTGATACAGTGATACTATGCCTGCAACAACTAACCCCCATGGGGGAGAGCTCCCTTGAGGGGGGTTATTTCTTGGGAGAGGAGCCGAGACAGCCGCCGAGGGACCCCAGAAGACAAGGATCGGGGCCACTCTGTGCAAAACGAGCTGCACAGTGGAGGCAAGTATAACATGTTTGTTATTTTTAAAAAAAAAGGGAACCTTTAGTGTCCCTTTAAGCAGTGTATGCTTACTTTTTTTCTTCACTATTTTCACTTCTTCACTATTTTGTACTTTCTATTATAAAACATATCCAAAAATAAATAAATAGATAAATCAAATGTCTTAATTTAGGCAAAATGTATTCTGCTACATGTCTTTGGTAAAAAAAAAAAAAAAAAAACCTCAATAAGTGTATATTAATTGGTTTGTGTAGTCATGAATTTATAGGCAGGTGGCCTACTGTGTATTTAGTTAGCACCCGGCTGCCCAAGTCAGGGGGAAAGCGGTTATGTTTTGTCCAGCCTCCCTCCCACACTCTAACAGGGAAGAGGTCCGGATTCTTAGGGGGGTCCACACGCAACTAAAGACTTGCTGGGACCTGTGATCCGCTCTGGATTTTCTGTTACAGCATTGTTAACTGTGGACTTTTCGCAAAAAGATTTACCCTGTGTAGGTAACCTGGGGGCAGCCACAGTTAGGTTCATATACATGTTGTGCCGAATACCACAAAAAGAAAGCTATATTTGTGGGGAAGAAAGGACATACATTTTGTTTGGGTACAGGGTCGCAAGACCGCACAATTGTCAGTTAAAGCAATGCAGTGCCGTATCACAAAAATTGGCCCAGTCAGGAAGGGGGCAAATCCTTCCGGGGCTGAAGTAGTTAAACACAGCTCTACAGTCTTGACAATAGAATACAGGTTGGCAATAGAAGATGTCATTGTACACTAAGAAAAAGGTTCATATGGAAGTGCCAAGCCTGCTGTGTCGTGGTGAATAAGCTGAATACGTTCAGCCCTCGTATAAAGCCTGACATTTCAGTGCCGTACAATATATATAATAATAGCGACATCGGCAAGGAATTTTTCAAGACAGGGAAAGGAATAATTCATTTTAGTAATAGGATCATTAAATGGATCTGTGAACTTTGACATTGTGCAGGTACAAGCGATGGACGTTCCATAACAGCCCGTGACAGGTTCTATTGAAATGGCTAATCACAATAATTTTTCCCCATAATTCACAGCTAAACTTTGAATCATAATTCAAAGGCAGCATAAAAAGCACCTGAGACAGTTATCATTAATTTTTCATGTAATACTCCATTTGCTAGCAGAAAAAAAAAAAAATATTAAGTCGTTTTATTAACAGTAATTGACTTGTACACATAAAGGGATGTGCCCATGGTTCTGTATGTCTAATTTAAGTTACTGCAAGATCAGAAGATAGCTGAATGAAGGTTATTAAAATAATGGGCTGCCTATATGAACAGAGGACCAACATAGTGCTTTGTGACATGCTGAAATATGCAGGAGACAAATCCTGTAAGGCATCCAATTTCTAAGGTAACATATTTATAGCTAGCTAGTAAGAGCAGAACTGTTCTATCAAGCACAAGAGAAAGAGGGCCGACTTGAGTAGAATAACCTCTGCAAAGGTGCGTTAGGTCTACTTTGGGCCATACCTTCCAAATGAAATAGACTATAGCATTTTATTGATTAACAATAATAATAACTGTTATTTTATATAGCGCCTTTAACCAGTTCCCGACCGTACCTAGTAAGTGTTCACTGTGATCACACACTGCGAGAGCTCAGCGGTGGGTACAGGGAATTCGATGTCTGCCAGCACCCGCCTGTGGTGGATTAGGGAAAAATTCCTATTTGATAAGTTGAGCTTATTCTTTTATTAGAACCACTAAAATGTTTCTCGGTTTATATTCCTTTAATTTCATTTTATATTTTCATATTGTTTTTATATCAATACATTATATATGCATGTATGAAATTTATGTATCACAATAAGCGCATATTTTCCTTATAAAACATTTGTTAGATGTCGTTTCTCAGTCTGGAAGCCAAGTTTATATGGACATACTGGAAGGTATTCCCCCTCCTCACTCCTAATTACGGCCCCTCCTTTATGTTGAATTCCTGGACACTTCACTCTGAGGCTTGTGTGGACATACAGATGGACCCCCAGCCAACCCATCCCCCAGTGCATTCCTAAATGAACTATGTGTCTTGTGACTTTAGAAGGAAATTCTCGCCTTCGATGACTGAAGGAACTTTGAATCGTGTAATAAGAGACTGGGTGTAATCAGTGGGTGTGAATTGTATGGGTTGACCAATGAGAATGCATTTTTGTGATGTTGTATGTTTTAATAAAACAGGAGCTGTGTGGGCTCCTCGCTCTCTTGGCTGGCCATGTTGAAAGGTGAGCATGTAGATTTTCTTGTCTGTTTTTCCATGCTTTCCTTAATTTGAAATCAGCCGCAGAAATGGGTAACCCTGAGATTGTATCAGAAAATCAATTAATTAATGAGTCATCATCACGCCCATTATACTCTACACCCTTAGAACGACAATCTGCCTATGTAAACAAGTCAGATTGCTGTTCTGTCAGTAGTAGAAGGTATTGATCCTGTGTTCCTGCAAAACAGGAACATGAATCAATGACTTCCTCTAGTAAAAGCACCACCCCACAGTGAGAAAGCACTGGCCAGGACCACATTTAACCCTTTGATTGCCCCTAATATAAAAATAACTGTCTGGAGCTCTTGGCCCTTCCCTCCTGTTGAGTGCTCCCACAGAAAGCAGCTTGCTATGGGGGCACCCAAGCCAAGCTGCAGCTCTGTGTATCTATTCAGACACATGGCAGCGGTTCGGCCCCACCCCCTCACTCCTGATTTGCCAACCGAGTTTGATTGACAGCAGCGGGAGTCTCCCATTGAGTGTTCAATTTTTTTTATTGAATAGGTTTTCGAGCAGAAAGTAAAAAATATATTTTTTCATAATTAACATTTTTTTTGTTTATAGGCCAAAAAATGCAGAGGTTATCAAATACCACCAAAAGAAAGCTCTATTTGTGGGGGGGGGGGCATTCATTTTGTTTGCGCACAGCGTCACTTGTGCAATTGTCAGTTAAAGTAACGTTGTGCCGTATCACAAAAAACGACCTGGCCAGAAAGAGGGGTAAATCTCTGGAGGTCTACTGGTTAAAGGTAGTGTCTCAAAGCACTTTACGAAGACAAGAGAAACAAAAAACACAATAAATACACATGGTAAAACAGAGGGAAAAAAGGGACGATTACATGAAAGCTTGTCGAAAGAAAAAAAAAGTTTTCAGATTTAATTTGAATGAGTTTAGAGAAGATGACTCTCTGATGTTCTTAGGAAGTGAATTCCAAAATTTAGGGCATAGTAGGTGAATGAAGAGTCTCCCATTGAGTGTGGGTGAGTAGAGGGGACACAGAAGACCAACATTTGAGGAGTGGAGGTTACGAGGGGGGGGGGGGGGGGGGTTAAGTTGATAAAAGTTCAGAGAGATAATGAGGTGCCAAGCCATGAAGAGTTTTGTAGGTGAGCAAGAGAATCTTAAAGTCTATGCGAAACCTGACGAGAAGCCAGTGCAAGGACTTCAGGGGTGTAATATGATCACTTGTACCAGACCTAGTCTGGCTGCAGAATTTTGAACATATTGAAGTTGATTAATAGTGGATTTTCTAGGTACCCTAGCGAGTAGAGCATTGCAGTATTCAAGTCGGGAGAACACAAATATATGAATCTGCTTTTCATCTACAGCAGGGGTGCACAAACTTTTGAAGTGCGAGGGCCACTTAAGCGGCTTGGTAACCGGTCGCGGGCCACAATAAGCGGAGTGGGCGGATGGCAGGTCTATGCAGAGCGGACACGGCCCACTATACTCTTTTTTTTTTTTTTTTTTTGAGGATCAGATTGGAGAAATTAACACATAAGTCGGTTTAAATCTGCCACTCCTTAGAGATGAATGGAGGATCCAATTGCTTCGGACTGACCATGTGAAAGGGGCCCATGGCTGCTTTTACACTGATGCACTGCGGTTTACCCACAGCGCTGGTGCAACGCAGTGTACCTTTGGCCTTCCTGCACTTTGCAATAGACTCCTTTTATATTCTGCAGGTTTGGTGCACTTTCAGAAAGCTCACCAAACTCGCAGGTTATTAACAGACGTCTATGGCTTAGTGCAGGTAACCCGCAGGTGCGCTGATCTGCACCTGCAGATCAGTTTGAAAGCAGCCCAGTAACCACTGCAGAACTGATATGCCCATATATACACTGTGGGCCAGATCCACAAAAGGGATACGCCGGCGTATCTACTGATACGCCGTCGTATCCCTGTTTCTATCTATGCGACTGATTCACAGAATCAGTTACGCATAGATATTCCTAAGATCCGGCAGGTGTAATAGTTTTACACTGTCGGATCTTAGGATGCAGTACCTCGGCCGCCGCTGGGGGCATTTCTCGTCAAAATTCCGCGTCGGGTATGCAAATTAGCACTTACGGAGATCCACAAAGCGGTTTCCCTTCGTGAAGTCTCCGTAAGCTGTTAGTTTGCAAACGCAAAATTAGGGCTACTTTTACAAAGTGTAAAGTTAGTACACCATGTAAAAGTAGACCCTTCTTTCCCGCGACGCTGTCAAATTTTTTTTTAAATTATTTTTTTCCCGCCGCATCTCTTTTTTTTCCCGCCGCAACTTTTTTTACCCGGCGCGATTCACAAAACTCGGCGTAACGTAATTTCGCGCAAAGCACGTTGGGAAAATCGCGTCGGGAGCATGCGCAGTACGTCCGGCGCGGGAGCACGCCTAATTTAAATGGGATTTGCCCCATTAGATTGGGCACGCCTTGCGCCGGACAGATTTAAGTTACACCGCTGCAAATTTCCAGGTTAGTGCTTTGTGGATCGGGCACTAACTTGGGAAATTTGCAGCGGTGTAACTTAAATGGGAAAAGTTAAGTTGCGCCGCCTGGCTGTGGATCTGGCCCTGTGATTTTAGTAATAAACTGGCCTTAATTAACAGTATTCTATTCCATCCCAGAGCAGGAGGTCGCGGGCCACATCAGAGGGCTCTGCGGGCCACATGTGGCCCCCGGACCACTGGTTGGGCACCCCTGATCTACAGTATGATAACATAGGACGCAGCAAAATAATGTTTCTCAAGTGGTTTAAAATAAGACTTTGTATATTTAGATCGAGTGGGCAATGGTTAGTTTTCTTTTTATTGTTAAAGTGAAGGAAACATTAGAAAGTGAAGGAAATCACAACAGGATCACAGACATGTTCTAGGTATGAGTAACATTAAGACTTTTAATTTTCGTTAAAAATTAGGTTTCTCTAAACTGTTGCCATTTTGGTGAGATTTATTGCAATCAATGGGAAAGGTGAAATTAAAGTGTTTTTGGTAGTTAGTAAGGAGGTTAATAAGCTTTTAATAGAACACAGACGTTTCCTTTTAACTATCCTTGACTCGTATGTGTGCCAATAAAGTTCAACTAATTAGTCTCATTGTTTTGCATATTTTTCCCCACAGAAAGAGATCACATAATGAAAAATACCTCTTCTTGCCAAATTTAAACTGGTCCACATATTATCAAAAGGGCCAAAATCAGTCAAAAAACAGCCCTCTGACATAGCTGGAGTATAGGGTGCAGTACACAACTAATCTGCAAATATTAAAAGGTGTCCATTAGTAGTTCCCCTCTCTAGGCTAATTAACAATAAGGAGTCTATTTTATTAACTCTGGAGCCAATGGCAACAAATCTTTCTTTCTCCTTTAGCTTCACTGAAAAACAAAACAATTCTTAATTTGGATATGATGGCCCCCTGATGATGCCATTGCCAACTAAATGTGTTGGAAAGAGGTTAAGGGATTGTGTGGACAGAGTGGAGCTTGTGACTGTGTTTTGGTAGCTTGAGGAGATCAATGTATAGTGCAGCCCATGCAGGGGTAAAGGAGATGAAGTATAGCACTGCCATCTTAGGGCTATGCCAAGCCTGAAGGCTTGCTTTGACCTGTGTACAAGCAAGTGTATCTCTTTTGCAACAATAAAAGGTTTAATATGGAGAGCACTATTTTTTTTCTTTCTTTGTGCCTTTGAACATGAGTAATGATCCTGGTGTAGCACCCTCTAGTGTGTATTCAGAGAGTAGCGATTCAAGTATATGTTAGCCCTCACCTTGTAAAACCACCAAGTCTGTTAAATTGAAATGCAATAAAAAACGTTTGTGCATGTACATGAAAAAAAATAAATATATAAAATCAACTTTTTTTTTTTTTAAATAAGTGATAATATGACCTATGTTCTCAGCTGCATAGCAGGCTTAGAGCTGGTGGTTAGGACTGCAGAGAACATGTCAGCAGGAGGCAGAGAAACAGCAGAACAATGAATTTCCCATTGAAGTGTTGTACAAGAGGCCCTTGCACCACAAGTCTGACCACTGGAGCACACAGGCAGGCTATGCTTCCAAGTAAAAACAAGGAACAAAGAAACAAATAAGGCAGAAGCCTTATTGTAGCCTGAGCCCAATGGAGGAGGAGTTACACTGGCACTAAATTGTCTAATGCTCCGTACACACGACCGGTTTTCCCGTCGGAAAAACTGCGATGAGAGCTTTTCGTCGGGAATCCTGAATGTGTGTATGCTCCATCTAAAGCCTCGTACCCACGCACGGTTTTCTTGGCAAGAAAGCTGCTGGCAGAGCTTTCTTGCCGAGTATACCGCGCGTATGTACGAGACATTAAGGTTTCTCGTCAAGAAAACTGCCCAGAATCGAGACGAGAAAAATAGAGAACCAGCTCTCTATTTTCTTGTCGTGAGATTCCCGGCAGTGTTTTCCTGCCGAAAAACCCGAGAGTGTGTATACTTACCTCTCCATGGACACCCGCGCATGTTCGAAATGACTTTGACGCATGCGCAGTAGCTTCCAAGGAATAGGTAGGGTGAAGCAAGATGGCGGCGACAGCATCGAATGTGACGAGCGCCTGCTCGTCATAGTCGATGACATCACCGCTTTCGTGCCATTCAAAAGAACGGCGGTTATTTTGAATGGCCCGTGTGTACACTCGGCCGGCAAGAGAATCTTGCCAAGAATCTCGTCAGGAAATTTTATTTTTTTCTTGACAAGATTCTGAGCGGTGTGTACATGCCTTGACTTTTTCCCACAGGAAAACTGCCGAAAAAAAAAAAAAAAGAGAGCAGGATCTATTTTTTCCCGTCTGGAAAATATCCTAGCAGGAAAACAGTTTGTCTGTATGCTTTTCCGACGGGAAAAAAAACATGCATGTTCGTTAACAATTCAACGCATGCTCGGAAGCATAGAACTTCATTTTGGCGGCTCGCCATAGTCTTGGCAGTCAAAAGTTCACCGGACTTTTGTGTGACTGTGTGTATGCAAGGCAGACTTGAGAGGAATTCCTTCCCTCGGGATAACCGCTCGTGTGTACGGGGCATTATAGGTTGCCACAGCAAAACATGATTTACCAAAATGTATGTTTAAACTAACAAGCATATAGCAGATTTTATACAAATGTCATTATTTGTACTATTTAGCAGTAACTCCACTTACATTTATACAAAAGAAAAGAAGATTTAATTCATGCCACATTGAATTTATGAAAAGGCATGACAACTGCTGCAGGAAGCAGATATGCTTTTTCTTTTTGCCTTGAACTTACACTGAACCCAAATTCGATGTTTAAAAATGTAAAAAAGAAGAAGATGAAGAGGAAAAAAAAAATGTTTAATCTCTCATGCGCAAGGTATCACGTAGGTCTGTTATTGCTGGGTTATTAGCCTGATGCATAGAACATTTGGTGCATTGCTTTTTACTGGACTTTGGTTCACAGAAAGATTTTGAATACACTATCTACATGGGGCCGTCAAATACACTCATTACATATGCAATTATGTACAAATGGCTTAAGATGGGGTAAATAAAACTTTGTATAAATAAATGTGAAATAGCAAAACAGCAAGCAATATTTGGGGGCCAGGAAGTTCTAACTGAATGGACTACTCTGTCTTTATTTGCCCTCACTTTTCTATGTTTTCTATTTTTCTATTATTCTCCATTCTCACTGGATGTCAAGGAAATGCTCACATATCATAAAATAAATCCTGTATATTACACCACCTTATATCTGTTACAGTGGTTACTATATATATATATATATATATATATATATATATATATATATATATATATTACGTAAGTCATTTTCAGGCGTAAAGTTATTCCATCAAATAGCTGGACTAGTAATGTTAAGTATGGCCGTCTATTTGAATCCAGCTAATAAACTTTAATGGCATCCCAGTTTAATCTGTAGGGTTCAATATTGAGTTGGCCCACCCTTTGCAGCTATAACAGCTTCAACTCTTCTGGGAAGGCTGTCCACAAGGTTTAGGAGTGTGTCTATGGGAATGTTTCACCATTCTTCCACAATTGCTTGGACCTTGCTTTGTGCATTGGTCCAAATAATTTTGTGGAAGGGGGATTATGGTGTGGGTTTTTTTTTTCAGGGGTTGGGCTTTGCCCCTTTACGGCATCAGCATACTAAGACATTTTGGACCATTTCATCCTCCCAACTTTGTGGGGATAGTTTGGGGATGGCCCCTTCCTGTTCCAACATACTGTTCCAACTTGCTTTGTGCACCAGTGCATAAAGCAAGGTCCATAAAGACATGGATGAGTGAGTTTCGGGTGGAGGAACTTGACTGGCCTACACAGAGAACACCTTTGGGATGAATTAGAGTAGAGACTGTGAGCCAGGCCTTCCCATCCATATCAGTGTCTGACCTCACAAATGCGCTTCTGGAACAATGGTAAAAAATTCCCATAGACACACTTCTAAACCGTTGTGGACAGCCTTCCCAGAAGAGTTAAAGCTGTTATAGCTGCAAAGGGTGGGCCAACTCAAAATTGAACCCTACGGACTAAGACTGGGGTGCCATTAATACCATCTAGTAGGCCAATGGTTGTCAACCCTGTCCTCAAGTACCCCCAACAGGTCATGTTTTGGGAATTTCTATTAGATAAAATAGCTGTCCAAAATACCAAGCCATTGACTCCGATTTAAAGCACCTGTGCAAGATAAAGGAAAACCTGCAAACATGGCCTGTTGGGGGTACCCGAGAACCACTGTAGTAGGCCGCCTTGAGACTGGGGTAGCACAGTGGCTCAGTGTTTAGCACTTCCTTCTGTCTAGCAGCACTGGAGTCATTGGTCCAAATTCCAACCATAGCACTTCCTGCATGTTCTGCCTGTGCCTATGTGGGTTTCGTCCAGGTACTCTGGTTTCCTCCCACACTCCAAAGACATGTGATTAGGCTGATTGGTTCCTATCTAACTTGGCCCTACAATGTGTATGTATGAATGTGAGTTAGGGGGCCTTAGATTGCAAGCTCCTTAAAGGCAAGGAAGGTTCCACTGGTATTAGGAAAAACAACAAAGTGGGTTAAACACTTTGTATTTCGGGATTAAAACTGACTAGAATAAAAAAACAAATAAAAAAAGTAATAAAGTTAGGTATACTACTATTTGGATGGAAACAGCAGATTATATTTTAGAAAGTGCAAAAGTGGTCAGCCAGGAAGTGAATCGTAACCCATCACAATAGATAAAATACGCACCTGTTTTTTTAATTTCTGAAAGCAAGCATTTGTGGATTTTTTAACTAATTGCCTACCGCCCCGCCGTCATATGACGGCGGAACGATGAGGCTTTCGTTCTGGGAAGACGTCATATGACGTCTTCTGCTTCCCAGGCCACTAGGGGGCGGGCGCGCCGCGTCACTGGGGACACGATGCGCGTGCCCGCTGGGCACCTCCGATTGCCTATTAACTGAGCAGGACCATGGATCCACGTCCTGTCAGGGAGAGGAGACCGATGATGTGTCCCTTGTACATAGGGACACCGATCAGTCACCTCCCCAGTCAGTCCCCTCCCCCTACAGTTAGAATCACTCCATAGGGAACACATTTAACCCCTTGATCGCCCCCTAGTTTTAACCCCTTCCCTGACAGTCATATGTATACAGTAATCAATGCATTTTTATAGCAGGGATCGCTGTATAAATATAAATGGTCTCAAAAATGTGTCAAAAGTTTCTGATGTGTCCGCCGCAATATCGCAGTCACAATAAAAATCGCAGATCGCCGCCATTACTTGTAAAAAATAAATAAAAATGCTATAAATCTATCCCCTATTTTGTAGATAACTTTGGCGCAAACCAACCAATTTTTTTACCAGAAATATGTAGAAGAATACGTATCGGCCTAAACTGAGGACATTTTTTAAATTTTTTTGGGGGGATATTTATTATAGCAAAAGTAAAAAATATAGATTTTTTTTCAAAATTGTCGCTATATTTTTGTTTATAGCGCAAAAAATAAAAAACGGCAGAGGTGATCAAATACCACCAAAAGAAACTCAATTTGTGGGAAAAAAACAGCGCTGAAAGCTGAAAAATGTCTTGGACAGGAAGGGGGTGAAAGTGCCCTGTATTGAGATAGTAGCAAAAAAAACAAAAAAAACAACGGGACAGTAAGAATAACTCCTGAACTCTAAACCCAGAACTCTAAACCTATCAACTAAAATTGCTCACAGTCGTATATTACACACAACTACAGTAGCTTTTGAATTAAACATGTCCAACGTCTAGAAAAACAACCTTGTCTGTATCTGAAACTAATGACCTTCCTTGTAAATCCGGACAGGTGGGAGGTAAGTCATTTACCCAAGAACATAAAATGTGATGTATACACATATACATCGGTCAACGTGAGCGTGTTCATCATGAACAGGGTAATTTATGAAGACAGTAATATCGTGAGTGGATGAGTTAAAACATAAGAGCACAAATAGATTAATGTGTATTTTTACCTTATGATTGGGAGTTAAAATACTGAAAAACTTCCACCCTTTCATATTGTTTTAATGGATTCTTCAGCTACAGTAGAAAAATTCGGACCTTTTTCTGGCAGTTTGCTTATCTTCAAACCTTCCTTTATCTCGCCATTTTCAATTCACTTCCTAAACTTGCAATCTTCCTACTTACTGTAGCCTTTTTTCATTCCATTTCAGAATTTCATAAACCTCAGCATTAGCATTTTATCTTCGATTATTCAATGCAGTCACCTTACAGCGTACGCTGCGTTTCTAACCAAGTATATATTTTTTCATCTCGGGACGCAGTTACATCAGTTAGCTTATGCAAGTCGATCATTTTGAGTGGCAGAGGGCAGGAAGTTGCCCGTGTGCTAGATGTGTTTCCCAAATGGCAAGACATGTACCTCTGGTGGTAAAAATCTCCGTGTCACATAGCATGACTCCAGATTTAAGACAGATTCGTATGAAATACACTCTTATTGGTCAACATAAACATATGAGGTCAGTAATGTCAGTAATGTCAGGTGAGTGATTTCGCCTTTGGAGACTCTAAGGTGACGGGAGACAGCAGTAGGACATATACACTATAGTGTCAAAAGTATTGGGACACTTGCTTTTACACACACATGAACTTTAATGGCATCCCAGTCTTAGTCCATAGGGTTCAATATTGAGTTGGCCCTCCCTTTGCAGCTATAACAGCTTCAACTCTTCTGGGAAGGCTGTCCACATGGTTTAGGAGTGTGTCTATGGGAATGTTTGACCATTCTTCCAGAAGCGCATTCGTAAGGTCAGGCACTGATGTTGGACAAGAAGGCCTGGCTCGCAGTCTACCCTCTAATTCACCACAAAGGTGTTCTATCGGGTTGAGGTCAGGTTCCCCAAGCCCAGGGCGTCAGCATACCAAGACATTTTGCATGCTCCCAACTTTATGGAAACAGTTTGGAGATGGTCCCTTGTTGTTTCAACATGACTGCTCACCAGTGCAGTCAAAGGCAGGTGTCCCAATACTTTTGGCAATATAGTGTATGTACTAATGAACTAAAGGTATATAAAAGAGGATTTACAGGGACTTGCATATTAGCTGTGAAGGGAAAGATCATTGAACATGACAGAAGGAGAGCACAGAATGATAACAAATTGCTGAAATAAGATACATTGTCCACATAGAAAATCGATTGGGTCAGATTCACAGATATCTGCGGCGGCGTAACGTATCCCCTTTACGTTACACCGCCGCAACTTTTCAGCGCAAGTGCCTGATTCACCAAGCACTTGCGTGTAAACTTACGGCGGTGTAACGTAAAGCCGTCCGGCGCAAGCCCGCCTAATTCAAATGGGGCGTGTACCATTTAAATTAGGCGCATTCCGGCGCCGAACGTTCTGCGCATGCTCCGTGTGAAAATTTCCTGACGTGCTTTGCGCGAAATTACGGCGCCCCGATGTATTTTTTGAACGACGACGTGCGTTACGTCGTTTCGTATTCCCGGACGTCTTACGCAAAAAAATAATTAAAATTTCGATGCGGGAACGACAGCCATACTTTAACATGGCTGTTCTAAATGTAAGCCATGAAAAAGCAGGCCTAAGTTTGCGACGGGAAAAACCAACTAGCGACGACGTAAGAGATTGCGATGAACGCGCGTATCTTCGTGGATCGCCGTAATCAGCTAATTTGCATACTGTCGTATCTTTTTTGGGAATTACAAATAAAGATACAACGCGGCAAATTTGAAAATACGCCGGAGTATCAGTAGATACTCCGGCGTATTTCCTCTGTGGATCTGGCCCATTATTCCCAGGGCATACTAAGAAGCATGTACTGTGAGAGGATGGTATAACACAGTCCCTTGCAGAACTACCAAGCAAGAAGTAGAGCCAGCTTAAGTAATGATGAATGAAGGGGAAATCTGCCAGCAAACCAAAGTCTATGAAGTGGGTGGTGGTGGGGGCAATGTTGATGTTAAACTTTGGCCATTGTTACGACTAATAGTCAAATTACTGTAAAAAAAAAAAAAGGCATGGGAAGCTGGGCACTGCCATGGTGGTCATATACCAAAGCAAAAAAGCAGAGAGAGTGTCTTTCCATGCTGTTTCTAGGGCAGCATTGAAAATACAAAATGTAAGTAAATACCATGTTTGGGGAATGCCTTATAGCTGTATGTGGTGTTGTGGAACTGTACGATTTTTACAGGCAGACTCGGCGAGAGCAGCAAAAGGATTGACTGCTACAGTACAACCAGAAAAAAATAAGTATCATGACAGCTCCAGGGAGTGGAGCGAAACGCTTGGGGACGTAGCCTAGCCAAAGTCCAGGCTGAGGTTGCCACTCCATTCATCTTTACAGAACACTTAGATGTGAGGCTTCCAGGGGCTAGCCTCCTTTCTTCAAGAACAAAAAAAGTACCCACCTGATCCAAATCTTTTCCTATGAAATTTGTAAATTTTCCCTATGTTTTCCCAGCAACAGCTTCTATTTCATGTACACTATGGGGGTCGATTTACTAAAGCTGGAGAGTGCAAAATCTGGTGCAGCTATGCATAGTAGCCAATCAGTTTCTAACTTCAGATCGTTAAATTAAGCTTTTACAAAAAAAAAAAATGAAAGCCGATTGGTTTCAATGCAGAACTGCACCAGGTTTTGCACTCTCTGGGCCAGATCCACAGACGAAGTATGCCGGCGTATCTACTGATACGCCGGCGTACTTTCAAATTTCCCGCGTCGTATCGTTGTTTTGAATCCTCAAAACAAGATACGACGGCTTCTGGGTTAGATCCGACAGGTGTACGTCTTCGTACGCCTTCGGATCTAAGATGCAATACTTCGGCGTCCGCTGGGTGGCGTTTTCCGCGTCGGGTATGCAAATTAGCGATTTACGACGATCCACGAACGTACGTGCGGCCGTCGCATTTTCTAACGTCGTCTGTAGTCGGCTTTTTACAGCGTATAGTTAAAGCTGGTATTTTTTGGCGTATACATAGAATTGCCATGTTAAGTATGGCCGTCGTTCCCGCGTCAAAATATTTTTTTTGCGTAAGTCGTCCGTGAATAGGGATGGACGTAACTCACGTCCAAGTTAAAAAAATTACGTCGTTGCGACGTCATTTAGCGCAATGCACGGCGGGAAATTTAGGAACGACGCATGCGCATTTTATTCGGCGCGGGGACGCGCTTCATTTAAATGAAACCCGCCCCCAACCCGCCCAATTTGAAATACACCGCCAGAAATACACTACGCCGCCTTAACTTACGGTGCGAACTCGCTGAGGTTTCGAAAATGCGCCAGGTAAGGTACGGCGGCGTAGTGTATGTCTGATACGCTGCGCCAATGTATTTCTTTCTGGATCTGGCCCTCTAGTTTTAGTAAATCAACCCCTATAGCTTCTCCCTTTTAAAGTGAAAGAAAATTCTCCTTATTGGCCCTTCTAAACCTACTGGCCACAGTTTAATGGACATGGCAGTTTTATAGTAGTTTTTATCTTAAATCTCCTAGGTGAATCTGCAAATATACTTTGCTTTGACATTTCTATATCTAGGTATTGGCCATCATAAGGAGAAGTTTAGCTAATTCCAACTGTTGCACAGTTCTTAATGGCTTTCCTTTTAGTCCTGTTCAGAACGCCAGCTGTGCTACTCAAGCTCTGAAACAATTCTAGAAGGAAAGAAGTGAAAACCGAAATAAACTCTAACACATTAATGGCCGTGTTCTGTATTTCTGCTGTACCTGCAATAATAAGCATTACGTTTAGTCGTGAGACATTTCTATGATTGACAAAGAAAATGATTTGTAGAAATTACCTTTACAAAGTCACTTGTTTGACTAAAATCGCGCCAAAGGCCGATGTCCTACAAAGGTGCCTACTCAAAGGGCATCGTGAATATATGTCACTGAATTCTAGGATGTAAATGTGTGGAATTCTTCGTAAAGTAATTTTACAAACTTCAAGATTGTTCAGATTAATAGAAGTAGACTATAAATCAAGGAAATACGCCGTGGAAATAAATCTATGTGTGAGCAAGTGATAAGTTGGTGGAACGGAGATAGCAAATTTTTCAGGCTGACCCAAAAGGGAAGGGGGTTAGGTAGGCTTAGCATTTTCCTAGGCATTTCTGGGCCTCCAACCATTTATATAATTTCAAAACCAGTGAAAATTAAATATATATACCAAAGTGCATATATAGAAAAATTCACAGTATCGCAACAATAATGCAGCGTACACACGATCATTTTTCGGGTTGTAAAAAACTTTGATTTTTTAAATATGTCATTTAAAATGATCGTCTTCAGAGCATTTTTCGGGTTCTGAAAAAAGACAAAAAAAAAAAATTCGAACATGCTCGATTTTTTTCGGGTTGTAAAACATGATCGGGTGTGGGCTTTAACGACGTGAAAAACACGCGCATGCTCAGAAGCAAGTTATGAGACGGGAGCGCTCGTTCTGGTAAAACTACCGTTCGTCATGGAGTAAGCTTATTCATCACGCTGTAACAGACAGAAAAGCGCAAATTGTCTTTTACTAACACGGAATCAGCTAAAGCAGCCCAAAGGGTGGCGTCATCCGCATGGAACTTCCCCTTTATAGTGCCGTCATACGTGTTGTACGTCACCGCGCTTTGCAAGAGCATTTTTCTTCACGATCGTGTGTGGGCAACATCGTTTTAATGATGAAGTTGGAAAAAACTTTGTTTTTTAAAGGCTGAAAAAGCCGAAAAATGATCGCGTGTACACGGCATTACAGTTATCAGCCAGCATGGAGGTGGAAATGCGGAGAAGTGGATTGGCTTATTAAGGAATCTTTGAACAACTGATTATTATGGCTTACTACTAGCCTAACCATGAGCGTGGTAGGCAAATAAATTTGGTGAAGTGGTTTCCTACCAGCTAAAAAAATGGACTCATGAAATCTGCTGGATAAGTTGTGACTTTTTTGGCCCTTTCTGCCAATCCTACTTACATAATCAATATACAGACAGTTCCTCAATCCTGTGGGTGGTATACGCCTTCTGACTAAAATTCTTTAAAGTTGTTGTAAAGGTAAATGTTTTTTCCCCTAATGCATTCTATGCATTAAGGTGAAAAACATTTGAGTATTAGTGGCTCCCCAGAGCCCCCGATTACCTACCTGACCCCTCGAAAGTCTCGTGCCATGAACGAACAGGCTTCATGGCTGTTTTCCTGGCTCATTCATTAGTTGATTGAAAGCAGCGCAACCATTGGCTTGCGCTGCTGTCAATCACATCCAATGACGTGGCGCGCCGGGGGCGGGGCCGAGTGTTACAGTGAGTGGCTATGGCCGCCGGCTGTATCACGGGAGAGTGCCCGCAAGCACTCAGCACTCAATGTGTTGAGTCCTTGTGGGGGAGCCGAGATAGCCGCCGAGGGACCCCAGAAGACCAGGTTCGGGGCCACTCTGTGCAAAACGAGCTGCACAGTGGAGGCAAGTATAACATGTTTGTTATTTAAAAAAAAAACATTCCTTTAGTGATCCTTTAAGGCAAACTTACCAGCCATTTTTAAGCTGTAAAAAAATAACCCTGTAAGTACGGGTTCCACAAAATACTTGCAAATATCTTTTCTAGCCAAGAAAAGTTATTTTCTCATGCCGTTCTGAACTGAATTCCTGATCTGAAATCTCTTACACCTATAAGTATTTATAAAAAAATCAAAACACAATTTTGAGCTTGTCGTGACCCATGAAATTTGCTGCAGTAAGTTATGATTTTTGTGGTCTTTCCATGCGGGTCATGTAGGGGGGTCCTCGAGGAAAGGCCACGAAAGCCACAACTTATTGCAGAGAATTTCATGGGTCATAGCAAGCTCAAAATTGGGTTTGTATTTATTTTTTACATTTAAAAGAAGTCAGAGATGTAATTCAGATCAAAACAGCCCAAGAAAAATACTTTTTTTTTTTTTTTTTACAAAAGCCAAAGTCCTCAATCCTATACATTTCTAATACAATCCAAACACTTTTGGCATGGCCTTAGGAATCATTCCCCTATTAATAATTATTCAAAGAATTTTGGTCATCTGCTGTCTTTACTGTGCTTTCATGCTGGAGCCAGACCTCCAAATGCAAATGTTAACAATCCTTCAGTAGAACGTTTATCATTCTCTCAATAGAGTTGAGCACATATTAGATTTTGTGTTTCAGAAAAATACAAAAACACTTTGCGAAGGAAACCTAAAAATCCATCTATTATTAAATGAGAGAATAATTTGCAAGCAGGTATAAAACAGATGCCAACGCTATGGTTTGTATAACCTTGGATAACATTGTAACCTTTAATTATTCCTTAAGGTAGAAAAGAAAACATTGCCTCATTAGAAATACATTGTGTGGGTACTCATGACTTCTAGGAGTTTGCATTGTGAGCAGTGCCGATACAGCAAGTATCTGTCTTGTGGAATTGTAATCTCGTGGTGCTAATTGACTGTGACATAGGTACAGAACATGGGACAACTTAAGCATGAACTTTGAAATAGGTTACTATTTGCTAATTAGGCAGCAGGCATAAAAAATAAAAAATCATTTGTCAAACTATTATTTGCAGAGGAACCCAAATGGAAGATTTACCAGGCCGCAGATTCTTTAGTAGTTATTGAAAGAGGACATAATGGGAAATGGCAACAGAAATAAAAAAAGAGGAAAAAGGAAAGGAAGGCAGTGAGAGTAAAAAAGGGAAAGAAGGGTGGGAGGGAATGAAAAGAGAATGAAACAATGGAAGATGGAAATGAGAGTAACAAAAATATAATAGATTGCAGCTTGGTGTGGTAGCTATATTTGTTTTGATTCTTTTGCTTTATTTTCACCTGGTAATCCTGCACATAACACACTTCCTCTCCCAGGGTGGCTACGTCACTCCTCAATGTGTCTATGGAGGGAGCAATGGTTGTCACCCTAGGTGCTCTCCTGATATGGACTGCAAACAAAGGGCTAGATTCACAAAGAAGATACGACGGCGTATCTCCTGATACGCCGTCGTATCTTTGAATCCGGCCGGTCGTATCTATGCGCCTGATTCATAGAATCAGGTTACGCATAGATAGCCCAATTTTTTTTACATAGTGAAAAAGATAATGTTATGCCGAGTAAATTGATACTCAACATGTCACGCTTCAAAATTGCGCCCGCTCGTGGAATGGCTTCAAACTTTTACCCTTAAAAATCTCCATAGGCGACGTTTAAAAAATTCTACAGGTTGCATCTTTTGAGTTAGAGTAGGTCTATAGCTAGAATTATTGCTCTCGCTCTAACGATTGTGGCGATACCTCACTTGTGTGGTTTGAACCCCGTTTTCATATGCGGGCGCTACTCACGTATGCGTTCGCTTCTGCGCACAAGCTCGTCGGGACAGGACGCTTTAAAAAAAAAAAGTTTATGTTTTCTTATTTTTTTTACTTGATTTTTACTTTTTTTTTTTTTTTTTTAAATGGGTCACTTTTATTCCTATTACAAGGAATGTAAACATTCCTTGTAATAGAAAAAAGCATGACAGGTCCTCTTAAATATGATATCTGGGGTCAAAAAGGCCTCAGATCTCATATTTAGACTAAAATGCAATAAAAAAAAATTGTAATAAAAAAAAAAAAAAGTGCCTTTAAGACGTATGGGCGGAAGTGACGTTTTGACGCCGCTTCCGCCCTGCTATGGTATGGAGACGGATGGGGGCCATCTTCCCCTCACTCGTCTCCATACCTAGCCACAGACAGCACCCGTTCGCCTCTGACGGCTCCGGTAAGCGGCGGAGGGTGTGGGAGAGTGGCGGAAGGGGGCCCCCTCTCCCGCCGCCGATAAACTATGTTGCACGGAGGACTCAGAAGAACAAAAACTGCCGTTATGATGCTGTTGACAGACGGTCGTCAATATGCATTTTTTTTATATGTTGCCAATACTTCTAGTTCAGATAGGCTTGCTCTGCAGTTTCTACAATTTCTGTCAATAGCATCAAATTCTTAAAAATAAAATTAGCTTAACGACCACAAGACAATGTAAACGCTATAGAAAATCATAATGGCCATGACCCTCTGTACTCACATTGCACGATCAGCTGAACCAGGGCTTCTCTTGGCTTGACATTAAATCCATTGTATTGACTGGTTTGACACCTGTATGTTCCCGTCATTTCCCTGGACACATTTACAATCCTTAATATTCCATCATAACTCTCCATCTGCATTGATCCATCAGGCATCGGAACCTCTTTGTCAGCTCTAGACCACATGATAATTGGCTTTGGCTTTCCAGAGACTTGACACTGCAGTTCTATTGTATCTCCTTCCCTGGCGACCATCGGAGATTTGCCTTTGGGAACGGTGAGGTTTGGTGGGACTGAAAAAAAACAAAAAAGGAAATGTTTGCATGATGTAAATAAACGTAAGGTTCTTAATACAGGATAACGGACAGAAAACAAAGAGGATCCAAATATTTTCAGCTGGTTTCACTCTATGTAATAAATATCTAAACCACTGCCATAAAGCTATATACTTTTGTAATCTCTACAAACCCAATTATAAAAGTCACCAGTCTGCACCACCTGGAGAATATGTAATAACGTACCGTATTTATCGGCGTATACCGCACACTTTTTTCCCCTTAAAATAGGGGGAAAATCATGGGTGCGCGATATACGCCGCTTCCCGCGCTGAGTTTGAACTGCGCCACCGACATATACCGAGCGCAGTACACTCGGGTACATTCGGCCAGGCTCGGCTTCGCTCGCGGTCACGCTCGGTGACGCCTCCTAGCCTTTATGCGTAATTAGCCGAGCGTGGCCGAGCGTGCCCGAGTGTACTGCGCTCGGTATATGTCGGCGGCGGCGTTCAAACACAGCGCGGGAAGCAGGGATTCGACTCAGAGACAGCGCGGGAGGACACCACCGAGGCCGCAGATGGACGCCGGACCGGACAAGGCCGCCGATGGACGCCGGGCAAGACACCGACGAGGGGCATTCAAGCTAAGTATTTATTTTTCTGAAATTTCCTTTCCAAGTTGGGGGTGCGTGCTATACGCGGGTGTGCGCAATATCCCGATAAATACGGTAATAATTATTTTGGTCACATTATCTCCCATCACATGACACCTAGGATTCTATTTAATGTGAAGTTGCATATGATAAATATCAGGAGATCAGTGACACAATAAGAATCTATGTATAAGACCGCTATCAACAAAGGCTCAAAGTGGACCTGACATTCAAGAGTGTGAAGGTTCTCATTTATCCAGGTCATGGTATAGATCAGTGGTCTCCAAACTGTGGCCCAAGGGCCCTTTGCTTTCTTTTTTTCGGCCATTGGGGCATTATTCCCCCCAACTGTAAGCAACAGTGAGGCATAGTTCCTGCCACTGACATATACAATTGGGCACTATTGGTTCCACTGACACCAATGATGAAGCACTATTCCTCCCACTGTCACCAACAATGGGGCACTATTCAGCCCACTAATACCAATGATGGGGCCTTATCCCTACTACTGATACCAATGATAGGGCACTATTTTTCCCACTGAAACCAATGATGAGGTACTATTCCTCCTACTGATACCAATGATAAGGCACTATTCCTACCACTTACACCAATTATGAGGCAATATTCCTCCCACTGACTTCAACAATGGGGCACTATTCTGCCCACTGATACCAATGATCAGGGATTATTCCCACCACTAACACCAATGATGAAGCACTATTCCCACCACTGACTCCAATGACGAGGCACTATTCCTCCCACTGATACCAATGATGAACCACTATTCCTCCCACTGACACCAACAATGGGGCACTATTCTGCCCACTGATACCAATGATCAGGGATTATTCCTACCACTAACACCAATAATAAAGCACTATTCCTCCTACTGATACCAATGATGAGGCACTATTCCTCCTACTGATAACAATGATGAACCACTATTCCTCCCACTGACTCCAACAATGGGGCACTATTCTGCACACTGATACCAATGATCAGGGATTATTCCTACCACTAACACCAATGATAAAGCACCATTTCTCCTACCAATGATCGGGCACTATTTTTCCCACTGGCACCAATGATGAGGCACTATTCCTCTTCTACCAATGATGAAGCACTATTCCTCCTACTGATGCCAATGACGAGGCACTATTCCTACCACTTACACCAATGATGAGGCAATATTCCTACCACTGATATTAAAGATGAGGCACTATTCCTTCCACTGGCACAACAATGAGGCACTATTCCTCCCACTGACACCAATGATGAGCCACTATTCCTCCTACCGATAACCATGATGAGGCACTATTCCTCCCACTAACACCAATTATAAGACACTATTCCTCCCACTGATACCAATGATGGGCACCATTCCGCCCAATGACATCAATGGGGCTTTATTCCTCCCCCTAATACCAAAGACGGGGCATTGTGTACTCTCACTGACACCAGAACATTTTCTACTCCCACTCCGGCCCCCATAGTTTGAAGGACAGTAAACCGGGCCTTTGTATAGAAAAGTTTGGAGACCCCTGGTATAGATAGCAGTAGTCGCATTGAACTAGACTTGCTTTGCAATGCTGAAGTTGTTTGTAGCTCATCCAAGATCCCCCAGTTTAATAAGTGTCAGGAAAATACCCCAGCATTTATCGCCACACAGTTAACAGAAACACCTTACTTCAATCCCCAAGGAAGGCGGATGTTGACTGCTCAAGAACAGGATGGGAGGAGTGAAATTTGTTGAACCACCCTGTTCTAATTACATACTCCCGTCCTTGGTGTCAGGACAGATGGTGTTAAAGAGGTTGGTCCACTTTGACATAGATGGCCTTTTTTAAGCCTTGCAGGCCAGTTGTCCTCGTTTGTCCAAAATGTGCCGTTACTCAGATTTGCCATTAATAAAATCAGAGGAGGGACAACCACACATTTTTAACCACACATTGATGCTGACAATGATTGATGGAATTATGAATTGTACTGTAATCCCTGTGATTATCTCAGTCACGGGGAACCCACAAGCAGGAAATATGTGTTGTTGATAGTGTTGTTTTTTTCCTCTGAAGTTGCAGTTGAAGATTTTCTCACAGTGGTGGATAGTTGAGACATAAACATTGCTTTATACCGCCAAGTTAACAATTTTGGCATGATAGATAAATAAAGAGGAATTACTTATCGTTTCTGTAGTCAATACTAGTGTTGCTCACGAATATTCGCATTGCGAATATTCGTTACGAATATGGCATATTCGAATATTCGCGAATAACTCGAATTTCGCGGCCAAAATTCGCTATTCCGAATATTCGTATTTTTTCAAATTTATTTTTAAAACAGATCACATCCTATCAACGTCTAAAAGCATTGCTGGTATGATTAGAGACCCTGGGCCGAGTAGCTAAGCTGAGGCGATCCTTTTATGTTGCCGAATATTCGCAATCGCGAATATTCGATTTCCGAATATTCGCGAATACTTTCTCCGCCTTCTTTTGCATCAGAGCCAATCAGAGTTTTCCTACCACAGTTGTCAAAATTTCGCAATCAATTTCGCATTCGCAAAAAAATTTTTTTGATAAAGTATCACGAATATTCGATTTTAGCGAATATTTCACGAATATTCGTCTATATATTCGTGATATATCGCAAAATCGAATATGGCGTATTCCGCTCAACACTAGTCAATACTGCTCCACACACAGACATAATATTTGGTCCTGTGTATTTTGGCATGTGGTCTCTGAAGGGTCATAGTTCAGACTGGTGATCTCCAATAACGGAGGATCCATCAATCACCTAATATTTTGTACATGCTGAATGCACCCTAATGCCTCATACCCACGACTGGTTTTCCTGGCAGGAAACCTGCCACGAGAGCTTTTGACCGGGAATCCCGGCCGTGTGTATGCTTCATCGCAGTTTCCCCAGAGGTTTTTAAGCCGGCAGTTTACCTATGGGGAAAACCTGCGGTGGAGCATAAACACGGCCGGGATTCCCGACCAAAGCTCTCATGGCTGTGTGTAGGGGGAAAAAGCGACCGAGCAGGTTCTCGGTTTTCCCGGCGGACATTTTTACCGATGGGAAAACCGATCGTGTGTACAAGGCATGAAGGATGGTTATTTTAGCTCTTTATTACCGTTGTTTAAATAACTTTATTTTAGTATTTGTGTACAGGTTCACTTTACCCTACAAAGTGGATGACTTTACGTCATTTAAATCCATGAAGGACTTAAAGGGTTGTTCCATCTAAAACCAATATTCATTTATATATGAATTCCGCTGAATTGTCCACAATTTTCTATCTATTAAAGACTCCATCTAATTATATGAATGGATGTCCTTTTTTCTGGACTCTAGCTATTTCATTTCCCCCCCCCCCCCCCCAGTATTTATAACATATAGGTACACACTGGGAGTGCGCTCAATTATTTTGTACCTTTTGAAAAAAGACCTGGCATAATACAGGACAATTCATATCAAGTATATTGTAGGTAGGCAACCCATCAACAGGTAGATCACAACCGACCCTGAGCACCGCCTCTCTCAATCCTCTACAGGAGAGCCTCTGGCCTGTTGTGATGCACTGAGTGAGGACAGTGCCAGAACCTTTTAGTGATCTGTACTGCAGAAACGCAGATTATGGTAGGAAAATAGTGGGCAGTATGGAGAGTGGAACCACAGGACAGGCATGTGAGCCCTAAGCATAGACACTACATACAACACCAAAGACAGTTCTGGTCACACATGTCTTGTTTGTATATATGGGGTGTAAGTGTGTGTACAAGGCACCCTACTGTACACTGCACTTTACTGCACTGCAAATACAGTGTATAGGATCATGCTACATCCATAGGAGATCATTATATAGGGAAGGGGTAGATGTTTGAACTGGAATCTGGGTATTTTTGCATGTAATGGGGAGATGTGTGTTCATTATTCCTGACCTCGGCACTGTGTGTTACTTATGAGTGACCATGCACTTTGCATTGTGTACTACTGACATGGTCGCCGCCGGTGTCCCGCAATCGGGTCACAGGAGCTGAAGAACGGGGAGAGGTGAGTGTAAACAAACCTTTCCCGTTCTTCTCTGTGGCAGTGTCAGTGATTGTCTGTTCCCTGATATAGGGAACGACGATCAGTGACATCACACGTCCAGCCCCGCCCCTACAGTAAGAAACACACATCAGGTCACACTTAACCCCTACAGCGGCCCCTAGTGGTTAACCCCTTTACTGCCATTGTCATTTTCACAGTAATAGTGCATTTTTATAGCACTTTTCGCTGTGAAAATGACAATGGTCCCAAACATGTGTCAAAAGTGTCCGATGTGTCCGCCATAATGTTGCAGTCACGGAAAAAAAAAATTGCTGATCGCCGCCATTAGTAGTAAAAAAGAAAATATTAATAAAAATGCCATAAAACTATCCCTTATTTTGTAAACGCTATAAATTTTGCGCAAACCAATCGATAAGCGCTTATTGGGAGTTTTATTTTACCAAAAATAGGTAGAAGAATACATATCGGCCTAAACTGAGGGAAAAAAAAAAATATTTTATATCCTTTTTGGGAAATATTTATTATAGCAAAAAGTTAAAATTATTAGATTTTTTTTTCAAAATTGTTGCTCTATAATTTGTTTATAGCACAAAAAATAAAATCCACAGAGGTGATCAAATACCACCAAAATAAAGCTCTATTTGTGGGAAAAAAGGACGCAAATTTTTTTTGGGAGCCACGTCGCACGACTGTGCAATTGTCAGTTAAAGCGACGCAGTACCGAATCGCAAAAAGGGGCCTGGTCCTTAACTTGCATAATGGTCCGGGTCTTAACCGGTTAACAAACTTAAAAAAAAAAAGTTATAGGGCTAGATTCAGATAGCCCGGCGTAATTTTCTGCGGGCGTAACGTATCTCAGATACATTACCCGCCGTAACTTGGGTCGCAAGTTCCGTATTCATAAAGAACTTGCGCCCTAAGTTACGGCGGCGTAGCGTATGTGGTCTGGCGTAAGCCCGCCTAATTCAAATGTGGATGATGTGGGCGTGTTTTATATAAATTTAGTGTGACCCCACATATTTGAAGTTTTTTACGAACGGCGCATGTGACGTCCGTGAAAGAATCCCAGTGCGCATGCTCGAAATTACGCCGCAAATCGGCAATGCTTTAGACGTGAACAGAACTTACGTACAGCCCTATTCGCAAACGACTTACGCAAACGATGTAATCGACGGAAAATTCGACGCTGGCCCGACGTCCATACCTAACATAGGATACGCCTCATATAGCAGGGGTAACTTCACGCCGGAAAAAGCCTAACGTAAACGACGTAAAAAAAATGCGCCGGGCGGACGTACGTTTCTGAATCGGCGTATCTACCTAATTAGCATATTCCTCGCGCAAATCGACGGAAGCGTCACCTATCGGTCAGCGTAAATATGCAACTAAGATACGACGGCGTAAGAGACTTACGCCAGTCGGATCTTAGCCTAATTTCGGCGTATCTTGCTTTCTGAATACAGAAAAAAGATACGCCGGCGCAGCTTTAAATTTACACGGCGTATCAATAGATACACCGACGTAATTTCTTTCTGAATCCGGCCCATAGATTATTGTGATTGCATATTTTGTGTTCTTTATAAATCAGAATTTCCTAGCAGTTATTTATAGAGGATGGTTATTTTGCCTTCATCAAACCTTTAAATTTATACATCCAAGTTTAAATTTGTTTGAAATTAATTTTATTAATGCGAGGCGCCTCAAAGCATTGGACGTCAGTCAGATTTAAAATAAAAAAAATAAAAGAAAACACTTTGGGTTATTTAAAAGGAGCTGCTAAGCTATTATTAGACGCTTGCCTTCAGCCATTTCTCATGTAGAAAGTGCATGGGTCAGTGACTGGGGAATCAGCGGGTGCATGAAGGAAGGAAGGAGACTTCAGGGATATAATCGGCCTCAGTGCAGTGTATACTTGAAGTGTGAGTCGCATGTCTTGCAGCTGCTCCATCCCGGCTCTCCCAGCAGGTGATGCTGCTGTATTACTGATTCCTAGACCCAAGCTGCAGAGAAGCTGAGTGATCATTAAACCGCAGAAAATGTACACGGAAAAGCTCTCAGTTCTGAGGAAATATATTACGGTCAATGCTCAGACACGAAAAGATTGCTTGCTATTTGGACTCGGAGCAATGGTGGGCAGTAACCCATGGCAACTATCCAAAATCAAGTTATAAAAAGGTTTTGATTGGTTGCCATCATCTTCTTAAAACCACTAATCTTGTCACAGTTTTTAATTAAGGTCAATGATCTTTAATAGGCAATTACATGGTAAGCTGCGTATTTTTTCTTTTTTTTTTTCTTTAATTAGACTGTGTGTGTTCATCATGAGTATTGTCGTGCTCAGCTGTTTTCATTCATTTAACCTGGTTCTATAGTATACATTTTTGCTTGCCAGGACACATTGTATATATATATATATATATATATATATATATATATATATATATACACACACACAGTATGGGATAATAGGGTCATTAGGTTATAAAGTATAGTGTAATATAATATATATATATACACACAGTATTATATATACACACACTGGGCCGGATTCAGATAGCCTTTACGCCGGCGTATCTATCTAGTGCTACGAAGCGCTGGCGTATCTTCTTTCTGTATTCAGAAAGCTAGATACGCCAGAATTTCCCTAAGATCCCACCGGCGTAAGTGTCTTACATCGTCGTATCTTAGGCTGCTAATTAGGTAGATACGCCGATTCAGAAACGTACGTCCGCCCGGCGCATTTTTTTTTTACGTTGTTTACGTTAGGCTTTTTTCGGCGTAAAGTTACCCCTGCTATATGAGGGGTATCCTATGTTAAAGTGGAGGTTCACCCGGAAATAACATTTTTTACCCTTAGATTGATGCTCATTTTGTCTAGGGGAATCGGCTAGTTGTACTTACCATTGTAGAGAGCGATCTTCTCCGCCGCTTCCGGGTATGGGCTGCGGGACTGGGCGTTCCTATTTTGATTGACAGTCTTCCGACAGGCTTCCGACGGTCGCATCCATCGCGTCACGATTTTCCGAAAGTAGCCGAACTTCGGTGCGCAGGCGCAGTATAGAGCCACACCGACGTTCGGCTTCTTTCGGCTACTCGTGACGCGATGGATGCGACCGTCGGAAGCCTGTCAATCAAAATAGGAACGCCCATTCCCGAAGACCATACCCGGAAGCGGCGGAGAAGATCGCTCTCTACAACGGTAAGTACAGCTTCGATTTTAAAACAACTAGCCGATTCCCCTAGACAAAATGAGCCTCAATCTAAGGGTAAAAAATGTTTTATGGGTGAACTTCCGCTTTAAGTATGGACGTCGTTCCCGCGTCGAGTTTTGAAAATTTTACGTCGTTTGCGTAAATCGTTCGCGAATAGGGCTGTGCGTAAGTTACGTTCACGTCTAAAGCAATGACGATTTGCGGCGTAATTTCGAACATGCGCACTGGGATTCTTTTTACGAACGGCGCATGATACGTCAAATACGTCGGGTCACAGTGAATTTAAATAAAACACGCCCACATCATCCACATTTGAATTAGGCGGGCTTACGCCAGACCACAGACGTTACGCCGCCGTAACTAAGGGCGCAAATTCTTTCTGAATACGGAACTTGCGCCTTAATTTACGGCGGCGTAACGTATCTGAGAGAGATACTCCAAGGTTTCTGAATCCGGCCCCCAGTATATAAGACTGGGATACCATTAAAGTTCACGTGCGTGTTAAGGCAGGTGTCCCAATACTTTTAACAATATAGTGTGTTATATATATATATATATATATATATATATATATATAAAGAAAGTTCAAGAGTTGCTGCACTTAAAATAGTTTCTTTATTTTTCAAATATCTTTATAAAGGTTACATACCAAATAAGATATTCATCCATGTCTGAATATCTTGAATACTTTTTTGGTATGTAACCTTTATGAAGATATTTGAAAAATAAAGAAACTATTTTAAGTGCAGCAACTCTTGAACTTTCTTTATATATATATATTAAGCCCCGTACACACGGTTGGACTTTTTGCCAACAAACTTCAAAATGAGCAAGTTTTCCAAAAAATCCGGCCGTGTGTACGCTCCATCGAACAGACTTTTTCGGTTTTCATCGGACAATAGTTCGCTCTGCAAACGGACAAACTTTTCGGTAACAAAAGTCCGATGGTGCAAAGTCCGACCGTGTGTATGCTCCAACTCCCTTTGGACAAAAATCCACGATAAAGTTTGTTTGAAGTCGGATCGTGTGTACGAGGCTTTACACTGTCCAATGTAACTCAGCACAAAAGAAATAAGCTGATTGGCTAAGATATTAAGTAAGATACATCACTCACTAACTACACTGCCCAGTGCCCGTTCGAAAGAACGATTTGAGTACACAAATTTACAAACAGACAAAGAAACGGATTTACAAAACACACAAATGAAAATACGAATATATGAAATTACGAACAGACGGATTTAAAATCCGGAATGCAAATCGCTTGTTATAGATGTAATTTTCGTTCTTTTGCTGTTTCAGTGTCTTGTATTCTAGTACGTGTGTCCAATCGTAAGTTCGTATTTTCACTTGTTCGTTATTTTGCTTATTCATAATTCCGTAATTTTCGTATTTTAGTACGGTCAGCTATTCGGATGTTCAAATTGATCCGAATGTACGAATACTAACAAATTTGTACGAAAATCCATTTGTTACGAACGGAATCGCACGTCTCTGCTAAATTGTCATTTTGTCCTAACCATGTGTACTGAAATATCCACTCAACATTGATAAATCCTATTCTTTTGAGGTCCAAAAAAATATCTCACTGTCACACAACCCTTATACTTTGCTGTTCCTAAGGAATACAAACGTTCCCGAGTTTCTATAATGTAATTTGTATGTTTGCTAAATTAAACTGTAACACGATCCAATATTAGTTTCATGCTAGGTATCAATTTTTTTTTTATCAGCAGCGCTGACACTGATCTCTACTGATCTGCTGGGAATGGTAATTGATAATGAACAATCCAGACCTGTAGATACCGACTGTCATGCAATCATTTTTATTTTAGTAATACAAGATTAGGTTGGCTATGAAATTAAATAATGTTTTGCGCTTATTTAAAAGTAACGATAAGAAGTTAAATTAAATCAAAGGGAAATTCAACAATATTTAACTAATAAAAATTTGTAAGCGGTGAAAAGAAATAATGGAATTCCGAGGTTTACAAACAGTGAACTAGAAGAAGATAATTAAGAAGAGAAAAAAAACACAAGAAAAATGAAAGCCTGGGGACTGAGAAGACATGATTAGATTTAGGTGAAAAGCAATGCTAAAGCTGGTCATAGATGAACAAAAATTCTTAGGAAAGGTCTTAGGAAAATTTGTACAAATAATTATAGAACAATGAATGATCGTGTTTGCTTTTAACATTTATTTTGAAAGAAATAGATTTTTCTGTTAAGCCAAGATCTGTTCTGGTGGATGGGATTGCACAGTCATGAAGATCAACTATATAGGATTTTTATGCACTATTTTTCATGGACTGATGTTTTTTTATACATTTTTTCACATAATATGCTATGTGTTATTTGATGCATCTTGGATTTACTCTGGTTATCTTAGTGTAATATTAAAATTTGTTTTAAACCCTTCCCGGCCACACAGTCTCGGGTAAACTGCGGGCATGGCGTCACCTCCCGTCCTCCCCCCGTTGTGTTCTGGGAACACTCGGCTCCCAGTAAACAGTGGGAGCCAATCGGCAGGCGTAACGCGACTCGCGCATGCGCCGTAGGGAACCAGGCAGTGAAGACGGAGCGCTTCACTTCCTGGTTCCCTCACCGAGGATGGCGGGGGGCAGCAGAGTGACGAGCGATCGATTATCCTCTGTTCCGGACAACGCTGGACTCCAGGACAGGTAAGTGTCTTAATACTAAAAGTCAGAAGCTGCAGTATTTGTAGCTGCTGGCTTTTAATATTTTTTTTTTTTAGCGGACATCCGCTTTAAGTTTTGCTGTATGTGTACAGCTGTGAGTGAACCAACTGTAAACCATAAGGCCGTGTGTCTAGATATGATCATCTGACCATGTTGCAGGAAGATATTGTAAAACATGTCATAATCGTTGTCTAGACTTGACTATAGCCTACTTGGCTACTATAAAAATGTATATATTTTTTGGGTGTTTTGGGAATAACGGAAATAGGTTTGCTGAGAAGGGCTTCTATGTTGGATACAGATATATTATAACTGGTAGAAAAATATAAGATTGAAAATACCTGATCCATAACCTCTAAAAGCCCAACTCCAGCCAAAAACGTTTTTGGGTTTTGAACAGAATATACGGGATAACGCCACTGCCTGTTTTTTTTTTTTATTGACATCTGTGTTCTTATTGGTGAGATTTTCCTTGACTTCCTGTCAAGGAAAATCTGTGTTCTTATTGGTGAGATTTTCCTTGACTTCCTGTCTGGACAGGAAGTATTCAGAAATCTAAGGGGATTAAAGAAAAAACAAAAACACATTTTTAGTAGCGTGAGGAAGAATTGGAACTTCTCACAATGTTTCTATTGTTGTCTATGGCTTCTTGTGCCATTACAAAAAGGTTAAAACCAGGGACTTTGTAGAACAGCAGGCAGGAGTCCACACATACACTATATTGTCAAAAGTATTGGGTCACCTGCCTTTACACGCACATGAACTTTAATGACATAACAGTCTTATAGGTAGATTCAGTAAGAGTTAGGCCGACTTATCAGTGGATAAGCCGACCTAACTCAGAATCTACGCCGTCTTATGTTTAAGCGTATGCTCAAACAGAGATACGCTTAAACATATCTAAGATAGGACGGCTTGCGCCATCCTTTCTTAGATTGCAATATTTTGGCCGCTAGGTGGCGCTTCCATTGCGGTCGGCGTAGAATATGTAAATGAGGAGATACGCCGATTCACGAACGTATTCCCGGCCGACGCAGTACTTTTACGCCGTTTACGTAAGAGATAGGCCGCGTAAAGTTAGAGCTAGGCCCTATTGGAATAGTAATGTCAAGTATGGCCGCCGTTCCCGCGTCGAAATTCAAATTTTTTACGTCGTTTGCGTAAGTCGTCCGTGAATCGGGATTTACGTCGTTTACGTCCACGTCAAAATCAATAGGCCCGTGCGGCGTACTTAGCCGCAATGCACACTGGAAAATATAGGCGCCCGGCGCATGCGCAGTAAAAAAAACGTAAAAAAACGTGAGGTCAAGCGCCATTAACATAAAACACGCCCCCCTCAAACACATTTGAATTAGGCGCCCTTACGCCTGCCGATTCAGGCTACGCCGACGTAACTTAGCAGGCAAGTACATTGTGAATCATGTACTTGCCTCGCTAACTTACGGCGGCGTAGCTTAAATTCCTTAAGCTACGCCGCCGAAAAGTTACGCGAACGTACCTGAATCTACCTATTAGTCTGTAGGGTTCAATATTGAGTTGGCCCACCCTTTGCAGCTATAACAGCTTCAACTCTTCTGGGCAGGCTGTCCACAAGGTTTAGGAGTGTGTCTATGGAGATCACAATGAATGGTAAAACCAGCGCAAATACATAAATAATGCTAATGGTAAAGCAATAGCAGCTGAACACTAAAGGTAACATTTATAACATCCCAGATCAATAAAGTACAAACAGCACAATGCTAAAAATAAGAAACAAGAGTTCATGAATGAAGGACACACAGGTTCCAGAAATTGTGAAGATGTGACTCGAAAATCACTACCGTATGTCGACCACACAGTGCACAACCTCCACCACAGACACACCCATCCGCTCACCTCAAAAATGGGACACCTGAATTAACAAATGACTCAGATAAGCTTGCCCATATAGGGTATGAATCCTAAAGGTGTTATCAGGTATAACCTCCTGGTGTCAGCACACAATCCAAATAGGTATAGCCATGCTTGGGTGTCACATCAAATAAACAGACTTTCCTTGAAAACAGCATGAAGCTGGTCACCCATGTTCAGTGTTCCGAAGTTTTGAAATACATGAGAAAAACATAGTGATCTCTGCTAAAACTATGTTTAATATGATAAAAGAAAATAACTAACAATGGTGACACTTCCATTAAGTGCAAGCAAACTAGCGCTCATTACAAAGAATCACAAAGAGATGGCAGTGGGTGACATCACGTGACTCCTTCCCATACGCGTTACGTCCCGGGGCGGGACTTCTTTAGCGGGTACCTCCTTTGTAAGTGCCAGAAATTTTGTAGATCATTGCATCGCGATCTTATCTGGAAGTGGGAGCAGGTTCCTGGTTTTGACAGGTATCCGCTCCCCTCCTCAAAAAGTGCAAAATGTGGCAGTGGAGGGGGGAGGAGGGTGCGTACAAGCAGAGCTTCCCTTTTCGGGCTAGAGCTCCACTTTAAAAGTGGTTGTAAAGGGACAAGGTTTTTTACCTTCATGCATTTTATTTATGAAGGTAACAAACCTGTGTGCAGCAGCCCCCAACCCCCTATAATACTTACCTGAGCCCCCTCTCCATCCAGCGATGTCCACAAGAACCTTGCCTCTTCAGGGACATGCACACCTGATTGGCTATTGGCAGCAGCCATTAGCTCTCACTGCTGTCAATCACAGCTAGTGAGCCAATCAGGAGATGGGGGCGGGCCGAACCTGCTTGTTGTGGGGGAACCCAACAGGAAAGAGGAGCCTGGAGCACTGTCATGGGACCTGAGAAGAAGAGGATCCAAGCCACTCTGTGCAAAACCACTGCACAGAACAGGTAAGTATAACATTTTTATTATTTTAATGAAAAAAAATAATAAAGCTTTACAATCACTTTAAGACTGGACAGTAAAGGGAGAAATAGCACAGTAATTAGCGCATCTCTGTCACTCTGCAAAAGATGATTAGCTTCTTGTTCTCCTTCTTCATCTCCAATCCTACTATATAGGCACTTACTCTGCTTGATTAAAAAAATAAATGTAATGATGTATTAATGATTACATTGGTATATACCTTCAGCTTTGCCTCCAAAAACAAAGTATGCATTTGTAGTGGCTACCCAAATCTTAGATATTTTTTGGGGGGAATATCAATCAAATATCGAATATCAATGCAGGATTTAAACCTGAAAAGGAATAAAAGAAAGTAACTAAATGGAAAAAAATTTTTTCCCCAGTAGGTTTTCCAGAGCAGAAGTTCTCCGTATTCATAAGAGTGTTTGATTTTATTTTTGTAAGCGATAGCAAGTAGTAAAACATTTGTTTGAAGTAAAGAAAAAAGGCCTTGAGGTGGGCAACTGATGTTTACCTTGAAGGTATTGTAAAAAGTGAATTCCTTTAGGAGAAATAAAAAAGCCTACTATGTAGAGGCCTTTCTTGAGTCACCATCTAAAGTTATCTAAAGTACATACCTGCAGGGAACTCAGGATTAGTAAACAAAAAAATGCGGGGGGGGGGGGGGTTGGATAGAGAATTAAAATAAAACTCCAGTTTCTTTTTAAAATAATAAAAAATACATATCCCAGGAAAAAAAAAAAAAATACCTTTGCCTTCAATCTGTAGTGGTCACCTACAGTATATCCCACCACCAGATGTCCCCAGTCTATTGGTGTAAAGGAGAAGTACAGCCAAAGCTTGTTTGGCTGTACTTCTCCTGTGGTTCACAGGAGTGCAGATCACAGACCCATTGTCAGCAGACAGCGGGCTCGAGCCTGCTGTTAGCTGGCATCACAGAGCTGGTTCAGGCTTGGGAAAGATCGCGACCATATGGTCGGGATCTGTCCACATGTCTGGGCCGGCACCCAGCTCACGATTTCAGCGAGCCATTGAGAGCATTAGTTGGCCACTCCTGCCTCCTCCATGCAGCATCGTCCCAACCTAGGCAAGTATGATTAAAAAATAAATATATATATACATATATACATACATATATACATACACCGGTACATACATACATACATACATACATACACACTTTACTTTTAAGTGATGGCCCTTCTTTTTCAAAGCACTTAATCTGCGCCCAGGACAGGGGCAAACTGGCAACTTTTGGCCCAGGGGGCAAGTACAAACCCACAGGCCCAGGATGCAGCCCCCTTCCTGCTCTCCCTGTTCCCTGCCTCCTCCTGACCCCCATCCCAGGCTGAAGCTCCACTCCAGGTACTCGCTACTCACTGGCTGACTTGGGGTTCAGAGGAGAGTCTCCAGTGGGACATGGAACCAGCCTCTGCTCAAACACAGTTTATACCATCCATGCTGCACTCTGTCCTTGTCCTCATCCAGCACTCAGTAGTTCATCGGCTGGGACTTTTTACTTCTCTTCACCTTTAGACATGTCTGTGGCAAAAGTGCTGCAGCCTTTTTACGATGCATCAGAGTGGCCTGGAGGGCAATGGCCCCTCTGCCCCCTGGCCCAGTCCTTCCCTGGCCCAGGATGATGTGTGTCTGATGGTTCTGGACCAATAGAAGTAAAAAATTCTTTCAGGTTGTGATTTTTTTCTTCAAAGCAGAACTATGAATTAAATATTGTGGTGGGTGGACCCTGTTCTGGTCCCAGGTTGCTACCTCTCTGATAGAGACATAGGGGGACCTCACCAGGCAGTAAATTCTTGCATGTGTACAGAGTAATGCCTGGTACAAAAGTTCACCTAATTTGAAGGACTTCTTGAAACATTTAAAGATGGAGAGCATCAAATACCACCAATACATTTTGGGAGAGAGCGTTCCCCCCTTCTTCAAGGCTTGAGCAGTTAATGTTCATAAAATCACAGGAGAATGCACTGAGGAACCTTTGTTAAAGCTTTCTGAAAAAGACCAGCATCTTCTGATGGCACTAAAGGCATCCGTCTGAACCTAGGCTATAATGGAATTACCCCCTCGGGTGGTGTCACCGGCCATAATATCAGGCAAATAGGAGTTGGTGAAAAAGTGGTGGTGAAAAAGTGATATATATGACTTGTATGTCAAATCAGGTTAGTACTTATCCACTTGAAGACCAAACCTTTTTTAGCACTTTTGGTTTACAAGTTCAAATGAAGATTTGTTTGCTAGAAAATTACTTATAACCCCCAACCATTATAAATAATTTTTAGCAGACATCCTAGGGAACAAAATGTCAATTTTTTTTTGATCGTTTGTTAAAAAAAAAAAAAACACGATACGATGGTGCCAGCCGCACTATTGGATAGTTTCTCAGGCGCACGGTAAAACTGGTAAGCCCAAGAAACACCAGCGAGTGGCGGGAGGGGACATTCCCCCTCCGCTTGCCGGTGTTTCTCGGGCATACCTTCTGAAAGCATTCCAGGGGCTCATGAGCCGCTCACACCGCTCTTATGGGATAGCCAGCTGTAATAAAAAAAAAAAAAACTGGGGTTATGGCTGATGGCTTCAGCCATAACCCCAGTAAACCACTTTCAAACTGCAATGTAGCTATACGTATTGAGGTCGGCAAGTTGTTATTTTTCCATTGAGGAAGATCATGTAAGGCCTGTTTTTTCTTCACAGGCAAGCTTCAGACTGCTTTCTCTAAGTCTTCCAAGCTTGTTAAAAGTGACAATCAGCACTCCCATTAGGATCTATGTGAAAGATTTAAAAACTGAAAGCAGTTGTATACCAGCTGAACTTCTTTATTTTTTTTAAACCCTGTAAAGCAAAAGGCATAATGAGCTAGTATGCACTGCATACCAGCTCATTATGAAATACTTACCTTAGAACGAGGCGTTGGTAACTTACCTGGTCCACGCCGAGGGAGATGACATGTTGCCTCGGCGTGTCTTCCAGGTATCGTGTCTCCAGCGCTGTGAGTGGCTGAAGCCGCAAAGTCGTCACTCCCATGCAGGCACGTGGGAGACTTCTTTCCGGCAAGGTCCGGCGTCTGCCGGGCCTTAAGCCAAAAATCCCCTGTGCGCATGCATCGCTGCATTCAGAGGCGCATTGCAAGGGGAATATCTCCTACACCGTAAAAGTTTAGGGGATGTTTTTTTTTACCTACAGGTAAGCCTTACTATAGGCTTACCTGTAGGTAAAAGTAAAAAAAAAAAAACACTATACAACCACTTGAAGCTGAATGGCACATTAAAAGCTTAAACAAAGGTTACTGAGAGCTTGCTCTTCACTCCTCTTCTACAAGCTGAGAAGAGAAGCTGGAGAAGTGCATCACCATAATCATGTGTGGCATTTAAGACTGTACCCTTGGGGAAATAAATCTACTTGGCCTATATCCAATGATACCGTATGCACTATATTATGTAATATACCAGATGATCTGTATGCAAGGCTATGTACTGTACAATGGTATCATGCAAGATCAGCAAGGTTTCCATAATGCTGACGCAACCTTAGTGCAATCGATTACCATTCCTACAATGGTAAAGTGATAATATGACTCACTCCACTGGTTGGATTGCCTCTTTTAGAAGAATTTCTCATTGCTCATTGCTCTTTAGTTGACCGATCCACAGAAGGCCCGCCTAGGGATAGTAGTTGGCCTCATTAGCTGTGCCGAGTACAATAACTTTGAAGGTAGAATAATTAATAATAATGGACCCATCTATTAATGCATTATGGATAACACATAGATGTAAAAATAGTGCACATGCACGCCATTACAGCTAAGGTCAGCTCGGGCTAATGGATTTTAATATGAACTGTTTGCAGAAGAGGGTGGAGGCGGTTACAAATGACAGAAGCTTCATTTAAATCAAATGATCCATGACCCCATGTGGATGAAAAGAATACTATTTGAAAGCGTTGTCCACAAGGACAACAGGTCAAGCTGTACAGGCCAGGACAGGTGACAGAAGGTAGAGAGCAGATAGCATGCCTTGAGAATAGTAATCAGGACAACCAATTTCTGCAGGAGAATCATATGGATCCCGGCGAAATTATAAATATCTGTTTTATGTACCTCACCGCTAATTACAACTCTCTGTGCTTTTCAACCTCACAAATTAATGGAGCAATGAATGAGGCAGTTAGCATTTTCCTTTCTGCTTAATTCACAAATGAATACTGTAGATCAACCGGAGAATGGCAAAATGGTGACATATAGAATAGGACACATGTTACATATCGCAATGTTTTTCAAAACCATTCGTCTCCAAAATGTGCTCTTCGTGAAATCTAAGCGGATATCAAGCGGCAACACAGAAATCTGCACATTTCCCAAACTACGTTCCCCACATCTACATCCATAGCCGAGTCCAAAAAGGGGAAAAGAATCTGAACACAAACAAAAACTATTACTATTAAAAACGTCTCTTCTCAATCACAAAACATGGTGGCCCAAACCATGTTACGTATAGTAAAAATTAAATATAAAAAAATAATAGAAAGATACTTATGTGTAAGCGTCATAGATTGATATGTAATATGTGCAGGAAAAAAAATGTGCAAATTAACTGCCACACTAATATGGTAAAATTGAATCACTGTAAACAATGGGGCAGATCCACAAAGAAATTACGCCGGCGTATCTACTGGTAATTTCAAAATTCCTGCGTTGTATCTTTGTTTTGAATCCTCAAAACAAGACACGACGGCATCTGGGTTAGATCCGACAGGCGTACGCCCTAGTACGCCGTCGGATCTAAGATGCAATTTTCCGGCGGCCGCTGGGTGGCGTTCACGTCGTAATCCGCGGCGAGTATGCAAATTTTGCTTTTTCCGGGGGGAAGTTAAAGTGGCTATCTGGTGGCGTACTCAATGTTAAGTATGGCCGTCGTTCCCGCGTCTAATTTTGAAATTTTTACGTCGTTTGCGCAAGTCGTCCGTGAATGGGGCTGGACGCCATTTACGTTCACGACGAAAACAGTGACGTCCTTGCGACGTCTTTTGGAGCAATGCACCCTGGGAGTTTTGACGGACGGGGCATGCACAGTTCGTTTGGCGTGGGGACGTGCTTCATTTAAATGAAACACGCCACCTACTCGCCGCATTTGAATTCCGCGCCCTTATGCCGCGAGAAACACACTACGCCGCCGTAACTTACGGCTCAAATTCTTTCTGGATTCAAACCAAAGCCAGGTAAGTTACGGCGGCGTAGCGCATCTCAGATACTCTGCGCCGGAGCAGATCTTTGAGGATCTGCCCCATTATATATAAAATGGAAATGGGGCGCTTTTCAAACCCACAAACACAGGTTTTTGCCCGTCACACAATTAAAGTGTTACTAAACCCCGAAGCCTGTATTTACTATATCTGGTCTCCCACAGTACACAGAACATGGAAATACAATTATTTTAGTAAATATAAACTGCTAACCACCTTTTCTCATCAGCAGTATATAGCAGTCTTATAGTATATAGCAGTCTTGTGACCTCTATCAGTGTCTGGTCAAGCACTGGTTACAGCTTGTAGGAGGAGTTTTCTGACTGTGCCAAGAAACTGCAAGACCCCTGACCCTGTGTCTGGACAGTGCTGATTGGCCCTGTGCTGATCACATGCATCCTCCCCAAAAAAAAAAAAACTCTCCCAGCAAAGCACACCATACTGAGCATGTGACTACATAGACTCTGTGTTATCTGGGTTGTCCTTTTTGGTTTATTTTTTGGTAATTGCGTCCCTGCCCCTCCTGCAGAAAAGAGGAGAGGGCGTGCCACATCATCAGGGGATGCACCGGCTTAACCAGGAAGAACTGGAAGGCGTCATGAGGATGTAATCACTAAAATGGCGGAATGGGAACGAGAAGTGGAGAGCAGGGGGATTACACCGGATCTTCTGGGTGGGTGAGTATTAAAAACCTACACAATGGACCACCCGGTTAAATGGAGAATGGTGGGTTATGAATAGGGGGGTAGTCAGAGATCTGCTTGAATGTCTATGAGGCACTGTTCATGTACTGTAGATTCTCCAAGGAGAGATAACAGGTTGATCAATAGCATCCTGCCAAACCTCCAGTGACACCTTTGCCGCTCTTCTTATTTATTATTTAATCCTTCCAGCAAGATATGCAATAAAAGTCTAGTACAAAAGACGGGGGGGGGGGGGGCTTATCAGAATCTGGAAGCTCACTTTACAAATAAGGGGGCCCCCAGATGCAACCAGGTACCCCTACCTATTCACAAAAAATGTAACCTAGAAATAAAGACAGATAAATATTAGACAAGTTTCTTATTAAACCCCCCCCCCCCCCAAAAAAAAAATAAGCCCATGAGAAATCATAATGCCTGCCACCCACCGACTCTCTCAAAAAAAAAACAGTGACCGATGAGCACACGACCCAACAGTACTACCCCTGAATGACAGCTCCAGGAGTGGTCATCAACTATATAAAAAGGGAAGAGGCAGGGATGGTGGTGACATCATTGTCCAAACATGGCCAGTGGACAAGTTTCGTGAATTTTACAGATTTCCCTGTCTCTCTGCTCAAGTGAGGTCAGTGGGTATAGGGACATGGCAGGTGCATATCTTTGGAACCAGTGACAGCGGTAATCTGTCAAATATATATAAGAGGTAGAAATGCTGTTCATATATGAATTTTAGCCCCCACCGAATGGGCAAAAGGTTTGGGCCAAACAGTTATCTCATTCTTACTCCTCAGCTCCATCTAGGGGCCATAGTGCGGTATTTTCACCATTCACACATTCATAGGTAGATTCACGTAGATTGGCCTAACTTTAGGGCGGCCTAGCCTTTTTAGGCTACACCGCCGTTAATTAGTTAGGCTAGTAGTGATTCACAAACCACTTACCTGCTAATCTACGGCGGTGTAGCCTAAAACGAGCGGGCGTAAGGGCGCCTAATTCAAATGACTTGGAGGGGGGCGTGTTGTATGGAAATGAGGCTTGACCTAACGTTTTTTGACGTTTTTTGACACTGCGCATGCGCCGGGCGACTACATTTCCCAGTGCGCATTGCGGCTAAGTAGGCCGTACGGGCCTATTGATTTCGACGTGTACGTAAACAACGTAAATCCCGATTCGCGGACGACTTGTGCAAACAACGTAAAAAATTCGAACCTCGCGGCGGGAACGGCGGCCATACTTAACATTGTTATTCCACCTCATAGGTGGAAAAACTTTAGGCGGCCTATCCCTTACAGAAACTACGTAATGCGACGGTGTAGGCCTGGCGTACATTCGTGAAACGGCGTATCCCCTCATTTACATAATCTACGCCGGCCGCAATGGAAGCGTCATCTAGCGGACAACAGAAACATTGCAAGCTAAGATTGAACGGCGCAAGCCGGCCTATCTTAGCTTTGTTTAAGTGTATCTCTGTTTGAGAATACACTTAAACAAACGCCGGCGTAGATTCAGAGTTAGGTCGGCTTATCTACTGATAAGCCGGCCTAACTCTTTGTGAATCTACCTATCAGTCTGCAGAGAATATAGGCTGAGGATATTCAATGTTGTCCAATTTGCACAGAACAAATTTATATACAGTTTTGATGAATGAAAAGCTAGTTAATATTCTTTTATTAACATCCTACTATTTCAACACACAGATGTATAATACAACAAGCAGACTTTTTAGATACCCAAAATCAAATGGTATAACAATTATTTTTATTGCTTATTAAAACATACTAAAAATTCATAACACATACTTTGCCTCAACATGTTAATGTGTCTCCATCTGCCACTTGTCATACATAGATCATACATATGTCGCACATACTACCAGCTGTCTCTTCATATATTTATATCAATTTATATCAACAACATCCTATTTACTGAAGCAGATATTTCTGTAATCATTTACACCAACGATTAATGAACTTCCCACTCCTTGACTGAGTCTTCACACACATATAATCAAAATTCTCCAATATAAAATAACAGGACAAATGCTTCTGTATATCCACGACCCAGCCACCTGTTCAATATCTTTTTCAAGGCTACTAGCATTGCAATTATTATTAAAATCTTATCAAGACCTTGAATAAGATCCAAAACACTATATTAGTTTCCCAAGACTCCACGTTATTTTATTCCAAAATATTCTAATCTTACAGCATTCATTTATCATACGATTTAAATCAGGAGATGACAAACCACATTTCAAAGGTCTAACCTCTCACTTATTATGCATCAAGTTATATATTTTAATAGAGATGTATACCCTGTTCATGATTTTTAAATATCTCGGCCCGGATTCAGAAAGAAGTTACGCTGGCGTATCTATTGATATGCCGCGTAACTTCTAGGATGCGCCGGCGTATCTTTTTTTCTGTATTCAGAAAACAAGATACGCCGGAATTTTGCTAAGATCCGACTGGCGTAAACCTCTTACGCCGTCGTATCTTAGTTGCATATTTACGCGTGGCGCTTCCGTAGATTTACGCGATGTTAGGTATGGATGGCGGAAACGTACGAACAGCGTCGTATTTTACGTCGTTTGCGTAAGTCGTCCGTGAATGGGGCTGTACGTAAGTTACGTTCACGTTGAAAGCATTGACTATTTGCGACGTGATTTCGAGCATGCACACTGGGATACATCTACGGACGGCGCATGCGCCGTGCGAAAACAGCGTCAATTACGTGGGGTCATGATAGTTTAACATAAAACACGCCCACTACCAGCCAAATTTGAATTAGGCGGGCTTACGCCGACACATTTACACTACGCCGCCGTAACTTAGGGCGCAAGTTCTTTCTGAATACGGAACTTGCGCCCTAAGTTACGGCGGCGTAGTGTATCTGAGATACGCTACGCCCGCCGAAAGATACGATAATGTATCTGAATCTGGCCCACTGTATTTATCGGCGTATAACACGCAACCCTAATTTTAAGAGGGGAGTTTAAGAAAAACATTTTTTCACAGCCCCCTCCCCAGTACACATCCCCCCATCCAGTACACACCCCCCCATCCATTATACAGCCCCCCTCCCCAGTATACAGCCCCTGTCCATTATACATCCCCCATCCATTACACATCCCCCTATCCAGTACACAGCCCCCCATCCACTATACATTCCCCCACATCCACTATACATCCCCCTATCCAGTACACAGCCCCCCCCATCCACTATACATTCCCCACATTCACTATACATCCCCCCCATCCAGTACACAGCCTTCCCATCCACTATACACCCCCCCCATCCAGTACACAGCCTCCCCATCCATTATACACCCCCCCATCCAGTACACATACCCCCCATTCCAGTACACATCCCCCATCCAGTACACATCCCCCCATCCAGTATACATCCCCCCATTCAGTACACATCCCCCCATCCATTATACAGTCCCCATCCATTATACATTCCCCCCTCCAATACACAGCCACACTGCACTCCCATGAGACCCCCAGTCTCCTGGGACAGTGCTGCCAGCATTCTCTACAGTTAAGTAAAAAAAAATCACTGTCAGCCCCTTCCACACTGCTCCTCCTGTGTCACTCCTATTGCAAACTGAAGCTTCTATCCACCTCAATAGCTCCGTTTTTTTTCACTGACCTGGTCACATGACTGCTCTCAGTAGGTCATGTGACTGCTCTCCTCCTCCAATCAAAGCTACATTCAGAGGAGGAGGAGGAGAGCAGCCAGAAAAAACAGAGCTATAAAGATATTTACAAGCTTAATTTTACAATGACACTGAGGAGCGGTGTAGAGGGGGCTGGCAAGTGACTTTTTTTACCTCAACTTCAGATTATGCAGGGAGCATTATTCCAGGGCGAGGGGTGGCGGGATGACCGGCCTGACACCCCCCTCCCCCAAAAGGGTTGGGAACCCAAGATCTGGGCTTACCAACCCACCATCACAGAGCAGGAGGTCGCGGGCCACATCTGAGGGCTCTGCGGGCCACTGGTTGTGCACACCTGCTATACAGTAAAACCTTGAATTGCGAGTAACGCAGTTAACGAGTGTTTTGCAATACAAGCACTTTATTTAAAAAAATCCTAAGTATTCAGGCCAAAGCGGCGTGCAGTACCATGTTTGGCCTGAGGTGGGGGGGCCCTGGAGCCGAACGGCGCAGTTCGGAAGTGCATGGAAAGACCCGAGTACAGCTTGGCTGACCTTGACAAACCTCGGGAACGTAGTCTTTCCAAGGTTTGCCGAGATCAGCCGAGGTGTCCTCGGGCCTTTTCGCCTGTTTCCGAGGCTCTCCGGCGCCCCCCCCCCCCTCCACTCCTGGCTGCATGCAGTATTGCATGCCATTGAAGTCAATCATTTTTGTTTCAATTGACTTTGATGGGGAAACTCGCGAGTACTCCTGGAACGGATTATGCTCTTAATCCGAGGTTCCACTGTATATCCATATAGGACATTGCACAAATCAGACATGTCTATGTTCTCTCCTTTTTACACGCTTTTAATGTGATTTGATACATTTTTTATCTTACTATAATGTAGTGGCAACCTTAAAAGTCAGTTTTCTATTTTTCTTACCCTTTTTTGCTCAATATAATTGGATGTGGTGTCACTGCAGTTTATGTCTCAAATCTCTTTCACAATATCTCCAAAGCAAAATGAGTTATTTAGAGGACCCAGGTGAACCCTTTTCCCACATGCAATAGAGAAAACACTGCCAGGCATTCTGTAAGTTGCTCCTCTGATTTCACTTGTAAAAAAAAATGAATTTGTTCCAGGTCTGAACAGCAAGACCATATTTAGTCTGTGGCCCGGATTCAGATACAATGGCGTAACGTATCTCAGATAGAACTTAGGGCGCAAGTTCCGTATTCATAAAGAACTTGCGCCCTAAGTTACGGCGGCGTAGCGTATGTGGTCTGGCGTAAGCCCGCCTAATTCAAATGTGGATGATGTGGACGTGTTTTATTTAAATTAATTGTGACCCCACGTATTTGACGTTTTTTACGAACGGCGCATGCTATAAATTACGCCGCAAATCGTCAATGCTTTAGACGTTAACATAACTTACGTACAGCCCTATTCGCGAACGACTTACGCAAACGACGGAAAATTTGATGCTGGCCCGACGTCCATACTTAACATAGGATACCCCTCATATAGCAGGGGTAACTTTACGCCGGAAAAAGCCTAACGTAAACGACGTAAAAAAATGCGCCGGGCGGACGTACGTTTCTGAATCGGCGTATCTACCTAATTTGCATATTCCTCGCGTAAATCTACGGAAGCGCCACCTAGCGGCCAGCGTAAATATGCAGCCTAAGATACGACGGTGTAAGACACTTACGCCGGTCGGATCTTAGGGAAATCTATGCGTAACTGATTCTATGAATCAGGCGTATAGATATGACCCCGCAACTCAGAGTTACGACGGCGTATCCGGAGATACGCCGTGGTAACTGCTATCTGAATCCGGCCCGATGTATTATTTTGATTTTGGTTGTAATCCTATAAAATTCCAATCAAGGCTTTACAGATGTAAAGATGATAAGTGTGTGCAGCCTATTGCATTAGGGTGTGCACCCTCTCAAAAGCCTCCACTGCTCAGGAAAATGAACAAATGGAAACTGCTCTGTGCTGACCGATTTCCTGTTCATTCACAAATGGAAGCATAGTAAACACAGTTTACTATGCTTCAGGTATAAATGAACACAGCGAGCGTGTTCATTTAGAAAAAAGAAGGCGCTGGTAAATGACAATGTATATACTAGCCCTTTCCCCCACTCTCCATCCTGAAACATTCCCTGCAGCAGCTGGGGTGAGAGGAGGGAAACCAGCAGCAGTGTGGGGCATGGATGATGGTGGAAAGCTTACTGAGGAGGAACAGGAAGTGAGAAATTCAGACAAAGAAAAAAACATTTAGAAGGGAAATTGAAGGAAAAGGTAAGTGAACCAACAATGCACTAGCTTAACCACTTGCCGACCGCGCACCGTCGTTATACGTCCACAAGGTGGCTCGGCTGGGCGAGAGCACGTAGTATGACGTCCTCTCTCCCAGCCGCCACTAGGGGCGCGCGCGCCCCCCGCGCGCCCCCGACTCCCGTGCGTGTGCCCGGCGGGCGCGATCGCCGCCGGGCACACGTGATCGCTCGGTACAGAGCGGGGACCGGGAGCTGTGTGTGTAAACACACAGGTCCCGGTCCTGTCAGCAGGGGAAATGCTGATCCTCTGTTCATACAATGTATGAACCGAGGATCAGTGTTTCCCCTAGTGAGGCCACCCCCCCCCCACAGTAAGAACACACCCAGGCATACTTAACCCCTTCCCCGCCCCCTAGTGTTAACCCCTTCACTGCCAGTGGCATTTTTATAGTAATCCAATGCATTTTTATAGCACTGATCGCTATAAAAATGCCAATGGTCCCAAAAATGTGTCAAAAGTGTCCGAAGTGTCCGCCATAATGTCGCAATACCGAAAAAAATCGCTGATCGCCGCCATTACTAGTAAAAAAAATATAATAAAAATGACATAAAAATACCCCCTATTTTGTAAACGCTATAACTTTTGCGCAAACCAATCAATAAACGCTTATTGCGATTTTTTTTACGAAAAATATGTAGAAGAAAACGTATCGGCCTAAACTGAGGAAAAAAATTTTTTTTTTATATATTTTTTGGGGGATATTTATTATAGCAAAATGTAAAAAATATTATTTTTTTTCAAAATTGTCGCTCTATTTTTGTTTATAGCGCAAAAACTAAAAACCGCAGAGGTGATCAAATACCACCAAAAGAAAGCTCTATTTGTGGGAAAAAAAGGACGCCAATTTTGTTTGGGAGCCACGTCGCACGACCGCGCAATTGTCTGTTAAAGCGACGCAGTCCCGAATCGCAAAAAGTACTCTGGTCTTTGGGCAGCAATATGGTCCGGGGGGTAAGTGGTTAAAGGAACCTATTTAGAAAATAAAAAACAAACCTTTACAACCCTTAAGGTTTCTTGGCTGTTACTTGGAAACTCGAAGTTTCAGCTCCCTTCATAAATTTACTTGGAAACTCGAAGTTTCAGCTCCCTTCATAAATTTTCTATAGGATTAAGGTCTGGAGACTGATTAGGTCACTCCATGGCCTTAATGTGTTCATCCTGAACCACTCCTTTGTTGCCTTGGTGGTATGATTTGGGTCATTGTCATGCTGGAAGACCCATACACGACCCATCTTCAGCATTGGAAAACCCTTTATTCACTGTCTGGACCTTCGCTCACTGCTTTGTCCTCCAACTACACCCATACGCCACATTAAGGCAACTCAATATGCTGATCCCAATAACAAATCAGCGGCTCCTGCGGGGGTAGCGCTGCATAACAAACAAAATTAAACAAAAGATCAGATCCAAATGGACTTGTTCAGGATAGGTGTACAACTCAGGGCCCAGGGTATAGAGAGCAGAGCTTAAAAAAAGTTTCTTGCTCTAAATTACACTCCATTGAGCACCTTAAAGCCTCTGGAGTTCTGTTCGTATTTACAGTTTTTGTTCCCTTTTCAAAGAAGGTTAACTGTCTTCCCAGTGAGCATTAAAGTGTGCTTAGTTAGGAATAGTAAAAATAACTTGCTACATTTGAGAAATTTTCTCTTTTTTTTTTCTCTCTCTTTTTAATAGCAAGTTGTCTTTTCACAGGCAGTAAGCTCAGACTCTCGTGCTGGGCATTTCACTGAGCAAGCACACAGAATTCTACAAATGACCTATCTTGTCCTGGAGCGCTTGCATCACATTAATTCTTTACAGCCATCTGACTGCTTCTGAAGTTTCTCCGCAGTTGGGACTCACCCAGTGGCTAAACACTACTGAAAAGGAAGATAAAATAAAACCAATAACGTCACAGAGACACTGCCGAGTGTCGTTTTATTACAAAAAAAAAAAACTTTCGATATGCCAAGGCATGCTAAATCCCAGCCTGCCCCATCATTTACCTTCATATACACTCACTGGCCTCTTTATTAGTTACACCTTGCTAGTGCCGGGTTGGACCCCCCTTTGCCTTCATTCTTCATGACATAGATTCAACAAGGTGTTGGTAACATTCCTCAAAGATTTTGCTCCATAGCAACATGATACCATCACAAAGTTTCTCCAAATTTGTCGTCTGCACATCCATGATTCCAATGTCATTGGAGGGCTTGACAGCTTGTTAGAAAGCATTTCACTAACTTTAGGGGCTCGTTCAAACTACAGGTGCTATCTGAAGAGTGATCCCTGTTCAGACTGATTTTTAGAGAGCATTTGACAGGTGGTGAGGAAACGCTCACGACTAGCTTTAACCCCTTACATGCAGTTGTGGGGTCCTTGTAGAGTGACCCCATTCACTCAAATTGGCCATGTTTGGCAAGCGCTACTCCCACTAAAAGCAACAGGGGGTATAATTATTGATGTGGCCATGAAGCAATGCATTGCAACTGTGGCATGTATACACCCCCAGTAGCTGCCTCTGCAGCTAAAGGGGTAGTAATTGGGGGGATTCTAAAAGCATAGCTTAACCATGGGTTACCTTCCCCCAACCGCTAGTGTGTTCAAGTCATTGCTTTAATGCAACTGTTTTGAAAAACGGTTAAAACAGAAGTTAAGGAATATAAAAAAAAAAAACTACATACTCACCTAGATGGATGCAACATTGGTCCGATTCTGCATCTGTTCCTCACTAGACCTAGAACTGAGGGATCAAAGTCCACTGATCACTCAGTGCTCGGTCGTTAGTTAGCGCAGAGCCAATGACCGTCAGCCACCATCTCTCTGCTCTGCCTCTCCAGTGCTCATCTGAGCACCGGGCTGTGGAGGGGATGAGAGCGGCTGCCTCAGGATCTATGTAGTGTGACGAGAAGTTGAGCTTGCTGCCCCTCAGATATTAAAGTCGTGATCTATCCAGAGCCTGGACCAGCTGAGTGACATGAGCTGACAGTGGACTTCAAGTCAATGGGGCAGATCCACAGAGTGAGTACGCCGGCGTATCTACTGATACGCCAGTGTACTTTCAAATTTCCTGCGTCGTATCTTTGGTTTGAATCCTCAAACCAAGATACGACGGCATCTGGGTTAGATCCGACAGGCGTATGGCTTCGTACGCCTTCGGATCTTAGATGCAATACTTCGGCGTCCGCTGGGTGGAGTTCTCATCGTTTTCCGCGTCGAGTATGCAAATTAGCTATTTCCGACGATCCACAAACGTACACGCAGCCGTCGCATTCTCTTACGTCGTCTCTAGTTGGCTTTTTCCAGCGTATAGTTAAAGCTGGTGTTTTGCGGCGTATAGTTAGACTTGCCGTCATTCCCGCGTTTATTTATTTATTTATTTTTGCGCAAGTCGTCCGTGAATCGGGATGGACGTAATTCACGTCTATGTTAAAAAAAATGACGTCCTTGCGACGTCATTTAGCGCAATGCACGGCAGGAAAATTTAGGGACGGAGCATGCGCAGTTCATTTGGCGCGGGACGCGCTTCATTTAAATGAAACATGCCCCCTAATCGCCGATTTGAATTACGCGCCGTTACACCGCCAGAGATAGACTATGCCGCCGTAACTTACGGCGCAAATTCTTTCAGGATTCGAACCGAGGACAAGTAAGTCACGGTGGCGTAGCGTATCTCTGATACGCTGCGCAGGTGCAGATCTCTGTGGATCTGCCCCTATGTGTTTAGTTCCACTTTAAGGTGTTGTCACTGACAGTAAATGAGGGGAAATCTCTCTAGCAGAGATCCAGATAACAGTAGAAACTAGCAGGACTTTTTATTCACTACCACTATTTATGGAAGAAAAAAAAAAGTTATGACTAAACATATACTTTAACCTGAATATGAACATTACAACATAAACTAAACCTAACTTCTGACTCTATTAAGTTTTGATTCCCTTTAATGTACATAGTCCATCGTGAAAAGAGCCAAACTATGTGCCCCCTAAATTCACCTGTAACATAACAAACAAAAGAGTTCATTGCTGTATCATCAGAACCACAACTGCAGAGCATGGAAAAGAATACATTAAATACACATTTTCTCAGTTGGCTGTTTTGGCCTTTGTATTTGATGCTGGGCTGTATATCCCAAGCCTACTGATACTTGAATAGAATAACAGCCAAACAGGGCATACAAAGTAGGCATAGCATCTACTTGGTAGAGCATTAAAAATTCATACCTGCGTTAAAGCTATTGTTACATCAAGCAGCGGATATAGAAATACATAAAAAAGCCTAATTTTTATTCCGCAAAGGAAAAGTACATGCACATGTAGCTCTGGTTTATGGCTTATTGAATCATGTGGTGCAAAAAGCATTGGTAGGCAAGTAACAGAACAACCGATTAGATCTCATTCTAGATGTGGAATTCTGACACCTTAAGATCTTAGATACAATTTTTCGACGTCCGCTAGGTGGCGTTCCCGTCGTAATCCACGTTGAGTATACAAATTAGCTATTTCCGACGATCCACGAATGTACGAGCGGCCGTCGCATTCTTTTACGTCGTTTCCGTTCAGCTTTTTCCGGCGTATAGTTAAAGCTGCTATCTGATGGCGTACTCAATGTTAAGTATGGCCGTCGTTCCCGCGTCTAATTTTGAAAATTTTACTTTGTTTGCGTAAGTCATCCGTGAATGGGGCTGGACGCCATTTACGTTCACGTCGACAACAATGAGCAATGCACCCTGGGAGTTTTGACGGACGGGGCATGCGCAGTTCGTTCGGTGCTGGGACGCGCTTCATTTAAATGAAACACGCCCCCTACTCGTCGCATTTGAATTCCGCGCCCTTACGCCGCGAGAGATACCCTACGCCGTCGTAACTTACGGCGCAAATTATTTCAGGATTCAAAGAATAGCAAAGTAAGGTACAGCGGCGTAGCGTATCTCACATACGCTGGCCCACGCAGATGTATGTGGATCTGCCCCTAAGTCTTTATTTCTTAGCAATGTTTCCTAGATAGCTTTAGCAATCAACTGATTGACCTGGCTGCTCTCTTAGCACAATTCTGGAAGTTCTTGTAAAGAGATATAGATTAGTTAGAATTAACAAATCAAAACATACAATGTTTCTGGGTTGTCACAGTATTGTCCTTTTGTCTCTAGACCAAACTCTGCAACGTGAAACAAAATCAATGCATGCAGTTAGTCTGCTGCCAGATCTAACCGCTGGTTACATTAAAGCTTCTTTAACCCACATCAATATTCAGATGGGAATAAATTCACAACAGCCTTGGCTGTCTTTACTTACCATTATCACATGTGGTTTTGGCTTGTTGTGTTGGAAATATGCTTATTTTTAGATGGCATACTATATCTTTGTCATAAATAAATAATTGCATAAGTAAATAAGCCAGAAAAAAAAAAAATATTCCCAGTTTTTCTGGAAGATTGCTATATATTTGAGATCTTGGCAAATCTGATGGATTAAAATCATAAGGATTCAATATTTTCAGACTCAAATTCACCCCCCCCCCCAAAAGAAATTACATGCACTGCCTGGACAATATCGACTGGTGTCCTATGCATCCAAATTAACGAATGGAAGGAAGTTTGGATCCATTAGTTATCTGAATCCAAATTATCAAACAAATTAAAAAAAGTAATTTCCCCATGGGCCCGAACTACTACTATCGTATCGTCACGTCATCCGAATGAAAAAAAAATGCATTTATTAATTTCATTATAATTTTTATTTTGTATTCACCGACATTCGTTCTGGCCATTAGGAGATTTGTATACAGTGCCCTGAAAAAGTATACCCTTGACATTTTCCACATTTTGTCATGTTACAACCAAAAACATAAATATATTTTATTGGGATTTTATGTGATAGACCAACACAAAGTGGCACATAATTGTGAAGTGGAAGGAAAATTATAAATGTTTTTTTTTATTTTTTTTTACAAATAAATATGTGAATAGTGTGGCGTGCATTTGTATTCATCCCCTTTACTCTGATACTCCTAAATAAAATCTAGCGGAACAAATTACCTTTAGAATTCACCTAATTAGTAAATCCAGTTCACCTGTGTGCAATTTAATCTCGGTAAAAAATACAGCTGTTCTGTGAAGCCCTCAGAGGTTTGTTAGAGAACCTTGGTGAACAAACAGCATCAGGAAGACCAAGGAACACACCAGACAGATCAGGGATACATTTGTGGAGAAGTTTAATGCAGGGTTAGGTTATAAAAAAATATCCCAAGCTTTAAACATCTCACGGAGCTCTGTATAATCCAACATCCTAAAATAGAAAGAGTATGGCGCAACGGGAAACCTTCCAAGACATGGTTGTCCACCTCTATCACATAAAATCACAATAAAATTTAAGTTTTTGGTTGTAACATGACAAAATGTGAAAAATCTCAAGGAGTATGACTACTTTTTTCAAGGCACTGTATATCTGAATCTCTGAAAATAAATTTTTTAGTTTTAAAAACTAATTAAAACAAAACTAAAACGCACATATCTACAGGTGAAGCTAGAAAAATTTGAATATCGTGCAAAAGTTCATTTATTTCACAAATGCAACTTAAAAGGTGAAACTAATATATGTGATAGACTCATTACATGCAAAGCAAGACAGTTCAAGCCGTGATTTGGAATAATTGCGACGATTATGGTTTACAGCTCCAAAACCCCAAATCCACAATCTCAGAAAATTAGAATATTGTGAAAAGGTGCAATATTCTAGGCTCAAAGTGCCCCACTCTAATCATCCAATTAAAGCAAAACACCTGCAAAGGCTTCCCGAGCCTTTAAATTGTCTCTCAGTCTGGTTCAGTAGAAATCACAATCATGGGAAAGACTGCTGACCTGACAGTTGTGCAGAAAACAATCATTGACACCCTCCATAAGGAGGGAAAGCCTCAAAAGGTAATTGCAAAAGAAGTTGGATGTTCCCAAAGTGCTGTATCAAAGAACAATAATAGAAAGTTATGTGGAAGGGAAAAGTGTAGAAGGAAAAGGTGCACAAGCAGCAGGGATGACCACAGCCTGGAGAGGATTGTCAGGAAAAGGCCATTCAAAAGTGTTGGGGACTTTCACAAGGAGTGGACTGAGGCTGGAGTCAGTACATCAAGAGCCACCACACACAGACGGATCCTGGACATGGGCTTCAAATGTCGTATTCCTCTTGTCAAGCCACTCCTGAACAACAAACAATGTCAGAAACGTCTTACCTGGGCTAAAGAAAAACAGACCTGGTCAGTTGCTCAGGGGTCCAAAATCCTCTTTTCTGATGAGAGCAAATTTTGCATCTCATTTGGAAACCAAGGACCCAGAGTATGGAGGAAGAATGGAGAGGCACACACTGCAAGATGCTTAAAGTCCGGTGTGAAGTTTCCACAGTTTGTGCTGATTTGGGGAGCCATGTCATCTGCTGGTGTTGGTCCACTGTGCTTCATTAAGTCCGGGGTCACCGCAGCCGTCTACCAGGAGATTTTGGAGCACTTCATGCTTTCTTTCACAGATGAGCTCTATGGGGATGCTGACTTTATTTTCCAGCAGGACTTGGCACTTGCCCACACTGCCAAAAGCACCAAAACCTGGTTCAATGACCGTAGGATTGCTGTGCTTTATTGGCCAGCAAACCCATCTGACCTGAACCCCATAGAGAATCTATAGGGCATTGCCAAGAGAAAGATGACAGACATGAGACTCAACAATGCAGAAGATCTGAAGGCCGCTATTGAAGCATCCTGGTCTTTCATAACACCTCAGCAGTGCCACAGGCTGATAGCTCCATGCCACACCACATTGAGTGGCCCAAACCAAGTACATATGCATGCTTATACTTTTCAGAGGTACGATATTGTTCTGTGTACAATCCTTGTTTTATTGATTGCATGTAATATTCACATTTTCTGAGATTGTGGATGTGGGGTTTTCATGAGCTGTAAGCCATAATCATCACAATTATGACAAATCATGGCTTGAACTATGTTGCTTTGCATGTAATGAGTCTCTCTCATATTTTAGTTTCACTAGTAAAATAAAAGAACTTTTGCACGATATTCAAATTTTTTGAGTTTCACCTGTACTACCAATATTTTTGCAGCAAAAGTTTGCAATTGCGAAAATGACTTTTTATATTTTAGTTTCTATTCCTATGGGGCATATTTTTAAGCTTGCTCCAATCAAATCCTATAAAAGCTACAGTATGTAGGGAGTTATAACATTTAGCAATGCCATGTGTGAACACTACATGCATGGACTTTAGCTATGACAAAGACCACTGCGTAGCACAGAAAGAAACTCCTTATAAAACCTCTATACCCCAAGATTCCTTTTGTTTCCAGATTAACTTGCAAGTGAGGTTTAGAAGCCTTTTTTACTTGAGTGATCGTTTCCATCTGCATGAAAAATGGGAGCGGAATACAACATTATTTTCTCTGAGTGTTTCCAATAACCCTGGGCCTCTCTGTCATTCTAAACTATGCATATGATGCTGTCGAAGATCAATCATACGCCAGGAGCTATTAAATATTCTAGAGCCAGGACAGTCCCTCATCATCTAAAATGATGTCAAACAATTGTCAGGCATCTTCTATCTTTGCTGAGAAGCAAACAGTATTTCAAGGTAGGAAGAGCCAATCAAGACCTCCGGATTCCACAAAGCTTTCAATCTTCGGCTGGCTCAAGACAAGTCGAAATGCATGTAAATGAACAATTGTAGAAACACTTTCCAGTAGAAAGTCTCAATGGGGAATGCTCAGAACGGTGCAGCATGTGAATTTCAGTCTAAAAACATCTCTCTTTTATTTAAAATTGCATCTAGGGATGAAAAACAGTAATTTTATGCACTTTCTCCTCCACTTCGTCTTGTCTTTGTCTTAGGAGAAAGCCATACCGGTACACCATGTCATTTTTCCTCGATCTGCAGCAAATGCAATAGAAAAGGAAAAGACCAAAAACAACCATACACAATTTTTTTGTAGTGATTTTGTTGATGGTCATGAGGATAAAAACGTATTTAACTTTGGTGTGTACTCAAATATTAACTTACGACTATAAAGTAAAAATATCAGTGTGGCGCTAACTAACCTCCAATAATAATCAATTAAATTTCAACAAGTGATATAACGTGTCCCCACAGAAGGTAAAACATTGCAAAATTAGGGTTTAAAAAGAAAACCGTGATAATAGAGGTTTTGTAGTAACCCAGATAATCGGTGCCGCAAGTAATTAAAATGTAAAAGCTCAAAAGGGGGTTTCCAATTATTAAGATCAATGGGCCAGATCCTCAGCCAGCGGTGCAAATTTAGTTTGTCCTAACTTATGTCATTTAAGTTACGTTGCCCTAAGTTGGTGTCGTAAGTGCCGTATCCACAGCGCATTTGCGTCTAAATGTGCGCCAGCGTAACTTAAATTCAGAGGCGTAAGGCGGGGTTTTTGCAAGTGGGAAGGAAGTGGGCGTGCTTCATTGTAATGAGCCGTGACCCCATGCAAATGAGGCGCCGGCCGTACTGCGCATGCGCGCACGAATCGGGACCTCACTGGGCATGTGCAGAACTGGTCTCGGCGCAATCAGTGAGATAGGTAAAAGGCCAAGTGTACTTAGTTTGAGGATCGCCCTGTGTCTAAAAAGCACCACACACACACACTTCCCTTGCAAAAGTATATCCCATTGTTCCCCTTCCATGAGCAATTTGCTTCTGCTCTGTTTGTTTGTGTGTTGGTAAGTTGTGTTTGTGAGAAAAGTGTTTGAGGAGTTGGATAGTCTAGTTGTTTGTTTTTGAGAAGTGTCTTTATTTATTTTGTTTGTTATTGTTTTTTGGTGTTTGTTTTTTGGTGTTTGTTTTTTGGTTGTTTGTTGGTGCGTGTTTGTTTTTGAATTACTATTAGCTGTGTCCTTGTGTGTTTAGATTTTGGTTAGTTTTTTGTGGTATATATTTTTGTCAGGTTTTTGGGTGTGTATTGTAGATTGTTTGTCGGGTGTGTTTGTTGTTGCTGGGTGGTGTATGTGATGCCCCCCAAACGCAGGAAGCTTAATTTCACCCTGGGAGAGAAGCAAATTCTTGCTCGGGGCATTGTGAAATATGGGCGATTTCTGCATGGCCCTGAGAGCCAAAACACCACCCCGGCCAGGAGGAGGCAGCTTATAAAAAAAATCACCGACCAGATCAATGCGGCGGGGGGGGGGGGGGGAGACTAGGACCCCCGCTGGCATACAGAAAAAAATAAATGATCTGAGAAGCGTCGTCCGGAATAAGATGGCAAGGATCGACGCCCATACCAGGGGCACTGGAGGAGGGGGACCCTGCCCAGTCAGACTGACGGAGGAGGAATGGGCAGTGGCCCAGTGTTTCCACCCACAGCAGGTGGTGGGCCTGCCTGGCTATACGTCAGATGTTCCTAGGAGGACAGGTAGGTTTTTTTGTTTATTCTCTGTTGATTAGCATGTGTGGGTGGGGGAAGGGAAGATGTGCCAAGTGTGTGGTTCCTCAAACCTGTGATTGTTTTGTGTCCTCCACAGATGGCCAGGAGGTTACACGCCAGGAGGTTACACGCCAGGAGGTTGGAGGCCAGGAGGTTGGAGGCCAGGAGGTTGCAGGCCCATCGGGCCAGGCTGCAGCACCACCCCCAAGACAGGCTGATGATGAGTCCCAAGAAGGGCAGGATTCCCCAGGGGAGGGGATTGGCCAAACCTCCACTCATGAGGAGGTTGAGGGGGAGGAGGTTGAGGGGGAGGAGGATGAGTGGGAGGAGGATGATGAGGGGGAGGAGGAGGAAAATATGCAGATTGGCCGGGAAGTCCTCCTGGCCACTGATATGATGACCTTTGAGTCTTCCCCTGAGACTACCCCTGAGGCTGGCACCAGTCAGGCCACCATCAGGGGTAGCCCCTCCCACTTCTACCCCAACAGGCCTCCAGTCACCAGGGTCACTCTCTCCCCTCCTCCAGGCCCGCAAGACTCAGCGGCAGCCAGGGGGCCAACCCAGGAGACCGTGGCTGTGGGCGAGCATCTGTCGGCCAGTGTGGTGAAGGACAATGCCCGGCAGACCCGCACTCTTGGAAAAATACTGGAAAAACTTACGCAGATGGAGCACAGCCAGGGTGAAATGATGGAGGCACTCGGTGATGTGGCCACCAACTCAACGGTGGTCATTACATGTTTGAACGACATACAGACCGCCACAATGCGCGTGGCCCATGAGCTGAGTGCCCTGACCCAGGCTGTGCAGGACAATACAAGGTCTGGCCAGGCCAATGCGGCTGCCCTCACTGCCTGTCTCACTCGCATTGCAGGGGCCATGGAGGGCAGGCCAGCAGGGGCGGCTCCTCCTTCCCCAGCTCAACCCCCCCAGGAGGCTCCTCCTTCCCCAGCTCAACCCCCCCAGGAGGCTCCTCCTTCCCCAGCTCAACCCCCCCAGGAGGCTCCTCCTTCCCCAGCTCACCCCCCCAATGGACATCCTCCGCGACGGCGTGGCCGTGCCCGTGCCCCTGCCCGTGCCCCTGCCCCTGCCCAGCCAAGGCGTAGCAATCGCCGCCGCTAATTAATTTGCTGGGATACTTTTGTTTTTTTGTTTATGCATTTTTTTTTTTTAGTTTGGTCTTCTGTACTTACGATTTGATTTATGTGTGTGAATGATGTGTGAATGTGGGGGGGGTGGCATTCCTAAGAAATTAAGGGTGTCACCCTCAGTTTTGGTGGAGAAGGGATCCCCAGGACCAGGGAGAAGTGCAATCCCAGGTTCCTGAATGGTGTATGAATGCACAGTGACATAATTGGAGCCGTGGCGTGGCGTTACTGCTCCCAAGTCCCAAAGGGGGGGGGGGGGACTTGGATCTAATCCAATTCGATGTGCATGTGATGTGTCTGTGCTAGGAACCACAGTGGTGTGCATTCATGCATTATCATTGTGACTTTATTGATGTGCATTTACAGGGAAAAGATACATTCTTATTGTGACATTAATCATGTACATTTACTGGGAAAAAATGCCTTCTGCAAGGCGTCTCCTGGCTGCTGTGCCCTCAGCAGACCGGGTAGAGTTGGTTGGGGGAGTATTGCCTGGGTCAGGGGTCAGGTCATCACATAAGTCAATATGCAGTCCCCTTCTGAGGGCAAAGTTGTGGAGTATACAACATGCCCCAATTATTTGGCACACAAAGTCAGGGGAATACAGCAGTGTACCCCCAGACTTATCCAGGCATCTGAAGCGGGACTTCATAAGCCCAAAGGTCCGTTCAACCACTCCCCGGGTTCGTATGTGCGCCTGGTTGTAGCGTTGCTCTCCTGGGGTTTGGGGGTTCCTGAATGGGGTCATTAGATGAGGTCCCAAGGCATATCCTGAGTCACCTGTAAGGGAAAAGACAGGAGGATATTAGTCATGCATGTGCCCCTTGTGATGTGAGCATCATGGGGGGGACATACCTGACACACATGTCACTCACCAATCAGCCAGCTGTCTCCATACATGTTCTGGTCCAAATCTCTTGAGATCTGGGTGTGCCGGTAAATATAACTATCATGGCAGGATCCCGGAAATTTAGCACAGACGTGCCAGATGAGGCCATGGGCATCTACGATGACTTGCACATTGATGGAATGCCAGCCTTTACGATTCCGGAACATGTGCTCAGTATCATGGGGTGGTTGTAGTGCCACATGGGTACAATCAATGGCCCCGATGGTGCGTGGAAATATGGCAATGTGATAAAAGTCGGTCATGGTCTTTAAACGCTGATCCTCCTGGGTGGGTTTTTGAAACTGATTTCCCATGCGCCGCAGGATTGCAGGGACCACTTGGTGCACACACCTGCTGATGGAGGATTGTGCCATCCCAGCCACGCCTCCACTTGTGCGTTGGAATGAGCCAGTGGCAAGAAAATGCAAAGTGGCCAGTACTTTGGTGAGTGGCTGCAGTGCATGGGAGCGTTGGGTTGGGCTGGTAAGATCATCCTGAAGTATTGTTGTTAATTCCAGGATGGCCTCACGGGTAAATCTGTAGTTGCGGAAAACTTCAGAAGCAGGCATGCCAAACAAATCTTGCCGTGGGCGGTATACCCTCTCCTGTGCCCTCCTCCTCCTCTTCTGTGCCCTCCTCCTTCTTTGTGCCTCTATAGACACTAATGCAGCTAGTATCATTGATGGTCCTGGCATTTTGGCAGAGAGATTTTAGTCCTGAACGTGTGTGTGCTGAGCTCTTCCTGAATGGTGTTGCTTCAGCAGACATTCAGACGGCATGTGTAAAATTAGGGCTGCTTTTATAAAGTGTAAATTCCCACCAGAAAACTAACAGGTGCGCACAGGGCGTAATCTACGGCGCACACACTTAATTCTGTGGATCGCCCTATCTCCCTCATTTGCATCTTTGCCTATCAAATAAAGCGGCGTGCCTAGCGTAATTTGCGCACGAGAATGCGCCGGTGTAATTTTTTTAGGTAGGACGGAAAAGCCGGAATTTCAGGCGCTTCTCGTTTTGAGGATCGGGCGCAAAGATACACGCCGTGTAAAATTAGAAAAATCGAGTTAAGTCGGCGTATCTCTTTTGTGGATCTGGCCCAATAAGATGACCCTGTCTGGTACTATTTTCAGATACACAGTATTAGAGACAATGTGAAAAAGGCAAAATAAATACAGATCAAAAATAAATAAAATTCATCAATAATGTAAACATGAGCAATGCCAATTCTGTAATACACACAAAGCAATGGTGCTGGTGCAGATAACAAATCTAAATAAAATAACACAATTAATAAAATTAATTAATTGTGATTTTACCAATAAATCTTAGCAAAATTACACTATGTCCATCTCTCTCTTCGTTGGTACACTATGGCACGGATTCTCAAACGAGTTACACCGGCGTATCTCCAGATACGTCGTCGTAACTCTGAGTCTGAGCCGTCATATCTATGCGCCTGATTCTTAGAATCAGTTACGCATAGATTTGTATTAGATCCGACTGGCGTAAGTCTCTTACGCCGTCGTATCTTAACTGCATATTTATGCTGGCCACTAGGGGCCTGTACGCTGATTTACGCCTAGAAATATATAAATCAGCTAGATACGCAAATTCACGAACGTACGCCCAGCCGACGCAGTACAGTTACGCCGTTTACGTTAGGCTTTTCCCGGCGTAAAGTTACCGCTCCTATATGAGACATAGATGCGGCGTACCAATGTTAAGTATGGACATCGTTCCCGCGTCGAATTTTGAAAATTTTACGTCGTTTGCTTAAGTCGTTCGCGAATAGGGCTGGGCAACATTTACGTTCACGTCAAAAGCATTGGCTTCTTGCGGGTTAATTTGGAGCATGCGCACTGGGATACTTTCACGGACGGCGCATGCGCCGTTCGTAAAAAGCGTCATTTACGTGGGGTCACATAAAATTTACATAACACACGCCCACATCTACCACATTTGAATTAGGCGGGCTTACGCCGGCCTATTTACGCTACGCCGTCGCTACTTTTGTTTGAGAATACGGCACTTGCCTGTAAAAGTTGCGGAGGCGTAACGTAAATAGGATACGTTACGCCCGCACAAAGATACGCCATTCTACGTGAATCCGGGCCTATATATCCATACCATTGTAATAGAGACCTAGCCATAGATGTGGATTAAAGATCTTGGAGTCCATATGCAGCTGCAGCATGCTATAACTGCCCAGAGCAGATCTTCGGAGTGGGTCCTTTCCCCAACCCCACTGTTTAATTTGATCGCAAGAGCTGGCACTACTAAGGATTTTATATCGCAATGCTATGATATGCTACTACAGAACTTCTTGAATAAGCACCCTCTGCGGGTGCTGGCCAAGTGAGAGGGGGAGGTGGGCCCAATTGATGGAGATCAATGGGAGGAGGCCCTGCAGGCGGTACCCACCTGCTCCTTAAACGTATCACACAGATTGTCGCAACTGTATTTATTGCTAAGAGTGTACTATACCCCCACAGATTGTTTGCTATGGGCTTTCGACCCACCACCAGATGTAAGAGAGACCATGGAGACTTGATCCACCTACTGTGGAGATGCCCGAAGCTCCACCCATATTGAAAGGGGGTTGTGGACACCATAAACGGGGTGTTTCAGGTCTCGTTGCCTACAAATTCAAAACACTGCCTACTTATGCTGGCTGAGCTAAAACGGGAGGAATGCACTAGGATAGCGGTTATTAGATCTCTGTTTCTGGCACGCAAGCTTATTAGCTTGCGTGCCAGAAACAGAGATCTAATAACCGCTATCCTAGTGCATTCCTCCCGTTCTAGCAATGACCCACTGGATATCAGAAGATCCTCCTGCTCTTAAAGAGTGGATCAATACAATGGGGGATATGCTCCGGAAAGAAAAAATTATTTACCAACATAGGGGTTGCACCCAGAAATTCGAGAAATTATGGGGACCGTGGTTGAATGTACCAGGGATTGCCCCAGTGGATTTAGTCATAGGCAGATTACTGGGAATGGGTACTTGAACAGGTTGTATGCTGGGCTATTGGTCCTCCTCTGTGGGCACAGGCAATTCATCCGAGAACATGGTGGGAAACGTGATCAGATAGTCAAGGAATGTCTAGATAGGTATGCAGACTATGCAAACGTATGACTTTTGTTGTTTGAAAATGTACTGGAATTTATCTGTAGCTTCGGTGTATGTTTATTTCTGTACGTTGATCAACTTTTTTTGGGATAAAAAAAAAAAGCGTATTGTTGGAAGGAGACATCCCATTGGTGTAGGACAAAGACCTTGCATTTTTAAAGCTTACTGTTGGTGAGTGGGGAAAAATGGTATTATGTTAAAGGAGGAATGGTATTTTGTTTTTTTCCTTTCATTTTCCCTGTTATAATGGATTTTAAAGTTCCAATGGATGTATTCTTATCTCCCTCTGATGTAACATATGAGGCAATATAGTTGAAGAGGAAGATGTGAAGTCCATATATATTGTTTGTACCATCATTGGATTCTGTATGTTCCTTTTATCTTTATCTCTGTATGTCTTTCTTATTTTAAATAAAAACAGAGAATTAAAAAAAAAAACACCTTCCGGAGGTGAAGGGGATACGCTACAAAAATGGTTTATATAGCAATTACATACAATATATTTTTTTCATGAACAAAAATTTAAGTATTCCTTTAAACGGCCATATCTACACGTGGAGCGTGTGTTCCTTTTTGATACCCTCTTGAGATAAAGCAGCTCTTATTTTACAGAAATTCATTTATGAATGTGAAACTCAGTATGAAATCAGCCAAAACGAACATGTATTGCAGATTTCGCTAAATGGGGACCGACTGGCAATGACCACCTGTCCAAACTACCTATTCAACGCCATTCACTTTGAAAAACATCTATGTATGAGGATCATCATAATCAACGTGTCTAAGCCCGCTTCTGGCTGGTCTTTAAAACAGCAATGTGCGGCAATCTGTAATAAAGTAGGAACACATTTCTTGGATATCAAGGGAAGCGGCATAATGGTTTATTGCTTAAGGCAGAGTAAGTCGATGGATGATATATTGATTTATAGCTTATACAACCTGTTCTATTCGCCTTCCAGCAACTAACATCGAACAAAACTAACACTGTGTAGTGGGTGTTAATAGTAAAAAGCCGGAATGCAGAAAGCACTTTGTAAAAGAAGCGAAGCAATCGGTGCCTCTGATGCGATGTGTGTCTTTAATTTGATGCTACTGATTGAACTCTGTTTCACAGTAACTGAGAAAGCTGTATAAATACCCCTGCAGCAATACCATCTTTAATGAAAATCCAGATATGATTTACAAGAAGCAGTTCTCGTGTTAGCCAAAATAATGCTGAAGTAATAGCTTCCACATCCAGAGGAATGGAAAATAAATAATACACAAGACTTTTATCTTCTGAGTCTTGGTGGATGCACTTTAAAAAGGACCTCAAAACACGAGTTCAAAATAGAAAGCTTGCAAAGGCAGAGAAAAGTTTTACAAATCATAAACTGAAAGCATATTGAAAGAGAAAACTGGATCTGTGAGTCCTAATAGCAAATGTATAAGCACACAATAAGTGAGTACAGTGAGGCTGTATTCTTATCAAACAGGTTAAAGGTTGCATCCTATGCAATTGGCATTAGCAAAGTAAAATAGCTGAATAGCACAACATTAATTAGAGCAATCAGCAAACAAAAGCTAGTCGTGGTCAGATAGGCAGAGGCATCCGAAATGGTGTTTCTAAGAATTGGCAGGAGACATCTGCTTTATTGAAACAACAGAATTCTTTATTTTATATTTTGGTGAAATAAACAAATCTGATGTTTCAATAAAGCAGACGACTCCTGACAATTCTTAGAAACACCACTTCATGCGCCTCTACCGATCGGACCACCGAAGGACTTATTTTCCCCAAGGCATAGAGAGCGAACACTTTGGCCTTGCACAGAAATTGGTTTTCTACACCTTAGCAATTAGCATTTTCCCTCCCCTTTGAGCAACCACAGCTTCAACAGATCTTACCGTAAACTCTCTACCTTAAACTTTTCTCTTCCTGCAGTTGAACAACTCTTTACCCCTTTTGAAACAATTCACCTGTTTTTTTAATTAATCTGCTACACCAGGGGTCTCCAAACTTTTCTAACAAAGGGCCAGTTTATTGTCCTTCAGACATAGATAGGACTTAGGCCCCGTACTACTCTGGTAGGTTAATTGGCTCCTGACTCAATTAGCCCTTGTATGTGCATGTATGGATGTGAGTTAGGGACCTTGGATTGTAAGCTCCTTGAGGGCAGGAACTGATGTGAATGTACAATATATGTATGTAAAGCGCTGCATAATTGACAACGCTATATACAGTAAATACCTGCAATAAATAAATATATTATAACTTGGTGGGGCTAACGAAAAAGAAAAGAGAGGGAGGCAGGAGAGCACAAGGGTCTACAAACTGAGGCCCGAGGGCCAGATGTGGCCCTCTGCTAGCTTGTATCTGGCCCTTGGGGCACTATTCCTCACACTGATATGAGGCATTATTCCTTCCACTGACACCAACAATGGGGTACTATTTATTCCACCCATACCAATGATAGGACACTACTCCTTCTCCTTCTATTGACCACTAACCCTGAGGCTATATTTGGTCCGCTCGCCTACACACGGCCAAACATGTCTGCTGAAACTGGTCCGCGGACCAGTTTCAGCAGACATGTTTGGCCGTGTGTAGGCACGAGCGGACCATTTTCGGGCGGATCGGACAGGTTTCCAGCGGACAACTGTTTCCTGGACTTGCTTTAAAACAGTCCGCTGGAAACCAGTCCCCCCGACATGTACGGTCGTCTGTACAGACCTACCGTACATGTCCGGCCGCCCGCCATCCCTCGCATGCGTCGAATGACTTCGATGCATGCGTGGAAGCATTTAAAAGGCAGGCCCGCCCATGTCACCGCGTCATTGTCACGGCGACACCGCGGACACGCCCCGCGTATTGTTTACGCGCGGAGTTCTGTTCGATGGTGTGTACAGCCATCGAACAGAAGTCCCCGGGCAGACATGTCCGATGAAAACGGTCCGCGGACCGGTTTCATCGGACATGTCTGCTCGTGAGTACAAGGCCTTAGAAGGGCCGGACTGTGGCCAGCGAGGGCAGAAAATGTCCAGGGCCCAGCATCTGAGAAAAATATAGCCTCAGGGTTAGTGGTCAATAGAAGGAGGAGGAGTAGTGTCCTATCATTGGTATGGGTGGAATAAATAGTACCCCATTGTTGGTGTCAGTGGAAGGAATAATGCCTCATATCAGTGTGAGGAATAGTGCCCCAAGGGCCAGATACAAGCTAGCAGAGGGCCACATCTGGCCCTCGGGCCTCAGTTTGTAGACCCTTGTGCTCTCCTGCCTCCCTCTCTTTTCTTTTTCGTTAGCCCCACCAAGTTATAATATATTTATTTATTGCAGGTATTTACTGTATATAGCGTTGTCAATTATGCAGCGCTTTACATACATATATTGTACATTCACATCAGTTCCTGCCCTCAAGGAGCTTACAATCCAAGGTCCCTAACTCACATCCATACATGCACATACAAGGGCTAATTGAGTCAGGAGCCAATTAACCTACCAGCATGTCTTTAGAGTGTTGGGAGGAAACTGGAGTACCCAGAGGAAGCCCATGCAGGCACAGGGAGAACATGCAAACTCCAGGCAGGTAACATCATGGTTGGGATTCGATAAAAACAGAGGGGCCACTGGCCTAGTGCATTGTCCAACATACATTTATTACAGTATACTACCTACACTTGTGAGTAGTCATATTTTATTTATCTTCAAGTGGCTACAATCTTCCAACTTTGACAAAGCCTCTAGTCCAAGGAGGCCCTTGCCAGATGCTGCACAGCGATCCTTCAGAGTACATTATGCAGTGCTGGGACTCCATATGAGTAAGCCCAAGTTGCTTACTTTAGAATGTTGATTGTAAATGCCCGTACACATGATCTGACTTTTTGACAACAAACCTCAGACGGACCCGTTTTTGCAGACAATCCAACCATGTGTATGCTCCATCTGAGAAACTTTTTAGCTCTTTCATCGGACAAATGTGCGCTGTGTGAACTGACAAACTTTCCGGCAACAAATGTCCTACGTCGGATAATGCGATCGTGTATACACAAGTCCATCGGACTAAAGTCCAAAGTACAAACACGCATGCTCAGAACCAATGCTAAAGATCAGACAATAGCAGAAGTTGCCCAAAGGTTGGCGGTAAAGAGCAGAAAAACCACGTAGTGTGTCTATTATGTCACTATGTTCGCATTTGTTTGTCCTACCATGTGTATACATACCAAGTTCACGGACAACGCCCTTCTGAGCAAAATCCAAGGAAGTGTAAGTTAGAAGTCCGATCATGTGTATGAGGCTTTAGAGTATGTGCATACAACATTTTCTCTATTCAAAAACATTGCTCTATACAAAAGGAAGAACCCCTCCCCCTTTTCAAATATGGGAGGAATCTTTGGCTCTCAGGTTTAGGGAGGGTCAGCAATTAGATTGAGATTATTTGAAGGTTGTAAGATCAGTTGTTGTTTGGCTCTGATGAACAAGAACCTGGTTAAGTCCTTCTTGGGCTAGAGGCTTTGGCAAAGATGGGAAATTGTATTTACTTGCAGTGGCTTGATGAGCGAGTATACTACACTTAGTAGTTATATATATATATTTTTATTGATCTTCAATAAATTTATGTTGGATAATGAACTAGGCCAGTGCACCCTCTGTTTTTATATATTTTATGCAGTGTCTGAGGACAACCCCAGTTCTAGAGGGAAGCAAGGCTGTGCAATAATACTTAGGTGCAAGTCCTGCACCAGCACACCAATGCACAGGAGAATATCGTTGCTATGGTTGGGATTAGACATGTGCAATTAGTTTTGTTACAAACTTAAATTCTGAGAATTTTTGGGGTTATTCAGGGATCCGGATGTATCCTAATCTTAATGATCTTGTAATGAATTTCATTGAAATTCATTTTGTTTATTCGTTTTCTAATGAATTCCAAATTTTCAGAATGATTTGAATTAAATTTGGTAAAAAAAAAAAATGATTGACCGATTTAAATTCTGTGTGAATAGCTGGTTGTTGGGGTCAGTGGGCCAGGAAGCCGGCCGCCACGTCCTTAACAACCGATGAGTCATCAGCTGTCAGCAGGCTTCCCTGATGACAAATGAATGTAAAGAAAAGAATGCCAACAATAAAAAAAACAGAAAAAAAAAACAGTGTGGGGTCCTCACCCAAAATCCATACCAGGTCCTTATCCGAGCATGCAGCATGGCAGACCATGAAAAGGCAGGCGATGACTGAGCGGAGCGTCCCATCCTCCTGAACCATACCAGGCCACATGCCCTTAACATAGGGAGTGCTTTAGGGCAGGGGGGCTCAGTCCCAAAGCGGGTCACCTAATGTCAGTGGATGACCTCGCCCCCTTGTGACTACACTACTCCAGCATGCCCCAATCGGTGATGTCAGCCCCTTTGCTATTTAGGATATTTCAGAGGGAGGAGCAGGCAGTCGGCATGGAGCCTTCTACAAGACCGGAGGTTGTTTTTTTGGGGGTCCGGCATGATTAACAATGAATCTACTTCGGGGGACATTGTTTTAGATTTTTCAACAATTTGAATTGTCAAAAACTCCTGTAGTGTCTTTATCCACGTTTTACACTTTTTTGGTGCAAAAAGTATGTACCGTATTTCTAACTTTAAGAGGGAAGTTTTAGAAAAAAAAACTTTCCACAGCCCCCTGCGTATAACACGCAGGCACAGTTTACCCTCAATTTTCAGGGTAAAAAACTGTTATACGCCAATAAATACAGTACTTCATACTTGTACATGGGGTTGGGATCTGGGGGCCCCCTTGTTAAAGGAAGCTTCCAGATTCCGATAAGCCCCACGCTCTCAGACCCCACAACAACTGCCCAGGGGGAATGAGGGCTCGAATGTCCACCCCCTTTCATGGCCTGCCAGGTTGCATGCTCAGATAAGAGGTGGTATTAAGTTGGGGGGGCACACTGTTTTTTTTTCTGAACTTTCAATTGTCGGCATTCTTTTCTTTACATTCACCTGTCAGTGGGGACTGTTGGCTCCTCCGTTATTAAAGATGCTGCTGGCTTCCCTGCACACTCCCTTACAACCAGCTATTCTTCACACAGAATTCGGTGGATCATTTTCATTTGATTGATCCGAATTCAAATTGTTCCGCAAATTTGGAATTTACTAGAAAATTAATAAATGAAACTAAATTAAACAAATTGAAACTAAATTAATTTCAAAACAAATCAGCAACAAAATATATCTATCCGAAACAAAACAATTTTTTCCATTCTGCAGATATCTAGTTAGGATTTGAACTGATACCTCCAGTGCTGCTAAGCAGAAGTACTAACCACTTAAAGGGATTGGAAAGCTTTTTTTTTAAAATAACAAACATGTCATACGTACCTCCACTGGGCAGTTAGTTTTGCAGAGTGGCCCGATCCTCCTCTTCTGGGGTCCCTCAGCGGCGCTCCTGGCTCCTCCCTGCATCGAGTGTCCATGTCGGAGAAGCGTTCTCCTTGGTGGACACCCGTGCAGGCTCGCTTCCGAGACCTGCATCTGTGTCCATCCGCACAGAATACAGGACTCGGCCCCTCTGCCCGGAGCAGCGTCAATGGATGTTATTGACAGTAGTGGGAGCCAATGGCTGTGCTGCTATAAATCTATTCAATCAAAACAGGAGACACCAGCTAGAGCTGGCATGTTCGTCCATAGCCGAAGAATGATAGCATTCAGGTAAGTAAAACTGTGGGGCTGGGGGGCTGCAGCACCTCAGAGGGTTTTTTACCTCAATGCATAGAATGCATTAATGAGGAGGTTCCATTACAAAAAAAAAAAAAATTAAAGTCAGCAGCTACTAACACTGTAGCTGCTGACTTTTTAATAAGGACACTTACCTGTCCTAGCCGCCAGCGATGTCTGCCCCCGCCGAGGCCGATCCTTGATCCTAGCAGCTCCAAGCGCCGCCATCCACAGTAAGGGAAACAGGCAGTGAAGCGGTACGGCTTCACTGCCCGTTTCCTACTGCGCATGCGCGAGCAGCGCGGCGCTTTGTGAATGGGCCGGCTGCTTTCTGGGACACACAGTTCCCAGAATGCAGCGCGCCCCATTCACAAGAAGACAGTGTAGGAGGAGGAATAGAATCCACCACGGTGGAAGAAGAGGCAGATTTGGCACTTCCGCATAGCAACAGCTATTTAGGGTGAGTAAAAAAAAAAAATTTCATTTTTTTTTTTTTTGACTTTTGGTGGAATATTTTTTTTCAGGTGGAACCTCCACTTTAAGGTGAAAAACCATGAGGGTTTACAGACCCTTTAAGCACTGTGCTGCCAGTTATACAAGAGTCCCCTAGCTCTTTAAGATTCTTCGGGCCACATGTGACCAGTGACCACCACACATTTGACCCTAATTTTGAGATTAGTTGTTTCTCCAGTCCAGTCAAAGGAAGAATAGCGGTGTTGCCTCTCGGGACAAAGTTGACTAGTGAATGAGGAAAAAAAACAAGCATTTGTTTGGTCCACAGGTATTTGTAAAACATACAATGTGGCCCTTTGGAGACCCCTGGTTTATATGAAAAATTATTTTACAGCTTTTTATTTTATTTTATTTTTTTACAGAGGAAGCGTTACCAGCATAGACTCTTCTGCGGTAGGATAACACCACTACAAAAGCGAATCAATGGAGCGGCTTTGCTAAATAAGGAGAGAAGTAGTAGTAAAAAAAAAAAGGTTAGTAAATAAGGTGAAGCTGTGTTCACTTTGAATAGCTAGATGTGTTAGGGAAATAAAAAATATATATATATATCTAGTATGAATGGATATTTAAAGTGAACACAGCTTCACCTCATTCACTAACATTCACTCTGCTAGTTGTCTCTCTCTCTTCAGTACATCAGCCTCTATGTTTTGCATTGCTAGTTAGCGCAACAAAATCAGTCAAGCTTCTATTCGCTATTTAAATAGATATCTATCGAAAATGCAATACTTACAAGCAGAAGGATGGTAGACTCTTGGGAAAACTTTAGTTGGTCTACATATATCTGAAAATGAATCAACAACTGCTACAGCCAGGCTACAAGGAAGTGTGAAGCTATGATTTAGTATTTACGATAACACCTGTACTGGTTTAGTAATAAAATGCCAAGAAGATATGATGAAAATTGTGCTTGATTTTCACAATGATGAAAATGTCAATGTGTTTTGGAATTACAGATTTGAAGGCCCATTTTGGTTCTTAGTGTCTCCATACTCTTTGCCCATTCCAGAACTATAATGACAAGCCGTAAAGTAATGAGTAATAGGTTCAGCATCTTACAAAAAACCTCACCAAACCATTCCAGTTTACTCTGTACATGAAGCATTATGCAATAGGATGCAGCTCACCAGGGGACAGGGCTAGGTTATGACATAATATTAACTTTCCAAATTACCTTAAAGCCATCTGCCCAACTAATACATCCTGTCGTCATGCAGTTTAGCGCTTTAACTTTAACTGTGTAATTGTAAAGGACTGGCAAATCTTCGGCATTCTGCCATGTTACCCAAAATAGTTTTCATATTTGTGGACCTGTATCCAGTTACTGTTCTATTAAGAAGTATAGATTCTAAATAATTTTCTAAACAAGGTTAAAAGCAATGAAAAGTCCTACCTGTACTGCTTGATATGTTGACATCATTGCTGATGTCCGGAACTCCTCCTCCCTTAAGTGATGCCACACATGTGTAAGTCCCAAAGTCTGTAAATTTTAAGTCAATGATATCCAGATTAGTGGTACCCGGAGAGACATCAGGGTCCGTCTGAGTGATGACCATCCTTTCAGAACTTCTCAGCGGCCGCCCGTTTTTAAACCAACTGAACGTCAGCTCTTCAGATGGGACCGCTTCCACTTGGCAGGATATTTTCACCTCTCGACCTATCTGGATGTTGTCATCTTTGTGGTAGGGGTCTGGGGTTATCCAGTAACGGCCTTTTTTTAAAGCTGTGAAAAGTAGGAAAAAAAGTCAGCATTAATATATTAAAGAAATATAGTCTTGTGAAAGTACATGGTACAATAATCTGTGTCAAGTCACACTGTCAACATGTAGTAAAACAATCTCAAATCTTCCATATAAAACTGTAAAAAGTTGACAAGCTAAAGCTGGTCATAAGCCTTTAAAGATGGTGAGACTCAAAAAAAGACTCCTTGGAGTGATTGGCTTTGTAACATAAACACGTTTATGTAGATGAAGAGGGAAAAGCATGTGGCCTGCAGAGCTCTCTGTTGTGGCCCGTGACCTCAAACCAGGGAAGCACATGCCCATGCTCTGGGATGGTGGGTCAGCAAGTTCAGATCATGATTAATGTGTTGCCGACCTGCCATCCCAGAGCATTAGAGTGCATTGAACCAGCAGAGGAAACAAGTGGTCACAGAGAGAGCAAGAGCCGCATAAGCCAGTGCATCTTGCTCTGTACAGCTGGCTCCTGTCCCAGGCAAAGTGATACCAAGTGCACTTCATCTGGGACCTTTCTAGCAGCCTGGGGAGAGATGCCAACAGAAGCTGGAAGAGGAAAAGGTTGGTGAATTAAAGATCAAATACACTGCACTTTTGCAATGGGCATATTAGCACTTATAGAAAATAGTTCTTAAGCTGCTTTCACACTTCACCGCAGGTGCAGAGCAGTGCACCTGTGGTTTTCCTGCGGGTTAGCTGCACTGAGCCATAGACTTATATTATATCCTGTGGGTGTGGTGCATTTTCTAAAAATAGATCCATATAAAAAAATATATATTTTAACCTCTGATTTTAGATAAAATCAATCCTTTTAGGGATGAAAAGCCGCAGGTGCGCATAAACTGCAGGCATCATGGTGAAAGCAGTCTTATAGGGGGCTCAGGACAGTAAGGGCTCATTTACATTTGCGGTTTGGGGAAGATAAAATTCCATAGTTCATTTGTGGCCCGCAACCAGTTACCAAAGCCCTCACTCTTCAAAAGATTGAGCACCTTTGATCTATAGCAGGGGTCTCAAACTGGCGGCCCTCCAGATGTTTCGAAACTACAAGTCCCATGAGGCATTGCAAGGCTGACAGTTACAAGCATGACTCCCACAGGCAGAAGCATGATGGGACTTGTAGTTTCACAACAGCTGGAGGGCCGCCAGTTTGAGACCCCTGATCTATAGACATGACATTATAAAAAAAAAAAAAAAGACTGGATCGATGAAACCAAATCTAATTTCTACAGGTAACATAAGTTGCCTGTAACATTTCTAGTACCCTCAAGCAATTGGACATAAAATGTGAACTGATTAAAATGTGCTTGACCAGTCACATGTCTTGGTGAAGAAAACAGCAATTATAAAGTGACTGATAAATAGGGCAGATAGTGAAAAGGAGACGAAAAAAAAAAAAGTAGTAAATCTTCATTCTTCAGATCTTCTAACTGAGCACCACAGTCCAAAATACTTCAGCAACCTGCCTTCTAAACTTCTCTCTCTCCCATTTTGTAGATGGAAATCAGCATCACACAAGACGCCAGAAAACAGGTGCTTCCATAGCTTTGACCCAGCTGCATAATCGAGGACACGGAGCTGAGGTTACATTTCACATTACATTCACACATCACCACCTTATCAACATTTGAGAGGTCATCTTGGATTTGCAAAGATGAATAAGATGTTTTTTACACCAACACGTGGGTTAATATTTTCGTAAATCATACCTTTCCTGCCCAGGTTTGGAAACTTGTGGACAAATAAAACATTAGAACTAAAAAGTAATGGATGCAGATGTTAAGTCACAGTCATTATTTCCAGGGGCATAGATAAGGGGCGGTTATGGGGGTCCAACCCCCTTCATTAGCTGTGAGAGCTACACAGCCCGAGCATTTTCAACACAGCAGCCTGTTTCTTCCTGCCACTGATAGGACAGTGTGGTAAGGAAAGGAGAACTCTAATTGGCCACACAGGCAGCTGAACTTTGGCACATGTAACAGTGTATATAGTGAGTAGGTTCAGGCTTTAACCACTTGCCAAATGCAACATACATACATATATATAAATATATATCTATATATATATCTATATCTATCTATCTATCTATCTATCTATCTATCTATCTATCTATCTATATATATATATATATATATATATATATATATATATATATATATCGTATTTATCGGCGTATACCGCACAATTTTTTGCCCTGAAAATCAGGGCAAAATCGTGGGTGCGCGGTATACGCCGATACCCGCTTTCCCACGCCGAGTTTGAATACTGCGCCGACATATACCGAGCGCAGTACACTCGTGTATTGTCAGTCAGTCTCGGGTCCTCTCGCGCTGACGTCCTGGACGTACAGGACGTCAGCGCGAGAGTAGCCGAGCCTGCCCGACAATATACGAGTGTACTGCGCTCTGTATATGTCGGCGCAGTATTCAAACTCGGCGCGGGAAACAAGCGGGGAGGACGCGAGGACGCCGCAGAAGGACGCCAGACCCGACGAAGAGGACACCCGAAGCCTCCGATGGACGCCGCGCAAGACACCAAAACTGTAAGTACAACAAAACCTTTTTTCCACAGGAATTCGGGGAAACTTTAGGGGTGTGCGCTATACCCCGATAAATACGGTATATATACATACACACACATACACACACGCTACGGTTTGCAACTGCTTTAGTGGCATTATGGCTGAAGGTATTAGCCATAACCCCGGTATAATTTTTTTTTCACAGCCGGCGCATGGATTTCTCATGAAACTGTTCAGAGCAGCTCATGAGCCCCTGGAATGCTTTCTGAAGTGACAGGTGACGGGAGGGGACGCCCCCTCCCACCGCTCACTGGTGTTTCCCGGGCTTACCTTTCCGCTAGTTCGCCCGGCTGCTCCTATAGTATCTACTCTTTGATCGCCTCTATGGTCTTGGAGGACCGGAGTAATGTCATGACGTCACTTTCCGTCCAGACTGGAAGTAAACAATTTTTTTAAGCAAAAGAGCAACAAAAAATATATTTTTTTTTTTGATCTTTTGCTTTTAAAGGTCTTTTTGACTCCAGATCTCTCCATGAAGTGGACTTTACATCATTATTGCTAATGCAAGAGATGTTTACATTCCTTGTAATAGTAATACAAGTAATAAAAAAATAATAATAATTAAAGGGACAGTGTAAAAATAAAAAGTAAAATAAATCAAGAAAAAAAGAATTAAAAGCGTAGGTTTATGTTTAAAGCGTAGTCTATGAAGATTTTTACGTACAGTAGTTTGTCGCCATTCCACAAGCATGCACAATTTTAGAGCATGACATGTTAGATATCTATTTACTCGCCATAAATTCATCTTTCACATTATATATTTATTATAAATTTGGGTATATATAGTGTTGGTTTTCTTTAATTGATTAAAGTGTATTTTTTTCCAAAAAATTGCAAAAACAGCATATTTCAAACGATCACCATTTTATTACCCATGGTCTCTAGTAAAAAAAAAATTATATTTGGGGGTTACTAGTAATTTTCTAGCAAAAAAATACTGATTAAAACCTGTAAACAAAAAGTACCAGAAAAAGCCTGGTAGGCAAGTGGTTAAGTGCTCCCCACTGTTGCACAATTTTGCCACAGCCACAATTCGTTGCCGCATGGCACACTCGCTGCCTAATTATTCCTCCCTGGGAGCCCAAGGCCAATATTTATGGTCCTGATTACTTCTTCCCCTTCCAGCTAAACTGCAAATAGATATAACTTGGAAAATAAATCTTTAACAGGAGATCTAGTCCCAGCCAGTGACTCTCTGGCACCAATCCTTTAGGCCTCGTACAGGCGAGCGGACATGTCTGATAAAAACGGTCCACGGACCGTTTTCATCGGACATGTCCGCTGGGATCATTTAGTCTGATGGCTGTACACACCATCAGACCAAATTCCCCACAGACAGACGACGCGGTGACGTGTCGGTGACGTTGACGCCGCCACGTCACCAAACCAGGAAGTAAAATACTTCCACGCATGCGTTGAATCCATTCGACGCATGCGGGAGATTTCTGCCTGCTGGTTAGGTGTACTAACCAGC